>NW_028186523.1:6215412-6363509 GCF_003343005.1 Rhea americana
AAGGAAAGGAAAGGAAAGGAAAGGAAAGGAAAGGAGAAAGGAAAGGAGAAGAGAAAGGAAAGGAGAAGAGAAATGAGAGAAGGGAAGGGAAGGGAAGGGAAAAAGAAATACTTTTACAAAGCTAACTCTCCAAACTGTCAGACACTTTTACTACTAGAAAAGTGGTCCCCAAACATCTTCTGGCTATGAATTCACTGATAAATGAATATTTAAATTTTATTCATAGGATAACACTAGATGATCTCATGACATACTTAGCTGTTTTCCCCCCCAACACACACAAATCAAGCCCAACAGATTTAGGGGTTGTAATCCCCCCCACACTTTTCTCAAGTGTGAGTTGAGATCCTTGGTTTGGAAACAGGTCTTCTGGGGTCAGCTTCTGCAATCTTGATGAAGAAGACTATAGACAGTTTGTTGCTCATTTGCAGTGTTTATTATTGGTATGAACTTGGAGTCAATATTAAAATTCAACATTTTCTATCATTACACATTGTTATTACATGCTACTATATATGTGCAAAAAACTGTGGTAAGATCAGATACGACGATACAGTACCAACTATCATTATGGTAATAGTAATTACCATACACACTTGCTTGCAATTGAWAACCAGTCTACAAAACTACATTATAGAGATTTCCTTGGCAATATGTGTACTGAAAAGAACTCCTGGGCAGAAGTAAATAACTACTCTTTCTTTCATGGGAGMTTTTCCTTCACAATTCAAGGTATCTTTCTTTCTCTTTGGCTGAGAAGCAGCAAGTTTAATGTGCTTTGATGTTTTACTGGCTTCAAAATCAACAATCAACCTTTTTGAGGAGAAAAAAAGGATTCAAACCTTTCCCTCCACGGCTCTTCAAAAGGTCTTTTAAATTAGAAACTCATCTTGGCTATGGAAACAGAACATTTCTAGATGCTAAAYAAACATTTAGGACCTTGTCCTGCAGCAATTATCTTTATTTAACACTCACTGATGTCTGTAAGATTGATGAACTATTGCGTTTTGAAGATCAAATATAAAATTAAAGCAATTATTGGCATGTAATTTTCTCAGTATGCTGAATTTTGGCCCCAGTTCTAGATTCTGGACAAGGACAACKTTTATATAAATTGCTGAGCATATACAGAGAGCTATTGATTTCTGCAGGATTCATCAATGCAGCATTGCTGCAGTGACTCATCTGGAGTGCTCTTAAATCATYTGACAATGCTACAGCTGACCTAGTGCTTTCTGTACAAATATTTTGACTTAAGTGCCTCTTACCTGGAATTGTCTAAGATGAGTCAAGCAGAAAATAGGAGATGACTCACGATACCCACAAAAGGGTCATTAAGAGATAATGCCAAAACTATTAGATTTGATGCCTCTGGCCTCTGTGGACTTATGGAATTAGTTTGGCCTGAGAGGGGATAAAAGCCTGGCAGTACAAGCGAAACAATGAAGAAACCTTCATGTTATCAAATGGACATTGTTTGGAGCTAGGATATGATATCCTGACTGGAAAAAAATCCACCCAGATCCAGAAATACGTGATGGTATATGGATTAGTTGTGCCTTACTATGACCTACAACACCGCTCTCACATAGTAAGGCATGAGATGAGAAAACATGCCTAWAAATTATTTGATACTTTGATTTGATCCATATATTTTATATATTTTATAAAGCATTTTAAAGGCAGCAGATAAATGTGTGGCTCTTAATCTCTGGATTAAGAATGATGTTAGTTTGTCTCAGCAGCCACACATAAGGGAGGAAATCTAATGTTAAAAAGTGCAGTTGGATCTGGTTTTATACAAACTAAATCAGAATAGATTTCCATTCCAAGAAAGTGTCTCTAATTCTGAGATCAGTACATTATACAATACTAGGAAAAAAACGTTGCCATAAATAACCACATAATTGAGACATTTGCTTTTGTTTATCCACAGAAAGAAGAGGATCCACATCTGTACTACATGTGGTATTTCTCTCCCTAATATTCTCATTGAAGTATGTAAGAATAATAGGACCATGGTTCATTTTTTGAAATACTTTTATGTTTTCTCTGCCAAGTTCAAAGACTCCGGCTTCCCATAAAATTAAAATATATTGTTCCAAATCCTCTTGAATGCAATTGTCAGACCTTTCTAACTTATGCACAAGTCATTAAATATACACAGAATGTTTCAACCTTCCTGCTCATTGATTTTAGTGAGAAATTTATTTACCCATAGATTTGCTCATATCTGGGAAACAGCCAYCTTCCCACAGAGATGTTAAGCTCTTCCCTGACTAATGCTATCTCTTTACATTCCCTTTTAGTTTCTTTTTTGCTAAGTACCTTCTAAGCRTTTTCTTGCTTCAATTATCTTTTTTCCTATTTAAGCTGTAATGGAAAGGGGAGAGCCGAGCTCTCTGAGAAGGACAGCAGGCATGCCGAGAAGTTATACTGGGTCATGAGGGCTAAGCCATGGGAGTATTTATTGCATAACTTGCACTGGGCCTTTTTTTGCCGTTATCTGGCCATATCTTCAGTATCACATTTACAGTAACACCGTGAACATCAACAATATTTTTATG
Source organism: Rhea americana (assembly GCF_003343005.1). Taxonomy (NCBI): domain Eukaryota; kingdom Metazoa; phylum Chordata; class Aves; order Rheiformes; family Rheidae; genus Rhea; species Rhea americana. The sequence continues at coordinate 6,217,980 of NW_028186523.1, forward strand.
ACTTTGCATGTGGGCATGAAAAGGACGATCTGAGAAGTAAAAAATACAAAAGTCTTTTCTTTATAGAAACAAAACAGTGTTGATATATGACAAATATTCTCATATTAGATAAAAGAATCTTGACAGAAGGTATCTGGCAGAAGCTAGTAGGGAATGACAGGGTATAGCTGTAACCTGCTGTCAGCTACTGTTTGGCAGGRGTATCCATGGAACTAACTTTAGAAAACTCCTCCTAGGCCTTTTTCCTGTCCTCAAAACCCCAAATAAAACATATCTAAGACCAGAAGAACTGGATTTAGAAACCTCTTTATTGTACAACTTTAAATATATTTCAGACATTCTTGCTAATAATCTTCTGAAATCTTGTCATCTCAGGATTAATAAATATTTATCAATTTAGGTTAGCTGCATGCGTACCACACAATTTTTATATATGTCACGGGCAAACTGCAAGCAACTATTTTGGTTGATAATATGATAATCTATAGAGACATGTTGAGAAACATTAATTAGTAAAAGATGTAAAAAAAAATCAGTGCTTGTTAGAGATTGTTGTTTTCACCTATGTTATTTTCACCAAGCTGGCTGAGATAACATTACACTTAATTTTTTTAATTKCATTGTGAAAATATAGGTTTCATTTTTATGATTATTAATATTCAATTTACCTTGGAGTTATATAAAATTTCCAAAGGTATAACTGAGTCTAGAACGTGGCAAAAGATGTGGGATGTTAAAAATTTTCATGTTTCTGATTGAAATGCACATTTTGCATTCTTATAAAAACTTTTACAGAAATTGGTTTATTATGTTTTTTAAAAATGGGTGCTTATTTTATGGTAATATAGCAGCAATAATTCAAAAATTTCCACTTCTGAATAAAGATTTCTCTTCATGCTTAAGGAGATCATACTAGTGACTATATTTGTAACATACATCAATGACTATATTTGTAATATATATCAATAGTCATTAATATTTCCTATCTCAAGATAGTTGATTCTTCTGAACAGATTTTTAAAAGGTTAAAAGCRAGAGATGCCTTTTTTACCTCATTTTTCAAAATTGAAAGAGATTGATGGAAAATCTATTTTCCTTTTATTCAATACCATTAAAGATTCAAACCTCTGAACATGTTCAAAGTCCTCCTTAAGCAAAATCCTAAACAAGTTTGTATGAGGCATAAAATTTGAATTTTATTCATAGGCAAATTTTTATCTGTGATGAATATATCATCAGCATTTTCTATTTTTTATATAAAATCCTATCACTTTTTAAGCAAAAGCAAGATATCTTCTAAATCTTGCTTTTCCGAACTGTGTCATTCTGACATATGTTACTTTCATATAAAAGATTTACTTGGAGCATTATGTGTCCATTGTCTTAAGTATACACAATAACTCTTCTTCAACAGATCTCAAAATATTTTAAGCCAGTATGCTTGTTTTATAGATGAGAAAATTAAGCCATGGGGAAGGTAACTGACTTGTCAATAGCAAACCAGCTAAAAGATTCAGGAAAAAATTACTATTCTCCTAATCCCACAGCCACAATTCTCACCACAAAGCTAAACTTTTGGAGATGGAAAAGGTTATTTTCAGAAGTCATCAAAAAACTAAAAATCATCTTACCCTTATTTCTGATATTAGTCTGCTTTATTTTTATCCTACAGAGAAAAAAAATTATCAGAGATTTATTAGTAAACCAAAAGAATATGTAATGCAAACGGACCACAAAGAGAGAGTTCTCAGACTCTTGCAAGAAGTGGCTCCTGTTCTTTCTTTACACCTCACATTGCCTTAAGTGTAAAGTAGCGGTTCTCAAACTGTGAACTTGACACCCTGGGGAAACTTTGATCTCCTGTAGGGAAGAATGCAAATAAGACAAGTGAAAATAGAAAAGAAATGCTTCTACCTTTTTTCTTGAATTTCTGTTATTTAGGACTTGAAGAAAACAGAAGCCATTTATGGTGTACTTTATTTCCCCCCTTAATTCATAGAGGATTAAAATCTGACAACTAAAAATCATAGGAATCCACCTTTATGTATATGTCTGCAATGTCAGGAAATATTTTAGGCTGTAGTCAAAACTAAAGCAGAGACAGACATAAAAAGTATGTCCATTTAATATTTTAATACATTATTGTCATCAAACAGTTAGGGAAAAGGGCGTAAAAATTGCTTTTGGGGTAGGTGAATAGCTCAATCTATTCTTTGAGTCTGTCTGGGGATTTGGGGAAGAGTCCCACTCCTAACACGGTCTTGGTAGCGGATAGGCTGCGAGAGCAATATCCATGTGAGAGAATTACACGAGGTGTTAAACCAACTAGAAGAAGTCACGAGGATCAGATGGCACTCATCCAAGGAACTCAGATATAAAACAGAAGTACGAAGGCGGATAGCGTTKCAAACAGCTGCTGGGGCAAGGGACCAGGGCATTACGCATCTCTAGTTCCTTGTGTTCCCACATGCAAAAAAGGGCTCTAGAGGGGATCCTAGGAACTGCAGACCATCGAGTTTAACACACTCCTTAGATGGGTGAGTCTATTAGGATGAGAATACTGAGTACATCCATAAAAAGGTATTTTGGGAAGAAGYAAAATGCATTCTCTGAAGGGAAATTGCTGCCTCACTGATTTGCTAGACCTCTGTGAGGATTTCAATTAGCACCTAGAAATTGGAAATGCAATGGAAATTATATAACTGGATTTTCGAAAAGCTTCTGATAGTGTTCCACACTCAGGTCTACTAAATAAATTGAGCTGTCACCAGGTTTGAGGAAAAGGTATTTTAAAGAAGATTGGAAGCAAAGATTAGAAAATAATTATTGTTTTCCAGGATAGAGAAGAGTCAGCAGTGAGGTCCTCCAGAGACCAGTCTTATTGAAATCTCATGACTTGGAGAAGGGAYGGTGCAGTACATCTACAAGCTTATGAATCATTTTAATCTCTTTCAGGTAGCCAAAAAGCCATACGAATGACAAAGTATTCCAAAAAGACCGACAAAATAAATTGTTGGGSTAAAAGATATCCTCAGTACTGGATTCTCAGTGGAGATAAACATAAGGTATTGTATTTAAGAAAAAAATAATTTAAATTGTGACACCATGAGGCTGAATTTGGAAGAAGTTAAGAAAGAGTAAAGGTGGAAAATTTTCTAAATAATTGGCTTAATGTGCCGCAGCAGAAACAAAAGTTGCCAGAAYGGAGTGTTGTCAGGACAGTCACTGAGAGCAAGACAGACAGCAGCATCTGCCTACTAAATAAAACTCACATGGATTTTATGCAATTCTAATCTCTGCGGCTCAAGAATGACATGATAAAGTCAGATAACATACAAAGGAGGACAGTTAAAATGGTCGAGGGAAYGAAGCTGCTTCAACGTGAGAAGGGACTAAAAAGGCTGTGACTCTTCAATTTGGAGAGGAGGAGACCAGGGGAGGAATAGTGGAAGGGATGAGTAAGGCACCTAATCCAGCCGATTTGGAACATGGCCATTTGGTCAAACTACTATTAAATTGGTTTAAAACATACAAAAGAAAGTAATTCTTTATATAGCGAGCTTTGTCACTTACAGGAAATTAGGGGAATAGACGATATTGACAAGTTTAAAAGGGATTAGGTAACTTCATGGACAACATATCTGTTATGGGTACTAAAACCGGTACAAACGGGTACAAATCAGAGAGAACAGGAATCATTTAACTGTCCTCAATAAAAAATCTCCTTTCTCTCTCCTATTCCAAGCAGCACCTGAATGTTAGGAAGGCAGTTCCTATAAGGAAATATCATAAAAATAATTGTATTAAAATGCGAACGGATGGAGATATGAGGACAAAATGTACAGGAATCATGATAGCAAAATAATAAATGAAATTATTATAATTAAGATACTATCATTTATTTTTTAAAATTTTACTCTTCATTTTTTGCTCTTYTCTAGCCGAAATGGACCGAAGACTGCTAATACTCCTAAGGCCCAGGTTATCACCCATCATAAAAGCAGGAAACTTCCATAAAAGAAATTTAGAGTTAGAATAAAATTTGAATGCAGTGCTCTGCCATACTCTATCCTAGGAGGACACAGGAGACTGGACTTGATGACCTGCCAAAGTTCCCCCCAGCCTGAATTATTCTACGATTCTACAATTTTCTTTGTTTTCTTCTGGTTCAACTGTGTAGTTTCAAAGCAGTTTACTGTAAAATAATGGAAGAGAAGAGCAGAAGACTGCCTCACTGAGGAAAAGCGTTTGGTGTTCCAAAACCATAACCAAAAAGTTGTTTTATATTATTTCTTCTTCGTTCCTTCGTTCATTCATTCCTTCCTCCCTCCCTCCCTCCTTTCCTTCCTTTCTTCCTCCCTCCCTTCCTCCCTCCTTTTCTTTCTTTCTTTCTTTCTTTCTTTTTACTTTAAATACGGATACTCAATACTCTGAATTATGTTCTGGACCTAGGAGCTTATCACAGTAAATATAGTGAAAAGTGAAATTTAGTCAGCGAAAGGACACTAAAATTGATATTGTACTTGCACACAGAGAGATGCTGAAAAAGTATCCCTTCTGAAATAGCAGATAATACTAGCTTGTACAAATAGACTCCATAGACTTCTCATGAGCTCAGGTGCAATACCTCTCAGAGCCCAAAGCACCATGTATCATTCTCCAATACAGCCACCACACTATATTGGATTTAAGCTTAGTCAAATGTATGTATTTACTATGAGACAGTTCTATGTATTATGAATCAGAAGTTACTTGCTTCTACAGAAAGGTATCAGGACCGATCTTTTAAATATATATCGTGTACATATTTGTACATATTTTGGAATCTAACTTTCCTGTTTATTAAAAAAAAGCTTTTTTGCCCAAGCTATTAATAATGTCAGATTATTCCTGAACTCCTAGTTGGAGTTAATCCTTGCAAACTTGCAAAAGGTTTTTATTGTTTTTGTATTAATCTGCTCTTTTTTTTAGTAAATGTCCTTGAGATTGATCATAGAGCCATCAAAATAAATGGGATTGCAGTAGCTCATTTATGCACAGGAAAAGAAAGGTATGTTATTGATCATTTGTGTCACCTGCTCATATTTAAAATGAAAAAGAAACAGGAAAAAAAAAATGAAACCCTCACCTTTTTAAATTTTCTCCTTTACTGTGCTTCTTGTATTTTTCGTGTTTCAAAAACTGCTCACCTAAAGTTTGAACAGAATTTGAAAAATATGATTCCTCTGCCCTAAATAAAAAGAAGTATATAGAACATAGTGATGATTTTGTCATTGGAACACTGTCCCAACCAAAGCTGCCTGAATATAATCCAACTGCAGAGGAACAAAAAAGGGAAAGATTAATCACTCAGAATTAAACTGTCTGATTGCGAAGATGGAATAAGATTTGATAAATGCTGGAGATATTTTACCTCTGGAAGACCATAAAAAAAGGGTTTCTATGAGCCTTTCATTCGTTCTCCTTTGCCCTTTACATGGCTTTTTATTTTCTTCCATTCAGTCATGGCTGGAAGCCAAAAGCTGTGGAAAGGGGGATGTGCTAGAATATAAATCCTCTGGCCTGCCTCCCAGAAAAAAAAAATGCATCCAGATCTGCATCCTTACCCAGACGCCCATCTGAGTTGTCTCTCTGAAAGCAAACTCTTACAGTGATGACTCATTTCTCACTGACCCCCAGTAACATGGGAGGAAAAAAAAAAGAAAAGAGAAGACTGCTAGTTTATCTTCTGGGTGATAAACTGACCTGTTCGTGTATCCCATCCTCATTACTGATGAGCAGAGAGCTGACCATGTGACTAGAAGAACAAGTAGGTCCTTGATATACTAGCTTTTCACAGGATGCCTGTGAGTCACCAACGCGATGCAGCCATGGAAATAACTCATGCAGCCAGTCACAGTCTTTGCAGACAGTAGACAAATATTAAGGCCATAGTGCAGGACATAAGGGAGATCATATCTGGAGCATGGTGTACAGTGCAGAAGCAGTCATAGCCGGGGGACACGGGAGGGAAGTCAAACTGGGACAGATTTAAAGTAAGGCTGCATCCCAGTAGGATGATGTGAGAACAAGCCAGGGAACCTGATTAGCGAACGTCTGCATTGAGCAATGAAGAGCAGTGCAGAAAGCCCTGAGCTGCCATGGACTTCATCTGCTCTGGAAGCACTACATCATGACATGGCGCTGATGGGCGGTATTTATTACCTTAAACTGCATTAAAGTGGATGAACTGCTTCTGGCCCTGAGCTTGTATTGCTGCATCACATCAGGTAGATGCATCAGCTGGAGTCAGCAATAGCTCAGGAATCTCTGCACCAAATTTCACTGCACTGCATAGACATGTTCTGCGTGAGCTTGGCTTGTGTATTCAGGCAAAATGAAAGCTATTAGGGCATATGATTGCTTGCTATAAATATATTGGGGAGGGGCAGGAGAAGAGAGGGACTGACACTAGGGATGAAAAGAACTATTTAAATTAGAGGATAATACTGGCACAAAATCAAATAGATAAATCAGTTACAGATAGGTTTAGGCTGGAAATTAGAAGGTGGTTTCAAACCAACAAAGAGCAGTGAAATTCTGGAAGGTCTTCCAACAAGAGTGGCAGAGCTAAAAAAAAAAAAGAAAAAGAAAAAAATAAATATTTATTACATTTAAGGGGAGGTTTGAAGATTTTGTGAAAGAGATTAAATGACATGATTGTCTGAGGAAGCAGAATAAGATTCAGTGACTCAGGATGTTCCTTTCAAATTTATATTCTTTTRTCCATTTTCCCACCATCTCACAAGCCACTTGGTCCTTCACAGTAGGTCATTATGATTCTGTAATTTACTGGGACAGCTCATATCTCTCTAACACTTCATCAGTATTAGGACCCTTCAGCTTCCTTATCTGGAACAGTTCTTTGCATAYTTCTGTGCAACTGAAGTATTCTAGCCACATGGATGGCACAGATTTAGACTTCTTTGCCTCYGAGTTTCCATTTTTACCACATTGTGAGATCCTGATTTTTCTTGTGAAATGATGAAGCACTTAACTTCCTGCTTCTTGCAAACTTTCATCTGTCTGAATTTGCATTCACCAGAATGTAAATTATTTATGATGTTGCTCCAGTCTAAGCCTTTGCTTTCCCCCAGAAAAGCATTGGTGAAATTGCATTAACAAATGCACAGCCACCACACTTTCTCCTTGCTTTAGTGAAGGGGCTTGACCTTTTTGAGACCATTCCTCTTCCCTCACTAACGTCTTGAAGCAAAGTAGAAAAAATGACATTTTGCTAAAAGGATTTTGTCTCTGTAAAAGGTGACAGTTTGGATCTGRCTGTATAAGAAGTTTATCTTTTGTCTTTCTGTTGAGATTCATGGTATTTGATAGAGCTTTTTGAAGGCTTTTTTAAAATCCCAGATTCTGGAGATAGCTTTACATAGTAACTTCAGCATTTAGTAAAAATCTTTATGGCCTTCAACTCTGTAGCAACAGAGTTTGAAATAGATGCTGGTTGCAATTTAGAAAATCCAGAAAAAATAGAAAGAAATTAAAATGCTATTATCTTCAATTGTCCCTGCAGGGCCAAATTAAGGAACATGGACTGTATGGAGTGCCACTGCCACTGTCACACACCCTGTGCCAGCTGCAATTATTTCTATGCTTTGTCATCTAGGGAAAAACAAACAAACAAAAAAACTCCTTTATGACTTTTCAAGCTTTAAATAATCTCTGCACTGGTGATTTAGAACTGTTACCAACTGTTACCAGTATTTTCAGTGCTTTGTTGAACTGGRTTCATAACTCCGGTGTAGCTTCCTTATTTTCCTATTCTGAATCTGCCAGGCAGTKGGCCCCTACATATTCTTACCTGTTTTGCAGTTTTGTGTTGATTAATTGCTAAAATGTGTCTACACACCTCAAAAGATGATGATGCAAATTGCCTTAGTCTAGCTTGAACCATGCTCAGGAAGGCTACATGAAGGCACTCTGCAGACCCTTCACTCTGGAAACAGAAGTAGGATGGGCACATCCATATGCATCTGTATTCAGTATGTGCCCCCTACTCGGACATTTCTTTGAAAGTAGTGACATTTCACTGAAAAACATATAGTTCAGTCTGTAAAAAAAGTGACTATCCCCTAGTATCTCCTAGATCTCTTGTATCTAAAGTTTTAATACTGTAGTTATTTTATTGCCTTAAATGGACTGGGCGATCAAAAAAAGCAAAAGAAAATAACTCTTATGAGTATGCTTATAATATTTTTTAAAGGTACACTCTGCCTTGCTTGAAGGGAGAATATGAACTGGATTCTTGTGTGCTCATCCACAAGATTTTCCACAGATCTTAGGCTCCTTGACATACTCAATGGCAGTAACTAATACTTGGAATACACAGGGATAGAAGACACTACTCTGGAGTAGCTATTAGATTTGYAGTGATTATTAGATGTTTTTACCTTGAATTCCTCGAACCACAAGGGAAATCCAAGAGAAACCTTGCAGGGAAGTGACCGGGCTGTCTCAGGCACCACAGAGCATTGGACCATGGCGAGGTTTGGGGAGGTGTGAGTTTAAGGTGAATTAATAGATTACAATATGGGGGTCTGCACATGCACTACAGATAGCAAAGGGAAGCAATAATTCTTTAGGTATGTAGATAACAAGGGAAGTAGTAATTCTTTAGGTATACAGATAACAAGGGAAGTAGTAATTCTTTATGAATACACAAGTCCCAGTTGATTCCTATGTGGTACAAGTCTAAGGGTGGTGACCTGCTGTTCCTTATGTGTTCTGCACATCTAGTGTTTTGGCAGCTGGAATAATTGATCAGTCAACRTGCTCCTGTCTCCTTGCCAATTTTTTGCTGTTTACCCACTACATCTAATAACATTAAAAAAGTAAGCAACTATCTCAAGTAACAGCTTTTGCTAAGAAGAGTAAAGCAGCCATGCACAACACCTTACTGTGCAAGTCGTTGGATTCCTGAAAAGCCAGACCAGCAAAGGAGAATGACACTCCTGCCAAGGGAAGATGCAGAGAGCAAATGGTTGCTGCTGGGTACTGGGAGGAGATTGTTCCTCCCAGCAGTAAGAGCATCTGCTGCCTGTTGCTCTCCCACTCTTTACTCTCCCACCATGGAATATTTGACACTGGGATCTGCCTTCTGGTCTAGTCCTTCCTCTCTCCATGACAGGAATAAACCTCCTTACCTTTTTGGAATAACAAAATTTTCTCCACAATACTAAGAAGTCTTATGCAGAGGCCTAAGCCATATCTGGCAAAGAGTGAAAGGGCAGCRCAGAAATTCTGCTCCAAGCCAGGTGATGGAGGTGCATTAAGGCACATAAAGGCTGTGTATAAAGTACATAACCAAGAATCTCTAATACTCTAGTAGAAATGTTAATGACAGCACATAGAGAGAACAATTTTTTTGTGTGTGTGATAAAGAAATGAAAGAACTTAGTCCTCTGTTTGTACTTACTTATGTTGGCCTTTTAAGGGAATTGTATTTGAAATATATTTCAAAATTAAAACCACCTGTTACTACTTCATAAACCAATGTAAGAATGGTAGTGTTAAATTACTGAAAAATAAATATTAGGGAACTCTACAAGTAAATCAGTGATGAGATGTGACTAYTATACTATGCTAACTTTTACTGATGAAATGCACAGGTACATGAATTACAATTCATTTTACATAATGGAAGAATAAATTACTGTAGGGGATGGAGAGCAAATAGTCATGGAACATAAATATCATGAATTTAATGRAACATATTCCAGGACTGTATGTTAAGAAACTTTGATAACATGAATTTTCATCTGAGGTCAAAAACTGTGGGGAAGATGCAAATGATGTTAGAGCATGAGTGATAATATTACTGGAGAAAATGACTGCTTTCAGAATAAATAAGCCCTATAGTTTTTTGTAAGTTGATGTTCCCAAGAGAAAATGTAGTTTCTATTTAAGTGGAATGGTCRCTGCAACAGCACACTTGTATGTTTGGAATGTATTTACCTTCAAGATTTTTCTAACCTCGAAATTTTCTAAGGCTCTCTTGACCTTTTTCTTTAAAATCATCTCTTACATATTTTTTTTTTTAATTACCGTAGGGAAAAAAAAATTGAGATACAAAAAACGAACTGAGATGAYGTCAGATAGGTTATGTCTGCTGAGCCACATAAGCTGAATGACATCTAGGAATGAGAGCTGAGGATTTTCTCGATACAAAGTGTTCATTACACTTTTAATTACATGAAATGTACTTCTCCTCCTCTACAAGAGGTGAAAAGGTTCAACTAGCTGAAAAGTTTGACCAGCAATAGGGACTTTCTTTAGTACAGAGGAAGGCAATGGCAGGCTGTCGGCCAAGGCAGTCCCAGCAGGGGCTGGGCTAGAGGTGGGAGCAGCACGTCAGAGCTCACTTGGCCTCTCCCCGCTGGGAGCAGGATAGAAGCGCAGAAGACTGCACTGCAGAGCCTCGCTCTAAGAGCTGGAAAAGTGCAAAGGTGCTGCATGGTAATGCCTTAAATAAAGCAAGGGCTTCCCCATCCTATTCTTGAGCATTTCTTCCCTCAGCTACATAGAAAGGCAAACAAATTTGAACTGAAATGTGCATACAAATATCTTTCTCATCATTATTTTATCATGTTAATACAAGCTAGTCCTTCTACATGCAAGGGACCAAGGCTAGTTTTGCTCTAGTAGTTCCAACACCCTTTGAGGCACTGCAGTGATGGACCAAAAAATACTGTCAAGCACTGCAATGTCAGGCCTAGGCTGATTCCATCTATTCTATTAAATGTCAATGGAATATTGGAAATGTCCAATTAAATGTCAGTGGTAGAATAATCTATTTGCTGTATGTGAACTACATAGCCATTGGAAAGAGAGAGMGATTTCCAAAACACCAGTCTGGTGGGTTGTTTGCTTTGTGGAGGTGAACATAATGGTTAGGAGTTGTGATGATTTCCATTAAATGATCAGATGAACTTGATGCTAGGAAATAATTTTACCCCCCTTCCCCCCCCACAGTTTCTTCAAATATTCCTTTTGATATCTCAGTCTGAYTTTCAACAATATAAAACTCATACACTGTATGACTGAATACAAAAGATTAGTTAAAAAAGTATTTATTTTCTATTATTTCTGTTGTGTTCCATTACAAAAAGAAACAWGACAAAACATAACAAAAACAAAACAGAAGATAGCATTTTATTAGTGACACATTAATGAGCTTAAATAACTAGATGACTTGTGTTTTCCACAAATACATATTACAAACAACCACAAAACCATAACTGAGAATGAAATAAATAATCTGAATAGTTTTTTCTTAATTTTTAATATTTATAAAATATATAGCACTTTCTTTTATATTTGTTGAGTCTTTTTTCTCCATAACAAATTAAAATTTATGACATATATTGCAAATATGCTAAGGGATAAGATAATTGAAAAATCAAAAGAGATATGAAATAGTAAATCAGCTAATGTTCATCAATTTATTATTGTATATCCAGATTGTGCATCTGCTGCAAAAATAGCCATTTCTTCAACTAATATACATATTTGTCTTTATAGTATTATAAGATTAAGTTTTTAAATGTAAAGCTGCATGGATTTTTGTGCCTAATATGTAACTTTTATTAATATATACTGAGTAGCTTCCATTAGTATATACTAATATATATACTCAGACACACATAGACACACACTATCTATTATATATTAGTATATACTGAATAATACAAGATTTTCTATGATATAAAGTTGGGATTCTTGTGGAGAAAATTGTTGAAAGTGAAGTATGTATATTATAGGACTGAAAGCTAATCAGATTATCTAAATGAGAGAGATAGTTTTACCTTGTCCAGAGTGTTTTAATAAACTAATGTACTGCAATAATATACAGAATCCAAATAGAAATTTCTTTTTATTCCAGTATCCCTATGTTTTTTTTTCTCAAAGATTCCAATACAATGTGAACTGCTGTTTCAGATAATCTTCCTGAAAATGGACATATTTTATAAAAAGCCAAGTATGCAGAATTTAATTGACCTTACAGACTTTATTCCAAGAAAATACTAAAAGTGCACTTAAGAACCCTTTTAATCAGGAAAGCATTAAAGCTTGACTTTAGTCCCTTTAATATTAACATTAATCACACACTCAAGCATTCTTCTGGTACAAGGATGCCCTGGCTGTGATGCTTGCTGCCCCCTGACAGTACTAGAGGTTTGCAGGCTCCCTTACACAGCTGAGGGAGTAGAGTTTTGCTAGAACAAAGATGGTCAGGCACAGGGGAAATATGTTTAGGGGCATAAGAGTGAATATTCAAGTATGTACTTGTGATAGGGAGAAAGATGTAGCAGAGCGAGGACTGATCGGCATGGAGCTACTTGTTTGTGGTCAAGCTCTTCCCCTTTGTGGAGCAGGGGAATCCATCAACCTTCATCGTCTGCATGGAGGAGTCACTCTGCAGTACAGGTGAGGGGCTACTCCGCTCAGCTTCAGGCATTAAACTCTGGGTTGCTCAACTGGGAAGCTCAGCTTATTCGGGATCCTTCAAGCATGTATGGTGCATCAGCAGGAGGAGCTATGCAGAGAAAARCTGCCAGTAGGCAGGACCCTGCATCCTCATCACCAGCGTTTCAGAGGGTTTTCCCTTTCCACTACCCTGRCTGCATGGGCTGAATGCCCACTAGGAGTTGGAATGCATCAGATGTGATTTTGGTTTCCTATCATCCTAAAAATCCTGGTTTGTGTGCYCTGAGCCTGCTCCCTGATATGAACTATAGCACAATGAGTGCCAACAGGCAGGGGGGTTACTTCAAAAGCACATTTCTGAGCCAAACAAAGTGCTGCTAATATAGCAGCACCTCTGCAGTCACTGGAGAGGAAGAATTCAATCTAAATTATGGTCCTGCCTTGAAGCTTCCTGCTGAGAACTTCAAGCTCTGTCTTACTCATCTAAGACAAGTACTTAAATTTAGGGAGCCTAATTGTCTTAGCAATATAAAAGGCAAAAAAAAAAGGGCAGCATCTTAAATGTGCATTAATACAAATGAAAGAATTAAAGGTGTGATTCAGGCTCATAATTGCCTGAAGCAGAGCATTTTAAAATCAACTTAAACTTTTTTATAGGCATTATGCTTTTCCAGACCTTGTAAGGAAATGGAAAGTGTGATACAATGATTACWTTTAAATATCAATAAATAAGCATTTTCTATAAGGTTCCTTGGGATCACCATAACAGAATGAAAACTGATGTTTTCGGCAAAGGGAATGCTATAGCTTATTTGGATACTGATTTGTAGCTACTGCCGAATTTTAAAGGATGAAATTTGTACGTTACAACACCTTCAGTCTTTTTAATTTTTGCTTGATGTAATATATATCTTAAGGCATGGAATAAACTAAATCATATTTAATGTAATAGGCTGAAGTAGCTATAACTATCTCCCCATGTGTTTAACTGCACCTTTTGAGATGTCAAAGCACACAAAGTAAATAAACAAATGTATTTCTGTGGGATCAAGGTCTAATTTTGAATGGAATATTTTTGATTAATCTACTATATTACATTCTTATGAATTCTTCTTTGAGTAGGCAAAAACTTAAAATTAGGAACYTGATTTTCAAAAATAGCCTACTTACAACAGGTTTGTCTCCAAAAACTTCACTTTCCAATTAATTAACTGAATAAAATAACTGACATTCAAAAAAATCCCAATTTTTATTTTAAAAGTAGCTTTCATGYTACTGGAATACAAAGTTCTTTTGAAAATTTGTAACTGTATTTTTAAACAGATGTAGGAAGTGAAACACATAACTCATTCACTGGTGAAATCCAGAATAACATGTCTTCAAATTTGTAACACCTTTTTGACAAAATTATGCTACCACGATAGCCTAGYTTATAGTTAGTCCTGTGAAGGTCAGATCATCTAAAATTTCCATCATAAAACAAAATAAATTAAATTAAATAAACCCAAACATAYTTAGTTATATTTAAGAGTGCATATTTTTGGTATGCTATTTAACATGATTTCAATAGGCACAGTAATATATGTATAAAGATTTTTTTTTAATAAACTTATTTAAGGATTAATATCATGGCATAAAGAGAACAAATTACATTTTATTTTATGGGTTGATTAATGGGTTTATTTTATTTTGGCTGGTTTGTGTTTTTTGGTTAAATACTTTATTCCGTTTGTTTACAGACTTTCAGCAGAAGATGATAGATCATTATAATTGTGTTTATCTTCATAATCACGGCCGTGTCAGCTTAAAAAATAAGTGTATTCATTATTTGTTATATAGGAGAGACTGCAATGTAAAGCCTGCTTTTTGACATATGTATATGAAGTCCATTATGCTTTAAATTGGACTCTCCTATACATATTTAAATGAAAAATATAGCCATTTAATATGTCTGTAAATTATACTTCACTATGTCAGGATTATCTATAACATAAAATTTGCCCTCCTTGGTTCATGACTGAGTTTCCTACCAACCTCCTCTACAAGGGCAAGTTTGGATGGCAGAGTCACCTCTGAATAGTCTATGAGTTCAGCACACAAAAYTCTGCTGTATTAACAAACCCACACAGAGCTGCAGCCAGGGCTATGACATTATACACTCTCACAACATCACTTTAATCTTCTTGAGACTAAAAGTATTGATTAAGCCCCATCAGTTTTACTCTTGGAAATACAGTGGTTAAAAAAAAAAAAAAAAAAAAAAAAAAGAGAGAGAGAGAGAAATAAAGAAAAAAGAAACAAATCACAGCACCAATTTACAGGCTACTCTCTCTTAAATATTCTGCACTTAACACTCAGTAAAAAAAAATCTCATTGATGTATACAGCAGTTCTATAGACAGAGTATGTGCCAGGGATCTCTAGCATATCCTGCTGGAGTCCAGGGCCCACAAAATCATTTGATTAGTTCAGTTCTGAGAAAAGTGCAATTCATTTAATTGTTCGCTTCTATATCATGCAATCCCTCAGTCTACAGCAGTTTGCAATGGCATAATTTCTGCTGTTTCAGGAAAATGCTACATTCAGATTTAAGCACATTGAAGAACGCYCCTTAAAACAACTTTCAGTTTCGGTGGTACAGTTGTGCACACGGTATGAACTGGGGTCACCGAAGCCCAAAATATTCAGCTGACCACTGTTTAGTTTTAGATTCTGCTATTACCAGGAGYGTGTTTATTTAGGTGTTAACACACAGCGATAGCCGAACGCCAGACGCTGAAAGGAYGGAGGCGATTTGGGAGCACGGAGGAGGAGAACTGCTGTTAACAGATACTCCTCTCTTCAGCGTTGTCATGGCTGTGTCACAGTTTGCGTTTCCAGTAGATGCTTTCCCGACAAGGAAAATGTCTGAGYTACCATCTTGAGACCGTTGCAGTTTTAGATCCACAACATCTGGGGTTTACGCTCTCTCAGGAACAAACCCTCGCTCCCACCGACAGCCGTGGCAGTCTTGCACGGAATCCGCAGGGCAGGATTCGACCCCCTTATTTACGGCGGATTCACATGAACACACACGCRCCACACAGCACTGACGCTGAAAGCGCTGGACTGCGATGGCGCGACAGCTCTTAAGGGCTGCACTACGATGCCTCTGGATTTAGCATTGAAACGACTTGGGCAACTGTGTAACCCAGTTAGTTAATTTTTAATGACGCAAAACTTGGCAGTGTACTCAGGCATCACGAGAAGCAAGCACCTACTGAAAGTCATTTGAAAAAGATAAAGAGTTCCCAGAAAATATATTTTCCGATTATTTGAACCTTAGGATCAGCTATAATTCAAGGCCACAAGACTGCCACAAGGACAGTCTCTCGCACACGTCAACCCGCATACTTCTAATGCAAAGCAAGCGGGCAAAGGCATGCTTTGTCCCTGCAGTCCTTTCCTCTTTTGTCCCTGCCATACTTTCTGAATTGTGCCCACTCGGAAAAAGCTTTCCTCTGCATTTGTCTAAGAGGTTATAATTCTTTAAATATATAGAAGGGGATGTGAGAGATTTAGTCTTTCTGCTACACTGGGCAGATTGTATCCATAAGCCTAACCTGCTATGTGCTTTTATAACAAGCCAAAGGAAAAATGGTAAAGTTTTCAGAACCCTCCCAAAGTACTATTTAAAACATTATGCACATGCTGAAGTTGCACCAACTGCTCTTCCTGTATTTTTTTTTTAATTTCTCTTGCGCTGTCTTTGAAAAAAAAACACCTCTTGCATTCTGTTTCAGCTATATCACACGTATGCTCCCAACATTTTGCTGTCTCCACTACTGTATTAGCATAAAATTAAATTATCTTGCAAAATGATATTCAAATAAAGTTGTTAGTTTAAAATCTACAACTCTCTCAGATTTCATCATTAAATGGGATTCTTGAACTAGTATGGATAATATGTGTTCCAAAGTGATGTAAAATTTTAACTATGCAAAGACATTATGCATTCTGTCACCAATTCTATCTTTACAAGTTATTTAATTTGTTCCTGTCTTTTACTAACAATATAAAAAAAGAAATTATTAAGAATTCAAAGGGTGGAATCATTTTTCAAGCACAATATTGAATGTCTATTTTGCTGAGAGCCTGAGTGGAATAGAGCTTCTATTTATGATGTGAAATCAAAATTATACATGGAAACAATGTGTTATGTGGATGTGTTTGCAACAAATCCAAAAATTAAAACTCATAAACAGAGACTACTAGATTTACAGAATTTAATTCTCTACAAAATAAAAAAGGAGGAAGGAAATAATGGACATGATATGTTACACACCTGTACTTAATTTATATTTAAAATTAAATTCATATCACATCTATTTTTGCATGAAGAAGAGGGACTTATTCATGGATTTTTTTTAATGTGTCAGTTCAATATGGCTATATCTTTGTTATTGTTGCTGTTAGAATAAAAGAACAAAATAAAAAACAGTAGCATGACTCCATGTACAGACACAAGTATGGATTTACAACAGTGCTTAAAGTGCTTTCTTATTTGAGGAGATACTTACACAAACGCTTTTTCATGCTCGTCTCCTTGTCACCATGTACTATATGCTTGTTGCTTGCTTTTATGCCATTTATAATATAGTGGTAGGGTATTAAGTTCATACTCAGGGTTTAGTATATTGTCATATAAAAACATCTGAAAACAGGAAAATGAYAATTCTATTTGTGTATTATTACAGCAATTTGAAAATTTTATTAAATACCGAAGTGCTTCACTGTGTCATTTACTCTTTTGCTTCCAATGTTGCTTAAAGCACTATGTAAGTACAAATCATACTAAAAGCATATCCATCCTATTTTGGGGTTTTGGCTAGGAGTATTTACTGGTGTCTTGCAGAACAGAGATTATTTTATGATCCCATGTGACCATTTATCTGCTGATACTGCAACATGTCTTGCCTCCAAAGACTGGTTTCCATGTGCACAGTTCACCAAAAGTCTAAATCTCATGAATATATACATTGTTATGTCTTGTTGTTAAGTGGCAGTGCTGGAACGTGAGATGTCAAGTAGTATACTTTAATTTGCCAGTACCAGAAGTTGTGGGAGCAGCAGAAGCTGTGGCTTGACTGCCTACGAACAAGGGGTCCAAACAAGCCACTTTGGCTGCAAAGAATGAGTGGATACAGTGAAGGACTGCAAACAGGTTGGAAAACTCCAGCTCCTGGAAGTGAAAGCAAAGAGGTTAAACATGAAACWAAAAAATACATCACTAAAGTAATCCCATAACATGAATAGTGATTCGAACAGAATCAATTTTAATAGATTGATATACTTCTGCTAATCTGCCTGATAATTCTCCATTATAGGAACGTAGACATTGAGCTATGCCCACTCAATAAATAGTTGTATGAAGGCTAATATAAACAAAGTTCTGAGTTAAATGCCTCCACAGAAATAACATCTGATGAAGGGGCAGGAAAATGAATACCACATTTTTCCCCGTCACATGTAGTCACATTGTCATATAGAAAGGGAATCCTATATCATATTAGTCTACCTATCTTTGGGCTACTACTGTTTATCCAGCATCTCTGAAAAGATCAGCAATGTTGAGTTCCAGGTTACATTTATCTGTCATGTCATTCCACACTCATATCTATTATCTCACCTGTTCTGACTCTTTAGTTAAAAAAAATGACATATTTTTCAACCAAGGCATATACTATCACATAATGATATTCTAGCCCATTTTTCAATGAGAGACTTACTGTTATCAGACCAAAAATAGGAACAGACTTTGAGGTTTAAAACTATTAGCAATACTAAACAAATCTATTTTTGTTTTCCTTTAATATACATTTCTTGATAGCTCTTTTTATCTGATCAATTAGGTCACAAGGACTATAGTMATTTTTAAGTTTTGTTCAGCATCATTTTTTGATGTTGGGCATTTAATTAATAAACACCTGCTGCACTTGAAAGCTGAGGTACATGAATACATACATGTGGTGGGTGGCAGTGCAGATTGCTGTCTTTGCTGCATTTATTCATTGCCTACAATTATTTTGTATTGTAAAATTAAGACAGTAACAGCCTATCTGTGATGCATTCTATTTGTCTTTCTGTCCAGTGGTGGTATTTCTAGGTTATCTAATAGTATGAGTTTTACTTGTTTGTTTACAAAATAATCATAAAATTGTAAATTCAACAAAAATTGCTGAATTACTCTAGATGATCTTAACTCTCATTTTTCTGTCTCTTGAGGTTTCCTGGAAGGTATCACTTTAAGTAACTCCTGGAGACGTTCATAAATCATTTACATGCAAGTGCAAACAACTGCTTGAAAGCAAAAGGTTACATGTGGAAGATGTTCTTCAATGCAGCAAACGGGTGGAGTTTCATGCAACTTATTACAGTCTCAGCAGATGTTCTTTGGACATGCTCAAAATTTAATTTTTAATTGCCCAAAAGCTTCTTAAACTCCTCTAACTACCAATTTTCAAGAAAGAAGATAAGGCTTATGCCAACTTTCACATATCTGCTATCTGTATCTATATGAAAAAAATTTGTTTAGAGATGCTTTCATTTTTAAACACTGGGAGAAGTGTATTTTTACAACTACACCAGAGGGGCTTTCTTCCCCTCCTAAAATTTCAAAATAAGAAAATGTATCATAGATAGGAAAATAATGGAAATTCACAGACGAGAAAATAAGAAATTATGGAAGCTATTTCATAACGAAAACTATTAGTTATTGAAATTAATGCATTTTTCAGCTAACCCTTTTTATTAATATTAGTTATCTTTTGGGGAATATAAAAAATAAGGCTGAAGCTTTAGGATGAGCAAATAAATATTTAGTGGAACACAAATATTTGTGATATCCATTATGCATGTATTACATGCAGAATGATTGTATTTTCCCCCTTGTCTCAGCAGAACAAGCTGATTAAAAGTAACACTGTGGCTTTAGAATTGTTCAAGTCAATTAAGTAATCTTACTAGCTGGAAGTTCTTATGTACATCCTAATTATGGTTACTGGACACTGAATTTTCATAGTGAATTAGTACAATTATTATTATTACCTGTTATTACAGGTGTTTCTGCAACAGTAACACATTGGGAAGATCCATTGCTCAATGGACCTTCAATAAAAATGTGTAAGGCAATAGAATATCCTCTAAAGACTCTACTGATTTACTATTATTAATAGTAACGATGTAAAGAGGAGCACTGAGAAACGAGCATATGCTAGATTTGTGTTTGCCATGAAACTGTATTCCTATTTCAATATCGACATGCGTATACTACGTGTACTGAATGAAACAGGGGACTCACTTTGTAATTAGAAACTGATTTTAACTCAGTATACACATTCAAAGAGATTCAAATAAAGGCTCCAAGTAATGTCAGCCTATTTAAGAACAGTTTTTTTTCCTCCTTTGTCACTCTGCTCACTAGCTAATCAAAATAACCAAATTCTGTGAAGTAGGTTAAAAAAGCTGATGATTTGCATCCTGACTGTGCAAGGCAGAAGTCTTGATGCCCTTGTAAATCATATCAGCTTCACCAGAAGTGGAGGTGCACCAAAAGAGAGAAAAGTGGCATTACAACATATGGCCACACACTGCTGCAAGCACCGTTCACGTTGTAACTGGAAATGAAAGTAACATGGAACACGAGCAGACTGATCGGCGTGCGCTGGGCACGGGCAGGCCTGATTAATGACCGCAGCCGACCTCGCGCGAGCCTGACTGATGGGAATGCAACCCATCAGGAACCGCACTTTCCTACGGGAGCTTACTGAACACATACGGGTTCCTGTTCATGGCTGCTGAGAGACAATGTCGGTGCTTCTGTGCAGAWCGTGCACGTTTAACCCCCCCAGGTCTGCGCTACGGCCAGCAGACGGAGGAGAACCCACGCGCYTTTGTGCACGCCTAGCCGGCCTCGATTGCGTTGATATGTCATTAATCAGCCGCTTGTCTGAATACGCTTTTATCAACCAGGGTGCTGCATATTGCAAACCCCACATCAAACTGAGTTTCAAAGMAATGGACAATCCCTGAAAAACCTGAAGAAATTACAAGGTCAAGACATTAAGATTGCTACTTGTAGGGGAAAAGCTGATGTGAATGCACAGAATGAGAAGAAATGCAAACTTAAACCCCTTCTATTTGTCCATGCATAAGTACACAATTTACTATTATTCCAATTTCCAGACTGTTGTCTGTGCACATGACCTAAGACTCTTCTCTTCTAAGGATATCTGTGTTCCCTCTAGTCTTTCTAACCTATCCCTTGACCAAACTTCTTTCACCCAACATTGCTGTCATTGCGCTAGATGTTCCAACACTATTAATCTGAACACTCACTGTTTGCTAAGGAAAACAAAAGTCAGAAAAAGTTGTGAGAGAAAGAACAAACAGAGGAGAGAAGTCATTGTGCATATTCTGAAGCGTATGGGATTTACAGTAACGTTCCACAAAAAAAAAAAAAAAAAAAAAAAAAAAAAAAAGAAAAAGAGAAAAAAAAAAAAAAAAAAAAAAAAAAAAAAACAGATGAGAGTGATCCAGATCAAAAAAGTAAATTATTATTGCATGATATTAACGATATAACTGTGTAAATTATATATCTATAAATTCAAGTATTCATGATATTGTCAGAAAAAATATTTTCTTTCATCCACATATAAACCACTGATATGCAAAGACATCTGCYGTTTCATCAGAGTTGGCACTATCACAGTGTCTAGATATTAGCATTGCATCAGACCGGGAAAATCTGATTTTCAGATTCAAATCTAAAATTTGAATCACACACTTACGCAGTTCAGAAATCTAAACTGACTGCTGTCACTGCAATTGAGCCATCAATCTTTACAAAACCTAAGGATGTATACCTAAAACCCATTTAAAGCTGATATTCTCTAATTCAAAGAGTACTGTGAAGTTCACAGAAAAAAAACCTCCAGGCTAAAAAAAAAAAAAAGTATTAAATTAAAATTATATTTCAGAGAAAGTACTTCAGTCTGGAAAAATGGTGCAAGCATAGATCAGGATCCTGTGTAACAAACTAGAAAGTGGACATTTTGTACAACAGTAACTCAGACTATTTGTCTTATTTTAGATTAGATTTTGGGACAAGATAATTTCAAGTACAAATTAAGTGCCACTGCATTTGTATTAATACTAAATCCTTTAAAGTTACATCTCTTCCTTTGCTGATAAACCTGTTTTGTTCCCTATGTTCAAATGGCCAAAAGTATGACTAGACCTTCACCCTGATGTACTGATTTAAGTATTTACCTCCATTTTGTAACGCTCAGCCTAGGGGGTCAGCTAGTCTGTGAAGGAAAGCTGGTCTGATGTAGCACAGCTTTGTGACCTTGSCTGAGTTTTGCTAGGAAAATTGTTAAGCTGTGAAAATGCCCTGAAAGTTCAGAAAGGCAAAAACAYAGACAGAAGTCTATTTTTAACTATCCTTTGACCATGTAAAACAAACCATGCTTTGTTTTGCAGTRCATAAATATAAGTACATTCTTTTGCTCAGTACAATTATGTATGTTCACCGCTTTTCTAATTTACTAGGCACCAGATCCTCTTCATTCTAATGAGACACCAAAACTTTTAGTTCACAGAAATTATTTATTTGTGCATTTTCTTACAAAATTCAAAAGGAAATTGCATGCAAGAAGAAAACCTGTAGTGATTTCATACATATACTGCGAGGTTTGGGGGCCTATCTGCATTAAAATAGAATCTCTTGTAAAATGAAGATACTCTGCATTTTTGTTAGAAAAGAATCAAAACAGTTTCCATTGCAGTGGTCCAACACTTAGCCTGCTATAACTGAAGAGTACAGGACCCTCTGCGTTTAATACGATCCTGAGATTGTATTACCTTCTGGAAGCTGCTGTGATGCTGGAGAGACATTAGTGGATCGTTAAACTTTAGTTAAATATGTAGGTAAATAGACAGCAAGATCCATAAATTAATCCCTTTCTGTCTTATAAAAGAGGAATAAGCTCTGCCCTCCTGTCTTTCTTTATTTTCCACCCAAACCTAACAGTACAGTAAGGGTGAAGCAAAGGGTTGGAACCTCTAAGGGGTATCAGTAATTAATGTTGCCCCAGAGTGTTTTTCTCCTCCGAAATCACTTAGGCTTTGCCTTAGAGTCTTTCAAAGTTAGGTGGTTGYATCCAGGCACCCTGCCATGGACCCACTGGTGTTATCTATGGTAATTAATGTTCAGATTTTTAAGCGTAGAATTGAAGTTTATAAAGAAACACATAATTACTCATAGAGAGGCCAAAAAAAAAAGCATTAATACAAAGCTTCTTTAGAAAAATAAGCAGAGTTTTCAGAATATCTGAGAGAATAAGGCAAATGTTTAATTACGTTAAGTAACTTAAATGAAAAGTAGCATACCTGCTAAAGCTGTAACTAAATCTATAACATATTGTGTATCTCAAAGCATGCCACTTTGAATTTGGCTAAGTAAGTCAGCCATGAAGYGCACTGTTAAAATCTTTGGCAGCATTATATAAATGTGAATTCTGTGAAGGAATTTCTATCACTACTTAGGAACATAAACTCTGTTGGTAACTCTACTTTTCCAAAACTACATAAAAAACAAGGCTGACTTTTCTGATGAATGAATGTGGTTCTACATCTTCTGTCAAAAAGTATTTTTCTTTAATTCTTCTAACATTCATACCGGTAGCTCTGTATATTCCACTAGAATACAGGGGAGATGTTGGACAAGCATGAAGATGGTATGGCTAACATTTAAAATRTCATTGCATAGTTATTTAATTTTTCATAGGTAATGCCCACCTACAGCTTTGAATGTATTCATAGAACATTAACAACTTTATCCAGATTTGGGATCAAAATGYAATAGCTAATCACATTGACATTCTTCATTCTCCAGATGATAAAAAACGTTCTAAGCCTAAAGGATATTCTCGCACAAATAAAGCATACCACAGTCACACATCTCAGGGATAGCATCACAAGATACCAAAGATAGCAGTGCTGCACACAAAGGAAGAAGAGAAGCATTTGGATCTTGATGAGATAATTTGTATCTTTACAGGAAGGAAGCATACAATGAAACTAACATCAATTTTTTWAAAAAAATTAAAATCTGTGACTGGGCCATTTCACATTTGCAGAGTGTAACTGAATTATTGTGCATCAAATACATTAACACATCCTGTTAGTGTTATAGCTGCAACTCAGAGAGAGGTGAAAACAGGCCTGGGAGACAAGAAGAACACAAGTCTCAAATCATGCATGCATACCCCATAGCATGTTATGCATAAAGCATGTTATTGTTAATGATGAAGGGCAAAAGGTAACCTCACTACTAATTATATTAAGCTGTAGCATAGTTATCTTCCTCCTTACTGCTGGGGAACGCAACAGTGAAGAGCCCTTATAAGTTGGGCAATGGCTTCTTAGATTTTGGAGTTGTTTTCAGGTTGTGAGCTCTCATTTCAATATATTCTGATTATGCTCCATATAACATAGCTGGGAGAGCCAGGAAAATTATCTTTAACTAAAAGGTGTTACCTTATACAACCCCTTAAGACAGTGGCACACCAAGCTGTACAGTTTGCATTTAACAGGTGATCAGAGCTATGGCTATGAATATTCATCACAGCCTTTAGCGGATGTTTTAGAAAATCTCCATCATCTAATTCAAAAGAAGCCTGCTTACAGTACGCATGAAATCTGACTTTACAAGCATTTCTGAAAATTTGATTAACATTTCTTCATGACTAGAGGGTTCCAAAAATACCAATGTCTCCAGGTATCTGACATTAGTAATGTCCAAAAATATGAAGTCTAGGTTGTACCACCTCCTCTCATGCTTAAGAGTACTTTAAATACATGAAAGGCTCAGTGGATGCTGATGAAGCTTACTCAAAGAATTTTAAAGTGACTGAAGGTGAAAAAATATGACCTCAAAATCTTTACACTCATTTTACAGCCAAGCTTATCTATATTTCTTAGATTAAGCAACATATGACATATATAAACAATCTGGAATAGATAAAAGTGCTCACTAGAAGTGCTGCAGCATCTTCCAAAGTCAACATAATGTGACATTCTTTGGTCATTTTCTGATCCATATGCTTCAATCAAGAAGAAAATGAAAAAAGCAACAATTTTTTATTTTGAATTTGCTCAATAAGAAAGTATGAACCCATAACAAAGAGGAGCAACTGCAGAATGGGAGAGCACATTAATCTCGATGCTAATAAGTTTGTATAACTTCTGCCTGCATAAGATGAAGGTACAATTTCTACCTCATTAAAAGCTAAAAGAAATCTCTTAGAAATAAAGTTCTATTCAGTGTGAGTGAGAATAACAATAGGTACCGTGAACCTACAAGGATATCTCAAAAGCATTGCAGATTTAAATTAAAAATAATTAAAAACAAAAGATGAAAACTCTAGTATTTCTTCAAAATATAGATTTTGTACTATRCATCGTGTTTAACATATTAAAATAGGTTTAATTTTACTGAAAATAGAAGCATTGTCTCATTCTCGGAGTTCTAAGAAAATATTRCATCATTAACTCATAAAATCTTATATTTACATAATGACAATAGGAGACAGATAACACAAAAGTCATGATGAATTTCATCTTGCWACTGTACTTAGGAGCATGATAAAAGTTTCCAATTATTTACTTAAAAGAAAATCATCCTCATGACATTAGATTGTCAAGCTATAGTGTCTTATTAGGAAAGAAAAAATTGTGTACAACAATTTTTAAAGGAAGAAATAAGAAATTATTTATCTTGAGAGGTAGTAAAACATGAAAGTATTGAAAACTACCTTCCACCACTCATCACTGCTGTTGATTTAATGGGAACTTTTACATACTTTTAATGTACTGATATAAAATTAAAAATCAAATAAATAGCTGTTAGGTAGAAAAATATTACTAAACATAAAGGGATATGTAGAAAGGAAAAATAGCTGATTAATGTTCATTAACTATTTTTATCTCACAGCTTCCCCAATTCAACACATTTTATTTAACCTACTTTATCATGCTGATAACACCTGAGTATTATGATATAAAGGCACATAGCCCTTTTAGCAACAATTTAATAAACCATTCCTTTTTTGCTTTGAGAACCCTACTGTTACTACATTTATCCAGCAACTTTGTCTCTGACACAGACAAGAAAATTAAAATAGMAAATGCTTCATCAAAAGTGAGGCTTAAAGATGGCCAAGAAAAAACATTTAAGTTTACACAAACTTTGAGATCCTAGTGAAAAAGACCTAAGATTCAGACTCTAAGGTAGTTTCACTTATCAAAAGTCTGAGGAGATCAATTTTCCTCACAAACACTGGGACAGTTAACGCCCTATTCTCAAGAGATGTCAGTCAAACTAGTCATAAACCTCTCAGCGTGACTTTTTTCAGAAATTAATTATCGAATCAAAAGCACAACTGAAAATAATCCTTTTCTAATTTTAAATTTGACACAGACACAAAGCTTCAGTGACAAGTAAGGGGATCAGTGCTTATTTCAYATCTTTTTACTCTAAGAAATAAAAATAGGTTTCAAACTCTCACTGTTTTCTGTCCACATGTAGACTTAAGGATATATTTTGCATTGGTTCTTTTGCATCTAGGAAGACTACGAATGCAGGGTAAAAGAGAGGAGATTCAAACTCCTAGCCATTTTATCAAAGGGAGAAAAAAAGTGACTTGGCAAACACGCATAAAACCACACACAGTGAGTCTTTTTGTCTGTTTGTTTACTTTAAAAACACTTTAACCTATCAAAAATCTGAAAAAAAATCAATTCCATTGTGCAACAATTCAGTCAGTTTTCCTTGACAGTTAATTCTCTGACTCCACACATTAATTTAAAAGTTTTCGGTAATTTAATTTGATTTACTTCTCCTTTTTCTACCAGCTTGGATAACTGTTTTTAATGCATATTGACTAAAACGTACAAAGAATGTATTGTTTTTACCTTTGCTTCAATTTGCTTAGTATCTAGGTTTTGGAACAAAAATTTGATTTTGCTCTTCCCATCATCTGAAGAACCTTTGAGCTGGGAAAACTTGTACCTCCAAAGTACAGCCTAGAGGAAACAAAACATACACAATCAAGTCAGCATAGTTATTATGGAAAACTATATTAGAAAAAGTGGATCTCCTTTCACAGGACTTTTTAATCCCCATATGGTGCATAATTAAACCAATTATGTGCTATCCTATCCCTCTCATCGCATGGATGTATTACACTTTGACAGTGTCTGATTCAGATCAGTCAGAATACCTTTGTGAAACATACTCTGAAATACCTTTAATTCCATTTAACCCTGATCAAATATACAAAAAAGATGGTCAGTAAATTTGTCATGCCCCAAAATAAGGATTTTTTCACTGCAGATCTATGGATTCTGAAGTGCTAATTTGTCACAGAAGTCCCCTCTTTTTATTTCCATAGGAATAAAAAAATCTAGTTGTATTTACATTAAGGGCATATAAAATTTGAAGTAAATATATATTTTAAAGTGATAAAATAATAGAAAGAAATCCTATAATAAGAACTCATTTTGAGYTTACTTAAGAAAGATCTAATTGAGAATTTGAGAAGATCATTAATTCTAAATATATTAGTGGCCATTCAAGTCAATATATTATGAATCACATTGTGTCTCTGAAGAAAAGACTGATGGCTCCACAGAATAAACATACAATTAATAAAATATTCAACAGGCTAGAGCAAAGGTTTCTATGTTTGTTATATCTAATGTAAATGGATATAGACAAACTACATTTTAAATTCCGCTCTGACTTTAGGAGAAAAGAGCTATTTTTTTCTTGTAAGTAGTTGCAGTATCACTGAAAGATATCTTTTCTCCCACAGGTATATTTGAAGYAATAGAATTTTTCATTGGGATTTCAGTGATATTTCACATAATTATACAGTCATTCTCATTCATACTATGCTGCTACTTTGAGAAGATATTAATTTCACGGGYGTCGGACAACATAAAAACTTGAGGCAGGGCAGGAAGTGCTGTTCCATTTTTTTTGTCTAATGATCTGTAAATGAATTCGTCTCAGTAGTTCATCTGTGCCCTTTGACTATATGGTTAACAATTTAGGATCTAGTTGAAATTAAACAGAATTCGAAAGAGGTGAAATTCTCAACTTTCACAAACCCACGCAGGTCCCTTTGCTTCAGGATGTCTTGATTTCTCTTACTAATGGGTTGACAAAATCTTTTACTTGCACCAAGCTAAATAAAGTTATCTATGTTTGTAACTGTCTTAGTAACTTAAAGAGGAAAAGAAAGGACAGTATCTTAACTGTGCATTAATACAAATGAAAGAAYTGAATATGACAAATGCAGCCCTTTACCTCGGCATTATTGACATGAAAGTTTGTAACTRTATATAACAAAAAAATCTGTATCCTGATCAAAAAAATAAAATTCTAAGCTCTTCATCACTTTCATTCTTTGTGTTTAAGTAACAGGTAAGCTCCTATCTACCATAAACMGAATTAAGAACATTATTTTAGACATTTAGAGGAATTTGCCTATTTATCATATTTGTTGGAAAAACTGCTGTCCTGAGTACACCAATCTGTGCTACAGAAAATAGAATAGCTTCTCCCATCTTTAAGTGTGTGCAATTCTTTTCACTTTTTTGGATCAATTACATTTACTTATGTCCTGTAGATAATGAGTTAAATAAAACAAARCCAAACAAGCCAGCCTACCATTCAGGTGACTGTACTGCTTACCCACATTGTAATCACCTTTTTTRCAGGTCCATGTAACTTGTAACTTAACAAAGCTCATCAGAAACTCACGATCATTGCCTTTTTGCAGGAAGGGCAAATCTACTTAAGCACGCCATCTACCCTTTGAAAAATGTAAAGGGCAATGACGGTCTCCTTATCTCAGAACAACAACCACAGAAATGTGCTATCACCTCTCTCTTCTCAACATTTGAACTATTGTGCATGCTGAGAAGTCACAATGTATGGAGAGGCCAGGGGTTAGGGTCTAAGATGGACAGGCAAAGTCCCAGGGTACCTGGCTCTATTCCCAATTAGATTACGTCTTTGTGCAGACGAAGGATGCACGGAACTGCAGTAATTTTGCACTGCTCTCATAGCTTTGCCCCTTGTTTCATTCTTAGTGAATAGAGAATGATAGTCACATACAATCGCAGAAACGATTCAGGAACACTCTTCAGTTTATGCATAACATCGGGATCGGAGATGCCTGCCTAGCAATGGCACTTACCAAGTACATCGCAAAATCAGGCCTATAGTGTGGAGGGGAAAAATCCTTCCTGAGACTATACCCAACAAGATAGCACTTTTTCCATCAAAGTAACAAAATGAGAGTTCAACAGGATACTTAGTAGAGATTATTATATCCTCTTCATCTACAGCGTAAGGAATAAAAATGCCATTGATAATTTAAGAAATTACTTCCAAATGTAAGTACTATCTGTTTCCTTTGAGTGGTCTTCAACAAATTGCACACATTTTTCTCATAAATGTCCACATGAAGAAGAGCTCTATTTGCAAAAGTAAGTGAGGGGAAAATGTGGTGAGCTGTAAGTTATTAAATCAGGATTACAAAGTGTTATGAACGCCCAAACTTGTCGTCCCAGCTACTTCTTTTGTAGCAAGGAAAGAATTTCTGAAGGACAATTGCTCCCACAGGATTTGAACTGGGATGAATACTGATTCACTCTGGATTCAGAAGTACTCTGTGGTGATCACTGGCAACAACTACTATTGAAGATCACTATCTCACTGTCACCTACAAAGGAAACCTAACGACTAGCTTAAACCAGGCATCCAAAGTCTGGATAGCTAAAGTTAGGTGAGTCAGTTAAGCATATGCCCAGTAACAATCAGCTGATTCCATGTCTGCTGCCTAAGAAGGTGAAGCGCTGTGTCTAGCCAGAACCACACTTATGTAGTAGATACACCCAATGATGCAGAATGCTGTGACTTGGCAATTAGATTACTCTTTGAAAATACAGTATTTTGGGATTCCCTGYGTTACTTCACTTTCTGTTTTCATTTCATCATTCAGAGGTGTGCAGCTACAGCAGTGACATAGTCACATCAGATGCAGTGTTTCACCTGCTGCTACGTTTCACGGTTCCCAGTTTTGGTGTCACAGTGCTCAGTGTGCTCACTTTTTTGAATTCTGACGTTAAAGGCTAATTCTCCTGTATTTAAAAAATAAGCACCACTGGGGATTTTGGTCACCATTGTGAACACCATTGCCAAATCCAGGTGCAGGATTTTTCCATGCTTTTGAGCATTATAATTCCTCAGACTGTTTGTTGGATGTTTGCCTCAGAGCAAGAGTTAAAATACGTTGATATAAATTTGTACAAGAATATGTAATTTTACTTCTGAGCCATAAGTACATTTGCAAAAAATGCTGGCTTGCACATAAAATGGCAAAAAATTTAAATGCATCATATAAATTATTCCTAAATCAGTTTTTATGAATTATTTGTAGTAGAAGTACTTACTGCTCTGCAGATTCAATGTTACCGAACTGAACACTCTAATATGTTCTGGTAGGGCTTCTTTTAGTTAATAAAAATAGCCTATTCCCTTCAAGTGCTTTCTTTGTATAATCTTCAATAATTGTGCTTAACTTACATAATTGAGCATAATTTACAGGATTGTGTATGCAATTTGTAGGAAGCAATATGTTTTGGCCCTAGAATAGACTTGACAGGCGGACTAGGTGGCTTTTTTTTTTTTTTTTTTTTTTTAAGTACAAATTTCAACCAAATTCAGAAATATTCTGTGGTGAATATTCTGTGACAACAGCTACTAGTGAGGATCCTGAGACACTTCTCACTTCTCAAATCCAGGTGTGCAGCCTTCTCATTCCTTGACGGAAGATCAAGATGCAAACTCAGTGTGCGCTACCTGTCTGTGTGCTTTGGCTCCTTTAGAAAGCGGAATCCCAGTGTGTGAATATAGACAGAACAGCAAGTCCTCTGATTTAGAAACTGGGGACTGAGATTATTCAGTATATTTAAAATATCATCAGCTTCACAGTTCACATATATATGTCCACATAATGCACACATCTATTAAAGAAAACCTGACACAGTTAATCCATGTATTGAGAAATGCACACTAAGAAGATAATATCATTGGACAAACAAGGTATATATCATGCATCAAACAAGGTATTTGTCATGCATAAGATAGAAAACAAACAAGATAAATCTTTTCTAGTTATTATTCATAGATCACTTAGGTTACAATTTACATGATCTATCATTTGATGAAATTAACTTCAAAGAATACAAGAACTCAAGGTAAATAAAGGAACAAAGCAGACTGCTGACAGATATAAGACTTAGACTGAAATGGCGTTACATTATCGTAATAAGGATTCTTTTCCTTTGACATATCTGGGACAAAGATTCTACACCAAAACATTTTAAGGGGAAATATGTTATTTATAAGTAATCACCTAGGTCTTATTTATTGTTGACCTTATAACCAACTCCTGCTAGAGTTATTTTGTTAAAATTACCCCAAGGTTGTTCTCTGCCTATGTATGTTTATTTTATAAATACTACATCAATGCAATATAAAGTGGAACATAGAAGAAAAGCTATTGACTTCAGCATCTATAACACTTTACAAAAATGAAGGAAATTATATCATTGTTTCTCAGCATTGGTGCTAAATCTAGAACACATATTCTGCAATAGACCTTAGAAAATATTTTCATGCTCAAAGCATATGGCAGTTTACTGCTCACTGCTCATTTCGTATTCGTGCACTAAACTATGTAAACTTTTGATGAGGTATTGATTTTTCTGATAGTACAACGAAAAGAAAGTTATTTCCCATCCTTATTACAGTATCAGAGAAATAAGGAATGTATCATAATTATCTCAGTATAGGGTATAAGTTAGCAAGGCTGGTTATGGTTTTAGGTCAAAAAGGTTGACTTACTTGGAATAAAAACTGATTTTTTTAAAAAAGAAACCCTCAGAATAATTAGGTCTGTCTGTGTTTTTACTTACCATACTCCAAGAAATACACATAGAATATGAATGTCARCTTATGAGTGGCCCCATGATAGCTATATGATTTAGGCAGGATGTATAGACTTTTTGATACTAGGAATACGTTTTGCCAATACGAGCACCTGCAACTAGAAGGGAATGAATTTGCGCCCCATTCAACAGCTTCAGTAAGGAACCAGCTTCATATTTATTACCGAAGTGTCTTGCCACTTCTATATTGGCTTATGCACTGCACATCAATTCTGTTCTTTGAAAAAGACTGCGTACACTTACTGAACTTGTGAAAAAGTGCTTGCACCATATACAGCAACTGCATCACTTCATCTACCAGTGCTCGTAAGCAAATACAGATTTTCTACGTACTGTGCACTGACATATATCATGCAGCTTTTATTATGCAAAAGAAATTAGTTCGGTCTTCAGCGGGATACTTGGAGGAAAAAATTGAAAGAGTCTGTCAGCATTTTATGATTGGACAGTTACAGCTCAGATTGGCTGTAAATGGTAGAGTAAATAAAGCAACAAGCTATATTAAAGGAAGAATGCCAGAGGTTGCTCTCCAAATATTTGCTTCAACAAAACACTTCCTTGCCTTTTTCTTCACAGCCTCGAAATGCTGTAGCTGTCCTTTTTCATCACTGCCTTTTTCTTCTGGATATTTTAACTGATTAAATTATGTTTCTGTTCACCTTTTGAAGGCAAATTTTATATTTAAAGTGTTATAGAATTCTACACTTCAGTGGACAACTCTCAAGCTGTTTGTTGTCTAACTAAAATAAGTGATACTGCACATAAGTCAAACTACATCAAAGGCAGATCTATATGCCCTGAGGGTCCTTATTTTCAAAAATGAAAGTAATTGGGTCTTTGGGCACCTGGGACACACCTTCATTTGGCAGTTTGTCTCATATCTAATTGAGAAAGATTGCATTCTCGTAAAGTGACATTTTGTCCGTACTAGTAGCAGCAGTATGGAACCAAATAGAATAAAAATCTTGTTTGTGCACAGTTCTGTCGTGCTACCAGTCTCTGGAGAGGGTCTTACTACAGAAGAATTACGGCCCAGGGCAATTTTTTTTGTCAACTGCTGTGGCTTATAACTGTAAAAGGAAGACGGGGAGGACACAGACTATAAAGGAAAAGATGAGACATAGGCGAAAAGCAAGAAAGGTCAGTCCCAATGATACTGTCGATTACTGAAGTTACATTGAATGTTAAAAGATTACAGTTTGTTTGCTTAGTATTGATGGATAGGCCACCAAAATTTGCTTGTTTCTAGCCACAGAACATAAGATTGTCCAAACAGTGGTTGGCTGCTTATATTAAAGTTATAGTAGCCACTTGTTCAGCATTTAAATTTCTAGGTAGGGATAAATATTTGTTCAGAAGAATTACATTATTAAACCACCACCACGAAGGGAGTCTTATTTTCTTCTGTTCTGCATTACCAAGCTTAGGATTTAAAGATTATTTTTTACATGCTGTGCATTTTCATATGCAGTAGATATATTGGCTGAATGAAGAGACAGACATTCCAACATGTGTCCTTAGAAAAGGTGGAGTTTGTTCCAAAAGAAATTCAGAGAAAATCTGTTCTGTACTACTTAGGACCTTCTTGTTATGAATAAAAAAAATTAATTATATTTGCAGTGCGATTTACTGTTTACAATTTACTCTTTTTTTTTGATAAATTGTGCAATTTGTCTGTTGGAAAACAGATGACTGGTACATTGTGCTTTATTGATATGTACCTCATGGGCAATTTTAGAGCCTTTTGTTATTTTATTCTAGCATCACCACATGATTCAGCAGCACTTAAATTTATTATAAGTCCTCTAAAGGAATGATTTCTTTTTCTTCTGAAAAACATATATTTAGGCCACTTTAATGAGCAGTAAATGTGATGGAGTGCAGACATAGCATTTTGCAGGTAAGTATATTACAGTAAACAAGGCAACAAGCCACACAGGGTTGCATGGCTTTTGTCTAGAAAGTGTGAGCATGAGGAGAGAGATGTTTCCCCTCTATAAAAACTTTCATGAGCACTCCTACTGAATTTAGTTTTAGAATATTTGTGAAATTTTGTCTAGCATGATGGAAAAAAATATTAGCTTGAAATGAAAGAAAGGAAAAAAATAACGTTTAACTTCAGTTTATAAGCGATTATTCACTATAAATAATACAGAGTTCACCATCAGATCTGTAGCAATTAAGAAAGACTACAAGACCATGAATGCAGCTGAGTATAAAATACAAGTTGACTGAACACTTACTGAAGCCCTCACTGCATCAAAATATAGGAGAGGAATTCTTTGGTGTTTTCAGGAACTAGTACTTGATCTTTGTGAAAAAAAAAAGGATTCCTGTGTTCTGGGAAGCATTAAAATGTCACTTTTTTTTTTTAAAAATCAAAAATAAAAGTTAAAAGCTGAATGTGAAAGATAGGAGCTAGTAATCGATGCAAGGGAATAATTAAAAAAAAAGTTTAAGAAACTACAAATTTGTGTAAGAAACACTAATCTAAACCCCATAGAAGGCACATAACATGTCTAATTTAACACACCTCATCTTTCTTGACTAATCTGGTCACATAACTGTATATATACTGAGTTTATACTTTCAAAATTTTTGTATAATTATGATACAAAAAGGATGATATAAGATAGATAGTATACCAGGAAAAGAATTTTCATGTAATATGTAAATTCAAGGTTGTGAAGCTACTTCCCTAAGGAATTACAGAAAGGATACAATTCACTGATAACTGTATCTGTAAATTTAGTACCTTTATCATAGCAATAGCTTAGGAAAATCAGAAGTTTTCTATGGCTCATGACTGGTATGGGAAACCTACTTGCATCCTGCACAAGATCAATTTATTGATTAGGCTCATTATGCAACAAGCACAGGAAGACTGCAGTCGGCTTTTCTGTACAGTTAGGTTTAACCGCACAAAACTCTTTTCTAACATATTTCACTCTAGACTCCATGAAAATTACTTTTTTAAGCACACATTTAACTTACAAACTATCATAAACCAACAATTATTTTGATTCATGTATGCAGTTTGCAAGTCTGCTCAGAAAGCTTTCTCTTCATATTAGTTGGATTTTTTCCCAATTATTCTGATTATTTTTGCAAGAGTATGGTAGATTATGAATTTTTAACACATAAAAATTAATTTTATCTAACTGATTTCTTCAAACATAGTTATCTTAGCTCCAGAGTGGAAGTCTCATTTTAAAGGTAACTGGGCAATACTTGTTGCCAGAACATTTCTTGAGAATGTAAAAGCTTTAATTCTGTTTTACACCAAAGGACCATCTATCCTGGTATTCGCCTCTCAAGAATGATCATAAGCCATTACTCTGGGGAAGAGTAAAAAAGCTTATGTAGTACTTAATACATTTTCAGCTCAGAATATTCCGAAAAGCTGATGTTGTTTATCCATTTAATAATATCTATTAGATCTGTCCTTAAAGTACTTGACAAGGATCCCCTTTGAACTCATGTAAAAATTTTGCATCTGCAGTTTTATTTCGTAAGGACTGAAAGCTAGACCCGGTGAGTGATCTGACTTTAAACCCTGGAGTCTATGGAACACAGCTTGAAGCTCAGCTCTAACCCCCAAAAGAGAGCTTAGATTTGCTACGGATTGTGGAAAATAATAAAAGTGAGTATATAGTGCAAGCGGTGTAACTTTATTACTGTCAGCCAATTAATTCATATGTTCCATTTAGGATGCACTTTGGGAATGAAGAAATTCATCAGTGAACAGCAGTTTCTGTACTATACTGCCTTGTGAAAGATATTAATTTATGGGGTTTTTTCAATTGTAAAAATTTGTACAATTCATAAAGAATTAGATGCAACTAGATGTAAGTACTCTTCTCATGAGCAGTACAACATTTTAAATAGCGTTTTTGTCTTTAGTTCAGAGTTTGTTAATTCACGCAATAATTGCTAGGACTTTTGCACCATCTTAATTTACAAATGTATGTTTAAATATTCCTAAGACATTCACAGTTCAATTTAAATTTTATTTGTATTTTCCTTTTCCTACAAATGTATTTTCAGTTTTTATTGTTTTCACAAATTGTTCTTGTTAAAGAGGGCTTGAGCTCCTGTCCCATACTTTTAGTTTATGTGATTAAATATATTTAGTTTGTTTCAGTTTATGTGACTATAGCAATACTGTTGAAGAATATTACCAGCCTAGACAGAAAGTCAACCTGCCATCATTGTAATAAACAGATCAAAACAAATATTTGGCTCAGAGAATTGTGCCATTTATCTTTTGATACAATGCTGGAGACTTGGCAATGATTTTCCTACTAGGTACTCATTAAAACTTAGCTGACACATTTCAAACAGATTTAAGGCAACTTTTCATCCTGTGGCTTGGTTAAGTATTACAACTGTGGCAGTCACTTGGCAACCAATTATGATGAATTATATGGCTTTGTTTCTCTTCTCTTTTTGGAGGCTTTGAATGTGTTAAGTCTGTCAGCACTTTAGGAAGAAAGGGCGGAATTACGGAATTTTAGAAATTTCACTCCTTCAACTACTCAGGCCCCTTTGAGAAAACCTTTTAGAATTGATAGGTATGGCAAATTCCTTTTTTTCTCTCTCTCTCTCCCATTACTATCAAAATTGTTGCATTGTATTGTGAAGTATTGTGAAAAAAACAGTATACTTGGTAGAAAACAAGTTTAATGCCCTTCAAACAATCAGTGATAACCTAACTTGGCTGGAATAAAGAAGGTGACAGACCTCAGTGATAGCCCTAATACTTTTTGTCTTTGTTCATCTATTTTTATACCTGTTGGCTGGTGATTTCAATAGGAAGCATAGTTCCTGCTCTGATGAATACTTCCTGTCCTTCTGTGTTGCGGTGCTGCACCCGGCGCTACATGTGTACTGTCCACACATAACCCCAGAGGAAAATATAATTCAGGAAAAATTTGTAAAGTTCTGGTGTGTCCCAGTGTCCCTAAGGCAAGAACCATTCTAATAGAAATTACAGGACTCACCTTGGGAAAACAGTTCTCAAAACAAGTCTGACAATACAGACTCAAAAAAGACATTTACTTTTAATACTTAAGCCATAAAATGTACATATTCCTTAGTGAGCTATGCATATCCTTTTGGCCCAGCCTTACGCCTACTTCAGCATCAACAACGGCTTTAGAGCTATCCTTATCATCTTACTCTGTCTAGATGTCATCCTTTTCATCCATGGTGTTGCACTTTATTCTAACATACAAACTAATTAAACTCTTGGAGTGCCGGTAGGCTTTTGAGGATACTAATGGCTTTCTGCTTATCAGACTGAAAGCTTTAAGACAGACAATATAATCTACTTTCAAAATAATGTGTAGAGAGGGCATATATAATATTTTTATCACTTTCAAATGTAAAYATTTTCTGTATACATAAAACTCTTGCTGTGAATGATATGCAGTTTATTGATATAGATTAAGAAAATACATATCAGAAGCCTGAAAACCTTTTATGGACTCTGTGGACACAAATAAATAATGTTGTATTTGTTCAGAAAACTTAAAGAGCGTTAGCTTTGCTCATGTACAACTTTCATTCAAGTCAAAAAAACGTGTATCTGTATTTGTATGTACACAATCCTAACTTCAAAGAGATCTGCACCCTCTTTTTTGTTTGTTTTTCAGGCTTTTATGACTCTAAATGGTGTGCCTTTTAGCTGTTAACAGAAGAATATAATGAGGTTTCGGGCACCCAAACAATTGTATTACACATTCCATGAAATATTTGTGAGACGAATGAAGGTGTCTTCCCAAAGACTGGTGAACAGAAGGACCTGCAAGATGGTATGAATAGCTTATGTGACACAAAACTTTTAATGGTAATTGCCAGAAATATATTCTCGAAGAAATTTTTATGTATTGCTAATAGAACTAAAAAATGTTTATGATTCTTGTGGATTTTATGCCTAAAAGTCACCATTCTGGGAGGTCTGAGTTTCCAAGTTATATATATATATTTATATATATATATATATAAAAAGGTTCTTAATATTTTAAGTTTATAAGAACTTTAATAATCTASGCTACTGCTATCTCTTTTTTTCCCCTTGCCTATCCAGTGTACAGGAATCAGATTTCCATGCCTAATGGACAGATCAGCATGTGGCATACCGCTGGTATCCATGCTGTCTTACAGATAAGGATTTTTAACACATTGTGCCTTTAGCTTATAGTCTGTTAGCTTGTCTAGCTTTCTGCTTCAAATAAAAACAAAACCAAACCCTAAAGCTTCAGTATTCTCAGGACTTCCAAGCTTCGCAAGCACTCATTCCTTTTTCCAAGAATGAAAATAAACCTCACTTTTAAAAKAAAAAAAAATAGTAAGTTTCAAGGMAAATTTGAATTTATTAGTCTGAAATGCAAACATGGGAAGTGCAAGAAAGGTAGAGAATACATGACTAGCACAGGTGTAAAAGGTGGAAGTGAAGCTAGGAGATATGTAACTTTGAAAAAGGTGAAAGAACTTTTTTTACGGGTAATCACTCCTGCCACAATATGTGGGCAGAGTCAGGAACTTTAGGGACCAGAGGGACATGGTGGGGAATTGGTGATGAATTTTCACACCAAAGGCAGCTCTCTGCTCTTTCTTGCAGCCAGTATGGAAGTGTGATGAATGAATGGCGTCAGTTGAGGGGTTGTTTGGGCTGGTCTGTGGCCAAGAAACGTTTTTTGCATTGCAAGAGTGCCAGGAGAGAAAGAGGAGGAGGAGGACAGRCTGTTGGTGGCAGAAGATGCATTATGCACACTATTTTTTGTCTTACAACTAAGGACCTTTCACTACAATGAAAATGTCTCTCCTCCAGTTCATGAGGTGTTTTATCCTTGTCTCTTTTGGCAACACAATGCCTATGAAGCTTTTCCCCTCCTGCACTTGCACTAGTCTGGCACTGTGGATCTTCTCCCTTTTGGTTGTGCATTTTTAACTGSAGCAGAGAAGAAAGAGGTGTTGACATAAGGCTGGGTTCTCGGTCTACCTGGTCAGGTCTCTCCTGCACTGCTCTGAAAGTTAGATGCTAATTTCTTGCTGCACAGATTTTAATGTTGGAGTTTGGCATGATGTATATTTAATAATACTTACMTGGCCCGCTGAGGGAACATAAGGCAAGAGGAAGAGTAGAGGAAAAGGGGCAAGTGCAAAGCTGTTCCCAAAGCTAAAGTGTTTCTACTTTCAATTATTCTGCTGTAAAGCCTAGCGTTTCTGCTATCAGTTTTAATATTTGAAATATTTTTCTGCTCTTTGCAATGGAAGAACAAAAATATCTATTTGTGAGGATAAAAATGTTTTGTAAGTAATGTTGTTCACCAACATGATGTCTCCAGAAATGCTGTACAATACAAATGGCACAGTGACGTAGTAACACAGCAGCAGTAAAGTCTGTTTACAYTTTAGTACTTGTTAGCAATTGATGCAAATGTGAACATACCCAGGCTCTAGAGTGTTTTCACTGAGATTTGGACCTGCATTGATACAATGTAGAAACTGATGGCATATTATTTGCTTGATATARCAAACTATTTTCTTAATTGTACTGATTTTTTTTCTGAGGTTGCTGCAAATAGTATGAGGCATACAGYTGGTGGCTAAATTGAATGGCTGTCCCTCCTTGATATTGTGTAATGCTGATGCAGGCATTAGGTAGCAGAAGCATACACTAGGAAAAAAATATTGCATGATGATATTTATCTTTTTACAGGCACTTAAACAAAATATCTAAAAAATAAACCAGGAAATGCTATAATAACAGACAGACTCACTGATGCAACAAGCGAACAGAAAGACAGCTAATTTTTAAAGTGTATGTCAGCTTGGATCCAAGAAGTTTATTTCCTTTCAAAAACTAGGATGCACTAGAGAAAGAAACACCAGACTGAATCAGTCTTGGCTTTCATGTGAAATTATAGAATGAAGACCTGATGCTTGTTTCAGGTTGATGCTAGTATTGACTTTTCAATAACAAGCACATAACAGAATGCAACTTCTCATATCATTCAGAAATCATCCTCGAGTTTAATATAAAACACGAGAGATTTGGCAGAAGATTATCTGTTTTAATACCAAAAAAAAAAAAGCACTTTCTAAGGAAAGCTTAACCATTTATCCTGAAGTATAACAATACCATGATGTAGACCAGTCTTAGACTTTTACCTTTGTGGCTGCATCAAAGCATACAAAACCCATGCTAAAGTCAATGGTAAGTCCCATAAGATGACTCTCCAAAACACAGGCATATGTCTTGCACTGTAAAAGAAAAATCAGAAAAGATAGTTACTACAGTACACAATTCTTCAACTTCCTTCCAAGACCAGTCCTTCTGTACCTATATTCTAATGCACRTATCTCAAATTTATTATCAAAAAGAAGTAATTTCTGTGTAAATAGGCCAATTCATTGCAAATGTACCTCAAATCAAAGGATTTATACCACTGATGAAGTTTACTAAGTATTATTTTAAAAAAAAGGCTTTACTTCCATTAAGGAAAAAAATAAATCAGAATTGAACAGCCTCAGTGACCAATGACAACTGCTAAAAGGGAATTTTCATTATTTTTGAACTCTCACATTCATTCTGGAAGATGAAATCCAGTATTTTCCTTTAAACATTATTATATCCAGATTTTTAGAAAAAAAAATGTTTGTAAAATATCTCTTTGGTATGCTGTTTATTTTTGAATAAATCTCAGTGAAAAAGACAGTATTTCAATATCACACAACAATTGACGTAACATACAAAACAACTTTTTGCTTCAGCTACTACATCTCAAAGGTTTCTATGAGAAAACCTTGAAATCTTGAAAGACTTTCTCATCTATGTTTTTTTTTAATCTGTGTCTATTTATTTCCATAATAACAGACTTTGATACACAGCATGAGACATCTATTAGTGACATTTTCAGGATCAAAATTATTGCTGTGCCTGAGGGCTGACTTCAGGTTCAAAAYGATAAACTTGAATTTTTCACCACAAAACCTGTCAAAGTACTAAATTATTCTCAAGTCTGATGTAGTAAGTGCTTTAGAGGGGCCATTCTTATTTTATAGAAATTTTGCCCTTCATACCAAGTGAGATATAACTATATTCTTCAAATCTCACTGTAACCACTAAAGGCACCAAATGAGAAAAAAAGTCTTGTATGACCTATAATGTGTCAAAGAACTGAAACATAAATTATTAACATGGACACAATATAAATTAAAAAATTATCAGTGCTACAAAGACGTGTCATTATATATGGCTTTTTGAATATCAAGGAAAATATTAAGGGTATATCAGATGCCTTCACTTATATATTCTTTGGATATGCACCTAAATGGTCTCCCCAGAACACAAGAAGCTGAAAGGTTCATTTACAGCTCTTCTGAGATGAACTAGACATACCTATGCTCACACTGAAGGAGAAAGAAAAGTTCATAGCTATAGGGATTCTTTTGTTGTTTTGAATTGATTTTCTCACATTTAAAYATATATTACTTTCCTGGAACTGAAATATTTGTGTAAATTGCTTTCATAGAACAAATCAGGTCTCAACTGCATCCAAACAGTTTTTGGACAAATTTGGTACGCACACCCTGGAGCTCTGTAATACTGCTTTCAAATATAGTGATGTCTATCTCTGTGAAGAAGACTCTAWATTAGCTGTCAGTGAGGCACGCTGGCAACGTTTAAACCAGTATATAAGCAAGGAATGATAATCTACGACTCAGAAGTAGAAGAATCCATGGCCTACCTATGACTTACAAGATGATTTTTGCACCACYTCTGAAGCAACAGTAAATTATATGTTTTGTGTGATCCACCAAATGTTTTTAAAAGCTGTAACTGTCTTCCTGAAGGAAAGGTTTCCTGCTGCTGCTGTTGAGGTGAAAAGCAATGACATGTCCGTTCCAGTACCTTCCAATACCCAAAGAATTTAACATACTTCACTACATGTGTAAAATGTGAATTCATACAGCACAGACCCGCACTCAGTCATTATAATTATTAATGCACAAAAAAATACTTTAGTTACAAAATCCATGAAATTCCATGGTGTCAGAGTAATATTTGACTTGTGTTTATATCATCAAATAGGAGTGGCTCTTTCTGGAGCAGCTACACCATAAAACTGCTATGAAAATGTAAACTTTGATCCTGAATGAGTGTTGCTGGAAAGAGAAATGATTTTGCCTTTGACAACATTAGTAAAAGAAAAAAGTTCATCAATAGAAAGTAATGTATTTTCAGCTGAATCTACTTAATGAAGTCTCATATAATGAAATGCTGAAGTTCTGCATGCGAAGCAAAAATGTGCAGTTTTGTACAATTCTCTTGTTAACTTGGAATAAAGGTGCATAAAACAACAGCTTTTTTTTTTATTTTATTTCTGTGCCTCCAATATGTCTAGAACAGACATACATTACTGAGTATTGCACCGTTACCATGGTACAATTTTTTCTCACCTTTATTTTCTCTAATTTGTCTTTTAAGTCAGACATTTGGAGAAAACAAAAATGAAGAAATATTTCCCAGGAGACTTGACAATTTAAAAGCTCTTTTACATGTAGTAAATGTTTTAAAGCTTTAAAGGTGACAGTTAAAAAAATATCATGATTGCTTGACCTTGACTACTGATTTCTCAGACAGAGCTCATAAACATCTTACCAAAAACAACTTATCAGAACGGAAGCATCCCCTCCCAGAAGAAGGCAGAAGAGTTTCAGCAGTTATTTCTTGTTTCCTCACACCATACAGAATCTTAAATTGGGTTTATGAATAATTCAGCAAGTCAGGTGCTGAAGGAGACAACCCAGAGTATTATGTTCCTTAGACTTCCTCAATACTCTCAGCTCAAATTATGGAAAGAATGATACACTGCAAGCCTGCTTTAAGCTAGGTCCAAGATTTAATTCAGACTTTCAAACTCAGAATCAAATTCAATGGAGATAAGCTTTAAATTGTACTACAATGCAGCTTACATGCTATTTCTTATATTAGGGAACAAGCAACCACTATACAAACAAAAAGGGTAGAAAAAAATATATCCATGATGAAAGAGATGAAAAATTCAGTTTAAAATAGTAGGAACATCAAGAGAACATCACAGAAAGATGATCAGAGGGCTGGAGCACCTGCCCTATGAGGAACGGCTGCGAGAGCTGGGCCTGTTCAGCCTGGGGAAGAGAAGCCTGAGGGGGGATCTGATCAATGTGTACAAGTACCTGAAGGGAGGGTGTCAAGGGGATGGGGCCAGACTCTTTCCAGTTGTCCCGTGTGACAGGACAAGCGGCAATGGGCAGAAACTGAAGCACAGGAAGTTCCTCCTGACTGTGAGGGGGAATTTCTTCCCTGTGAGAGTGACGGAGCCCTGGACCAGGTTGCCCAGAGAGGTTGTGGAGTCTCCTTCTGTGGAGATCTTCAAGGCCCGCCTGGATGCAATCCTGTCTAACATGCCCCAGGTGACCCTGCTGAGCAGGGAGGTTGGACTAGATGATCTCCAGAGGTGCCTTCCAACCTTACTGATTCTATGATTCTAAGATGCTGTAAGATATTGAAGAAAAAAGACCCCAACTTGAGGTGAGATTTTATTTTATTTTAATTTTGGTATCTAATTATGATAATGGATAACTACTCTAAAGAAAACTATTTAAAGAGTAATTGAAACAAACTATAATGGCACCCCTACAATATCATAAATTGTATCATACGTTATTGCAAAACCATTATCGTCTTTACTGACTTTCTCTCCCTCTAATTTATTTCTTTCTTAAATAAAACTGTGCTATTATTTTTGTTGAAGATATGCCTCTCACAGAAGCTATGATTTAGGCATAAATGGAATTTCTTATGTGTTTATAGTGAGGCGGTTTTTTCAATATTTGGATAGTAATATATTATTTAAAATTCATCAGAATAGGGCCCCAATTAACCTCAGCTGAGCTATGCCAATTTATACTAGTTGACCTTAAACCTGCTGTCTTTTTTTCTCTCTCTCTCACACACACACACAAAAAAAAAAAAAAAAAAAAAAGAGAGAGAGAGAGAGAGAGAGATCATGTTCTTAAAAGAACTTTTTGGAGACAAGATATAGCACTGATCAAATCTAGTATCTAGTCCAGACTTCATATGAATCTTTAAGAAACTGCTAGATGAAAGCACAATACCAGACTGTTGAAAGAAAAAACATGGGAAGCCAAGCTCAATTATATTAAAAATTAATACTCTGTTGTTTTTCCAAACTGGGACATAGCACAAGAGGCAGAAATAGAGGCATAACATTAAACACTGTAATAAGCTATCAAGAGATGGCTATTCATCCACATTTTCAAAATTTCTATAATCAAACTAGCTCAGAAAATGAATTTTCTGAGTTCCATATTGCTCATGTAAAAGTCAACAGAGTGAAAAGAAAGGCAGAAAGGGGGAAAATATGAGATTAAGATTATTAGAAAAAGTCTTTTGGGAAGCCAAGGGAAAAAATCTGAATAGCTATGACTCTAAAACCCTAGTCAAACTAGGAATGCTACAGTAGGAATCTCTCTGAGAGAAGAACAAATATGAAGTGGCTTCTGGACTAAACGTTATCTGAGAAAAATGCAACATATTCTTTTACTAATAGCACAGTA
Organism: Rhea americana; assembly: GCF_003343005.1. Taxonomy (NCBI): domain Eukaryota; kingdom Metazoa; phylum Chordata; class Aves; order Rheiformes; family Rheidae; genus Rhea; species Rhea americana. The sequence continues at coordinate 6,262,220 of NW_028186523.1, forward strand.
GTACTTTACAAACAATGCTAAAGTCAGTTACCTGAGAAAGTCAAAGCATCTGAAAATCTTAGTAGCAAGAACATATCCTGTTGCAATTTTTATACATAAAAACTACACTTGCACTTTTCAAGAGGACAATAAAAGTTCGAAAGGTTCTTACCTTTCTAGCTTCTAAGGTGGCAGAGTGCAGCAAGTTAAAGATTAAAAAATGTACTTTCTAGGGTCCTCCTCCAATAAAGCTAATACACATTAAAACTGACAGCAGTGTAGCTTTTTTCAAAATAGACTATTGGTGGTATCTGCTGTATATACTAATTCCATCTGCAGTGCTGGTCAGGAGAGGGCTAACGTATAAATGAAAATTTGTCTAAAAAAGCTGACTGTCAGAGCCTATGTTCACAGGAGGATGCAAAAAATGAGTATATACAAAGTAAGCATTAACCAATATTTGCACAGACTAATATGCTAATGTGACTTTTTTAGGTGAGTATACAAGATAACTCATGGCAATTTCAATTAAGCCTGTTCCAACCACACGTACTTTCATTATCAGAACATCAATATAACATAAAGAATTAGGAGAATTATAATGTTTTTCCTCTATTTTAAATCAAAACCCTTAATTTTTAGTCACATGAAAAATACAGAGTTATCTTTAAATAAAAGTACTCTGATATGCAATTTTGCTATAATATTCCAAYAGTAATCTGTACCTGAATGTCATCCATCTCTGCTGGGTCATCTGACAGTTGAGGAGATACACAAGAACAGGAAATGTGCGAAAGGAATAACGTACCTCGGGTTGGGTTCAGTTTTGCTGTCACTTGCATCAATTAAGTACTCACTAAATGTACTCTCAGTCCTGCTTATTGCAGGGACAATTTAATTTCTGCAAGGTTCTCCGGTGTCACTCATAACATATAAAATAATGTGTATGACAGTACGTAAGAATGATACTTAAAGACCTATTTTGTCCTTGATCCATGAAGATTGCTTTTCCTCTTCTGACCATAAACTTAACAGTTCTGTATTACCTACTGATAGTAACTGAGGTCATGCCTTCTGAGCTTTACATTACAAGCTCCTCGGGAAAAGTATTTTTTTTWAAAAAAAAACATTATTATATACTTACAATAATAGTAATTTGAGAACTCTACTAGGTCAGAGAATTTCTTGAGATACTTCATTATCTTGGATAACTATAATTTGTTAATATACTAAAAGACAATCCTTAAGGCAATTGTTCTCACCTGTATCCTTTCAACTTCTAAAAAAGTCGCCGTTTGGAAGGCTTTTTCCCATAGTGTTATGTCAGACTCTAGTTCCACAGAAAAGTAGAGATCTTCTCCAGTTTCAGACTGGACACCAAAGCAATGTTTCCGTCGGTCCAGGAGATCACTGTCCTGATGAAAACCTGAAGTTATATAATCTGGCATCCATCAATTAATATTTCTTATTGCAAATGTCTATGCCTCAAATCTAGTATTTTTAAATGGAATTTTAAATGCTATAATGCTGCAGTAGCTACCGAGAGCTCAGGACCTGAAAATTAGAGTTTTCGCCTAAACTTTCACATCTCAAGGAATTTAAACAAGATATTTTTATTCAGAATGATACAGAACAACACAGTGTGTCTTGGTTTAAAGAATACTGGCATAATTTTCAATATTTTAATAAATCAATCCTCAACATATTACTATAAACTTTTAAACTAGATAAATTCTATAACAGATGTCATCTTTCTATTCACCTGAGAAGGACACAAACAAAGATCAACTTATCTAACCTATTGTACTCCCCCATCTTAGAGTGGAAGTCTGCCAAAGGAAGCAAGAGATTTATTTAAGCAGTATAAGAAGTCCATCTGTCCTATTTTCCCTATAGAGGCTAGGCAAAACAAAACCATATTTGTGATGGCTTACAAAATCCAATGTAAAATTAGTCCATTGTTGCATACTGCCAATGGAGACTATAGTGGCTGCCAGTGGTCAGGTTGCTGGCTTTGAAATTTGGAAAAAACACGCTATTTTTGTTTTTACTTTCAACATAACAATATACAATGGATATCAGATAGCAAAAATAAATAACATTTAAAGATTGCTAGCATTTTTAGTTGACCATAAATCAAGGAATAACCTAGTTAAGCAGGGAATCCATCACTAAAATGTTTTTCAATGATTTTTTCTGAAAATTAGAGGACACTATGCAAAAATTCTGGCACATAATTCATCCTTATGAAAAATATACTTACAGGAACAATTTTAATTAATTTTATCCCTATTATAGCAAAGCAACTGTTACAGACCACAGACTCACCAGCTGTCCTTGCAAATACATCTGGAAATTTGGGTATATGTAGCACAGATGCAACTTTTACAATGCTACCCTGTTGCAGAGGGCACAACTGAGATCAGTGCAGGAGGGTAAGATTGCCTTCTGGTTATGGGAAAACGGAATGGGCACTTGGTGGACCATAACTAGCTGATGCAAGCTGGAGGAGCACCTTACACTGTTCTAGCCAGCTGTGGAGCAGAGAACCAGGAGGGGTTTTGTTTCTTTCTTTCTTTCTTGCACTGTCCAGAAGGCTTTCCCCTGAAAGGAGACTATGAACACAAAGAACCAGTATATCTACACCGATCTCCATGCAACTATTGTTCTTGGGCAAGTAAGCAGGAAATGGTAGAATGAACACTATATTCCCCCTTCCCTTTCATTCAGTAGACCTATGACAAGACCGATGCTCAAGRAAGCCAGGATAGCTCATACGCATGAATGCTCCTGGTTCAGATCTGCTCTACAACTTCTAGAAAAATCAGCTATGGAGGCAACACAGCCTCTCTGTGCAATCACTACGACAAAACTGAGTTGCTCAGATTTATAAATCACCTGTCTTGACAGAGTTGTCTCCTCCCTAATCTACATTTCATCCAGTCCTAAGCTTAGCATCTCAATAGCTGTAATTCATGAATGGAAACATCAGAATGAACATAGGCTTTTAGATGTTAAAAATAACATTTCAAAAAAATAAATATTTTCCTCAAATACGTTTTTCCAAGTGTTTGTAGGGCTATGCAGGTGAACTAGTTGAATGAAGCTAAATAACAGCATATCTCCCATGACAAATATTTTTGTCCTTTTTTCTCACTGAAGCCTCTACTAAAACTAAAATGTCATTCTGCTCACGGCATGTTTTGACCAGCACTATGCAGTGCTCAAGAAAGAGGTCAGAGTGTCTAGGTTGTTGTTAACAACAGCTACGCTCCACTGCACATTGAGCCTCAAAGTGCACAGAGCAGCAGCACAGTGAAAAACGTTTAATATTGTGAATGTGTGTAACAACACAAAACATATTATTTAGCACCTGACAATAGGTCCCTACCAGTAGGAACTGGCTGAGTAAAAACACTGGCCACCTCTCACTTCTCTGAGGTAGAACAGCTACTTTGTACAGTATAATGGCACTTGTCTAACAGGTCTTAAGTGTGGTCTTAAGCTCATGATGCTCCCAGGGCAGCACCTGGATAATTCAATGGATACATTCAGCTAAAAGTTTGACAAAACTAATGCATAAGGTGCATATCGTTTCCAAAGAAGGATTTAGCTCTTTATGGCTGTAATATAAGGTGAAACTAAAAATATTTTGAACTCATCTTCATCTGTTCTTGACAAGAGTCAATAGAACAATTTATTATTACTAATGAATCATGCATGAACCTCTGCTAAACCTTATTTGAAATAAAACGCTATGGCACTATGTGGGATCACAAGAACAGCTGTCACTAAAAGCAATTGAACTCACAGCCTCTGTTATTAAATGGGAGGTCGTTTACTGCAAAGCTTGTTTCCAGAATGCATCTCTTTATTTAGACGGGCACAGTTAAGTTTTGACAGCTTTTAAATCATGCTGTTAGCTTCTCCTGTTCTTTCAGGCTTTTTGCCTGTCGAGAAGAATATGGTGGCTATGGCAAAGAAAGGGATGACTTTTTGAGTAGACTGTGAAAAATGAAAGTGTTAAAAGGTATAGTGGGACTGATCTTTATTAAAGTGTCTTTGAAAAGTCCAAAAATCTCAGAATAGTCTTTTGAATTGATTAAATAAAAATGTATATTTTATTACTAGCATTGCAAGCAATAATTGTACTAAATTTTACTAAATATTTCATTACTCCTAAAGGATGAAAACAGAAAAAAGACCTAAATGGACCTACAATATTAATCCATTCTTTTGCCATTTATATATGAAAATGAGAACATATTTTGAGTAAGAAAAGATCTAACTAGAACAAATAGCATTTCTCCTCAGTGATTTGCACATAAAAGAGTAGACTATTTCAGCTATGACATCATATTGTGACACACAGTACATAAAATGTACTCATTAACCCAGAGGGTAATATAAAATAATAAAAAAGATGAAAAATAAAATTCTAAAAAAAWTTTCTTCAGGCCAGAAAAATGTAAAACAAATAATCTGAACTATTACAGGACTTCATATTTATTTTGAAATTCTTATTTAGAATTAAAAAAAACAACATGAGAAATTTTACACAGAATAATAATTTTATTGTTTGATCAGTTCTAATCTGATGTTTTGTATGTACTTGTCATTTTATTATCCATGTCCATAGCAAGTCCATGGTAAGAAAAGTTCAGCTTAAGTATATTAGAAAACTATACATCAGCTTAAAAAGAATTGTCAACATACTTATTTCCAAAAGAATTGTCAACATTTCTTTCTTAGCATTATTTCACTCTATTTGTAAAAATAATTAGGTGACTTTGCAAGGCTATTGGTATACTTTTTTTTTTATCCTTTTTACTACCAAGGCTTTCTTTTAGTCTGTCATTTGTGTTCAGGCATGCAAAAATTGAAAACTATATGCCATACTTATAACCCTAACCATGTTTTCATATGCAGAATGGAAAACTGTAGGAAACAATATAGACAAAGTTAAAAGACAATTATGTGAATATCCTTGAGAAGACAGAAATTCACAGCGAACTTTTATCTTAGGAATTCAACTAAGAATTGTTCAAAAGTCTGCAAATTTAAGATAAACTTGTCAGGAGTCTCAAAAGCAGGGCTGGATTAAGCAGGAATCCTCATTAAYTAACTTGCTATGATTGTTCATTTCAGCTAAAATATAAAATGTTATTTACCTATTTAAGTATCTGCTTTGATACTGTTACAATCACTCACTAGTCAACGATGGACATTAGCCAATTTCAAGTTGATTTTTTAAGGACTTTTTCATAATGCTAATGATCAGCTGCACCATTCTCCCTGATGTTCCTCATGTGAATTACTACAGATTCTCTGAAGTAGGAACAGTCACCAAAGTTGCAGCAGCATCCTAATTCCCTACTGGAAGGAAAGTCATCTTGCAGAAGGACTGACTGCGAGGAAAGTCTTTGGCTTATTCCCAGCTTCAGAGTAACACAGCATCTCTGCTGACAGAACGGTACGGCTCCTGCTTGCCTAATTAATAATGATGTCCATGTTAAGTGAGAGTAATAAATTTGTCAAAGGAAACCAAGCATGGCTCATTAGCCAGATCCATTCAAATTAAGGCAGAAGGCTTCTTTATCATTGAGCAGTGACATCATCTTTTCTTCTGCAGAAGGAATCTTTTCTCTTTGGAAAAGGTGTCCTCTCCAGAAGCTACGCTGCTCCTTTTTGATTACTTATGCCTTTTCATTTCATGCACAGTGAGTCCAATAAACACTTGTATTKAGGCTATTAATCAGGGAAATCTTCTAAGATGCAAGAAGTTGCCAATTTTTACTTCAGGCAATGAGAGCTGAGTTCTTCTTTGTATTATGATCTGTACACAAGAAAACAAAACTAGGTCTAACTGCTTCCATGCTCATGGCATGATTTTTATGCAGGAAGAGGTGCTCAAGAACTGCCTCAAAGACTGGTTTACCTGCAATGTTATATGAAATATAAASAGCAATTTGAGGATGGAGCTGTAGATATTAATGACAGTAGTGAGCAGTTTTTGACATGAGTAATGATCACGTAAGATGTTCAAAATCATCCTAGTCAGTTATRTATGTGCACAGACTAGACCCTGACAGTTAAAATGATTTTATTTCAGCTTTTAAAATGAAGCAAATATTCATGTCTGTTAAATTAATTATAATAATTGTTAATAATACATAAACAGAAGGAATAAACAAAACCTGTTTCCTTTGTTGACTGGCTCAGTTCTGAAAAAAAGAGATCTAAGTGGCCTACTGTAACCAAGATTCAGATCTAGTACCTATATTCTCTGAAGACAAAAAGCACCTTCCCGTCAATTCAAGAGTGCAATAATTCCAAGGTACAGTGACTGTAAAAACTAATCAGATGATGCTTTTATGCTTACAGGCATCAGAGCCCTGATTATTTTATCATTTGTGCCTGCTAGGTGTATCTACATAAACAGAAAATYTTTTTTTCTAAGGGATTCTAATGATCTATTACTTTATCTGGTACTTCAGGAATGCTTTTCTGGCATCCCAGTTAGTTGCTATGGAGATGGTTCTAATAGCATTTATAGGCAGCAGAGAACAGATTCAAAAAAAAAACAAACAAACAAACAAACAAAACAAAAAAAACCCCAAACTATTTTCTAACATACCCTCATTAATCAAATAATAAAGATAAAAACACCTTATGTTATTTCTCTGCAGGCATATGCACACACACAATTCATGTTATGTGGGCAGTCCTGTATGTTAAAGTTAAAATATAAAAATATTTTGAAGTTGCATATATATGAATTTAAAAGCACAGAATGTCACCTAAACTAAAACTGAACCGAATATTTTTTAATGGTCAACTTTTATCAAAGTAAGTTTTGTCATGGGAAAATTAAATGAACAGAAAATAAATTTCTGTTTCAGTTAAATTCCATTAGAAAGATCTGTCTTATTGCTTGATATAAACAGAGATGTTCATTCCCTATAACCTGTTAGTTACAGCACTGAGCTACAACATAAAATTAATTTTTTTATTCTACCATATTAAAAGATGATAGACTAAAAGACCTGCATTTGAATCAGTCCAGGAATACAAACATTGGTTTCTTCTAAGCTGGTGCCATAATTGTACCTGTGTATTTCTCAATGTTCCTCATCTGGAGATGTTTTTAATTTTATGCCATATGAGAAAAATTTTCSAAAGTTGTCATAAAGCAGAATCATTATCTTTTGGGAAAACTATTCTAATATTTTCTAAAGAAACATTAGTAGTTATTTTCTGTTAAAGAAAAATCAGAGAATAATGTAATTAAAGAGAGAGATTTAAAAAAAGTGCTAACCATCTCTTTGGAGAGGCRTTAAGGTTTTGTACCTCTTTAAACTTTGAGTCATTACCAGCTGGAAATGAAGTTCAAGAACTTCATTCGAGAACTATTTACCCAGAAGAATAAATATTATTATAATATATAGTTCAGATAGCAATGTTAAAGAGTGTTCTTATCCTTTCATTTTGAGCTCCTGTTTACAACTTTATTTCAGTGTTAGTTGTCTGCCTGAGGATATCTTATCTAATATTTATAGTTAAAACAGCTCAAACACTTCTGTCAAAGATATTAAGGAAAGGAATGAAATGGGCTTGTCCATGTTAAATACACACACAAAGAAAGTCACCCCTGGAAACTGCTTTTCTTGGACACTGCAGAGCTCCTTGGTGATCAGGCTTGACATTTGACATTTGGTTGCTTTAGGAACAGGACGAACCTCTTGCTGCCTTCTTAAAAATCCAAGTTAGGGTTGCCTGAAAATTACAGACACCCTTGGCAAAATCTGGCTTTTACTTTTTTGAAGATTTCATTCTGAACATGCTCCTGTGAAGTGACTGAAGATTTTTCCATCCCTGTGGTGTGACGGAAGAGAAGAACTTCCCTACTTTTCCCAGCTATGTTGCTATGTAGCAGCTGTGGGAAACGAGTACAGGAAAACCTGTACCTTCTGTACCTCTGTACGTCTCAAAGAGCAGAGAAGAAGCACTYGATTCAAGGACAGAATTGGATGCAGAAATTATATGGAAAAAGAGAAAATCAGCAAGGTAGGAGGAGACATGTCTTACAGAAACAGGCAGCAYCCGAGAAAGCCCAAATACAGCATGATGTATTAGGGCAAAACACAGGTAGGTGTAAAGGCAGAATTGAGCGGGGTGAGAAGTGTGAAGAAGGGAAAATAGGCAGAAACAGATTAAAGATATGCAAGAAGGTGGGGGTAAATGGCAATTGGCAAAACAGGTATGGTAACCAAGAGGCAAGGAAGGAATGGGGATTAGGGGGAGAGTAGTGGCAGCATTGGAAAATGATGAGCAGATTTTGCTCTGTAGTTACCAAGTTCACCACTGACATTGAATCTTATACCTATGGCCATGATTCAGAACTTCTTGGCTTCCAAGACTGTAACAAAAGAAATTACTATCAGGAGCACAAAGAACGGAGAACAGGGCTCCTAACTTAAATACTTTGTTTAAATGCAAAACAATTTATGATAATTTTGAGCTGCTAAAATTCTCAGATGATGAAATCTTTGGGGGGGAGGGGGTTCTTCAACTTTAGATGCACTTACTTCAAAGACAAGAAATCTGCACCCACCGTGCTGTCCTTGTAAAGGACTCAAATGTTGGAAGGAAAAGCATTAACTCTGATGAAACACAAGCCTGTAAAATTACCAACCAAACTGGTTATTCATTATAATAAAATCATGACTTACATGACTACATACTATTTTCCATCAGAATTCCTGACTTATTCAGAAACCTTATAAATACATTATGGAAGGCTGAGAATAAATGAGGGCAGTGCAGAAGAAATATATCTGTATGTTTCAGCAAATGTGTAAAAGAGGATATTTTATATTTACTTGCTAACAGTGCGCTGCAAAATATTCAAAAGTGCGCATGGACAAAAAAGTCCTGTGATAAAAATACAAAATAAGAATTCATTAGGAAATTAATAAATTTGTTTTCAAAGTTGACTCTAGTTGTTCTGCCAAAGTAATAAGTAGAGGTACACTCTGAACTGAACACATTGAAGAAAATGTTAAATAGTTGTCCCTGAGAGAGAAATAATTTATTTCATACGATGAATGTGACAAGGATTCTGTGAAAAATAACAATATTGTCCTTGTTGTATGAAAGCCTATGTTCTGAAATTCCTTAGGCAATAGAAATCCAACATATTATGCTAAATTTAGTTATTTCAAAAGCCAGAAAACTTTAAAGAAAGATAATCTCAATAGAAAATGTTTTCTGAAACAACTCAGATAATTAAGATTGTGATCAAAAGAGAAAATTGATGAATATGTTACCAAAAATCTACTAAAATTGATGTCTGAATATATTAGTGAATAAATACTGAAATAATAGTTTATTCCACATATCTCCTTTGTTAGTGGTCTTTATAGTTGGCCAGAAACAGAAAGAAGAGGATAGGAAGAGGGCAGGTTCATGGGCAGGAACAGGTTAAATGTGAGCAGAAGCAAGAGAGGAAGGTGCCTGAAACTGAAACAGGTTGGGAATTAGTGAGGGGTGTAGAGAGGGAGCGAGGACAGCAATCGCATGGCTGCTGCTGCTGCTGCATGAACTCAAAGAAGCAGTTTTAGCACCATGTCTACCACGGCTACTGTATACTGAGACCTGCTATGACTTCACCCAACTTTTATCACCCTGATCCTCAAAATGCCTTGATCAAACTAAGTCTAATCTTTCTCAAGCTTTGGATACATCTTGCATAACATCTGGGATGTTAAGACATACCTTACATATCTTACACATACTTTAAGACCTTATCTTATATATCTTATACCATATTGTATGTCTATCCTCATTCATTATTCACATTTCACACCTTATTCCTGTTCTTTTTCATCATTCCTTTAGCCTTATGTTAAAAGACAAAGTTAAAAATAAAAAATAAAGTTAGTTTTGCCTTTTGAGATGTGACCAAACCACTGTAGTCTCATAATTAGAGAGGTAGCAGAAAGCAATTTCTTAGATGGAGAATGGTACAACTTTGCCACAAARAGAAGGAAGGGGTTGATGTATTGCCTTTAGCCAGCAGAGAGGTTACAAGAGTCATTTAAAGAAGTTTTTTCTGCATTTGTTGTTCTTTTTCTTTTCCTCTGTGTGTTTACCTTGTTATTTCTTTCAGGAAGCAGGATTAAACTCAAATAGTGGCAGCTCCAGCCCAGCTCAACTAACTTTCTTTTTTTCTCCAGAGCAGACAGTTTATACCATCTTAATATTGTGTAAAAACTATCAGAAAAAAAAAAGTGGCCTTCTTTTATTTTTTTTAAAGAAAAACCTCTCTGCAGTTAAAAGGAAACAGAAAAGGTGAAGTTAAGGTGAAAGCATTAGTTAGTACATTATGTTTCAAATACTGCTTCTCCTTGTTTTTCTAGATAAATAAAGTTTACAAGACTTTAAATGGTGGCAGATGTCATCTAACAAATCATGCTGTGTTATTGCTTTCAGAAGAGACTCAGTGCTGCACAGTAATAGGAATATCAACACCTTTAACACCGTGAGCCCATTAAATTTATCCAAAGTAACACACCATGTAATTAAGGATTGTACCACTATGCACATGTTGAAGAGGAATGAACTGACAKCACATACAGGATCACAGATAATATGGAAAACCAGAGCAGAGGAGTGGTCACCTAGTCCACACCTCTATGCAAGGTGGGAGCAGCTACACATCAGTGAACCCTGGCATTGCTTGTCTGGCTGTTTCTTGTAAAGATTCAGTGATGTAAATTCAGTAACCTCGGTAGGAGCTCTGTGTCAGTACTGAACGTTACTAATACTTGAGAAATTTTCCTTTATTGCCTAACATTAGCCTGCTTAATGATGGTCTTAATACCAGTGAGTATGAAGAACATTTATGACTTTTACTATTACTTTTATCATATAAGACAACTGCAATTCTAGTTAGGGTTCAAACTCTTGCTCTTTTCTCTAGAAACATTAAACACATTTAAATTTAGCAGAGGAATCAAACCAAGGACGGAAAACTATTTCTGTTGTTTAGAACTGAAACACTCGACACTTTATGACTTTTTTTCAGGAACTACACCTGGCTAAACTTTGGCTGAAAATTTAATTGCAGTATTAACATGTTCATAAAGGGATTAATTACTTATGCCTCCTAGGCATTTTTGAATGTGTGTGAAGTGCTTCAGTGGAATCATACCAGGCTGCAAGTCATAATGCATTATTGTTCTGGTAGTGTATGAATGTGATGGTCAGGGTTTTTATGTTGTTTACTATCTAAATTTGTAAATAGTTAATTAGAGGATCAGTACTCACTAACTTATTTATGTCAATACATTTTTCAAAGTCACAATAGAGCTCCTTTAAATCTACTTTTGTGCTTCATTTTTTCCTAGTCTTTGTGATTATTTAGAAGGTTCTAATCAAATTAAGAATAGTGACTTTTGGTCTTGCTTAGGACAAGTTCCCTCATCTTCTCCACATATTCTGATGAAACAAACAAAAACAAATATACAATAATAGCAAAATAGCAATTTACTATTGGGACTATTATAAGTATTACTTAATAAATTGTAAATTACATAACAGTCTCTGACAGTTCCAATTAAGCTGCAGGACAGCCTGGCTTTTTGATGCCTGAAATTTGAGAAGGACCTTAACAATTGTAAAGAGCATCTCAGTTTCCTATGGTTCATGAGAAGAATCAGACACTTTAAAATGGGTGATGATGGAGAAAGCACACTCTGCACACACTGGGAACTATGAAGAAAACATTCACCATGATGACAGATGATTTCTGAGTTTTATTTCATGTGTTCAGACTATATTCCCTTTCTGACAGTTAAATCAGTGAAGTCCTCTGCTGGCTCTGGATGTTAATATTTATTTAGTGCTTTAATATTTTTACTGTCACCTGAAGTGGAGGCATTCTCTCATATTAAAGCACTGAAATATTAATATGTAAACAGTAGGATCTAGCAGTTCATATTCTGTACTGTAGCACTTCTGTCACGGAGCAGAAACTTCAAATCTCTCTAACTGAAGAAAATCATGCCACCTTTTAAAAAGATTCTAATCAAGACTGCTCTAGTGAAGTTCATCAGAATTTAACTCAGATTTAAGGAGTGGAATAAGGAGAATAAATGCTTTGGGACAGATTTAGCGGTAAGTCCCGTCATTGTGGTACAAAGGACATTTGTTGGAAGTTGYGAGCACGCAAGAGAAAAAAGAGCGCTCTGGGGAAAGTTGCATGCTGGTTTTTGGTGATTAGGAGTCTAAAAATGGGGGAAAAAAGTAAAAAGACAAAAAAAAAAAAAAAAAAAAAAAAAAAAAAAAAGAAAAANAAAGAAAAAGAAAAGAAATTTCTTATTCCAATCTAAACAAGCCAAGTAATGCAGATAAAGTCTGATCAGCAACTGGCCTGATAATATTTGCTAACTCATTTTGACAAATTAGACATGACTCAAGACTAATTAATTGGACTCACATCCCTTCAGGCTCTAGAGAGCTGTGAAACATTGTAGCAGTCCTGACCAAAAGACTCAGCACTCCATGCAGACAATACATCTTATCTCCTTCTCAGAATGCTCCACAGCCTGTTCAATAAAGAAGGAAATCTGCTTTGAATATATTAATTCTAAAGCACAATGTYTCACTCCTGGACAAGTTCATATGAAGGTTAGCATAGGCTACTTACAAGTTCATCTGCTTAAAGGGAGTGTTAGCCACAGAAGCTCTACCTTTATTTACAAATTAAGCATGTATGGGACAGTTTGATGGTYTTTTCTACAGCCAGTTGGCAAGAAACAGGCCAAATCCATACCATGACACTCTTTTTCCCTCCCCAAACAGGGTGCTTACATTTACATGTAAGCTGCTGATTAGGAATGCCCCCTTCTCCCATGCTAATGCTCAAGCCATACCAGGAATTGTTTGGGAGAGCACTAGTTTGTCCAATTGGCCCCAAAAACATGGCAGCGATCACTCTAAAAATTACAACAGCGTAGATAACTGTGTTCCCTCTCCGGGAATGCTCTGTGATGTCTACTTCTAGTAAGTGTGTATGCAGAACAATCCGAATTTGGGCCAGAACTAAAAGCACTTAAGAGACATTGATTGATGATACCGTCCTGCAAATGGGCCCTATTATCTTCTTATATTTCTCTCTGCCTAACGACATGTGATTGTGTCTTCTGAAGCAGAAATACGGAATAATTTGATTTGGAAGGATAATTTTCCTGAAAGGAATAGCATGAACTCAGTTGTTCCTGCAGAAGAACAGGAAATRTAAGAAAGAGAACTGTCTCTGGTAGAAAAGCCCAGGTTTCTTTTATCTATTTTTTCATTAGGTTTCCGAAACTATCATGCTATCTATCAGTCTCTGAGAATATAATCTCTTTAAAACCCTTTCTGTTCGGCTGCCCTTTGGACTTTCCATTCATTCTCTTAGGAAAACAAATTTATAATGAAAGCAGCATGTGAGGTACCATAGCAGGGAAGAAGTCTGAAGGTGATCACAAAGTAACAGTGTAACTTTCTTTTTTTTGTTGTATCCGCTTCAACAATATCCATGGGGCATGTACAAATGTGTCTAGAAAAACACACTGCTAAAATGGAGGGAGAGATTTATGATGCTGGCAGAAAACCTAAACAAAAACTTGAGTTTCTACAGCGGCTCAATTTCCCAGTATTAATGGGAAACTGTTTTTCTTGTTTYCACTTGCTTTTATATTTAGCCAAACCAGGGTTAAGATCTGTAATGCTCACTGCAGAAGATTGGAAGAAAGTGAAGATTAATACTCCAGTGTCAGAAGAAGGTGTAATTTTATTGCAGTGATTTTTCTACTTATTATTTTTAKCATTTACAGTTTTTTACAACTCAGAGCTAACGAACCTATTGGAAACACTTTAACATTTTATAAACCTGACCATGCTTAAAAACAATAAAGAAATAATTAAATATGAATAAAGTGATAATGAAACACAAAAAGGATATCTATATATCACTTAAGCTATAATTGTATTTTTAGGTAATATACCAAGGCTTTGCTGAAATTGTGTTGCTTGTCTTCCAGTTTCACAAGGAATTCTTAGAGAAAGAATTTTTAGAGAAACTCCCAGCTGCAGTGTCCTCTGTTAATATAGGCTGAGAATGGTGTTTATGCCCAGGCAGTTTGGAGAACCAAGCGATAAGAACAAACAGCATTTTAAATTTTTTTCTGCCCTTCCACACAAGTGCCAAGAAGGCACCATTTCAGGTTTTACTGCTTTGTGGCTTGTACTCTTCAGCTGACTGGTTTAGGCTTCTTTTTATTTAACCTAACTCCTACTATAAAGCTGAAAAGAGAAAAAAATCCCAGCACTGGTGCCAAAGCAGAGAGAATAAAGGAGAAGAGAAAAAAAAATGGCTAAAAATGAGTAAAWGCAAAGTATCAGAAAAGGAAGGCAGTAGAAGGAAGGAAAAAGAATATTAAAATGATAAAAATTTGTATGACRTGTTTTGTATGTTTATGCTAAAATAGTATAATAAAATCTTTGGATAAACCACAAGCAACAGAGTCGTCCTTGCTCCCACAGGTTTGATTCTGAGTACGTACGCAGGTGCTTACGGCTCTCCAGGTTCAAGTTCTCAAGTATTCAGAGGTGCCCATTACAAGTCAGGTATTTCAGATTTCTCTAAGACTGTGYCCTAAGAGAATTCTCTATACACCATCCCCAGCGTAATGTCTTCATAGGCTAAAGAACTTTTTCTGTTAATACACTCCTTACATCAACACTCTCAAAGAGTCAGTGTTTGCACACGCTTGGTAGCTAACGGACACACTAGAGCGATGGGACATGTTGCATTTGGGATGCGCTACTCCTTAACAAAGTCTCCAAACCTCACAGGCAAAGGAAGCCACGTGAGAGCTCCTTTTCTGTCGCATATTACTTGCAGAGGTAATGTGGAGTCTGGGTTTTTCTTGGGCTGGTTTGTTTTTGGATTCTAAATTTGAAGTCTGAATTTTATTGAGCTGTTGCATTTGTATGTTGCCTCCTACAGGAAAGGAGAGTGTACCTTCCTGACCTTCAAAAATGAGGGAATGCACCATGTGTAAGGTCTTCCCTTTTACACTTTAACACATTTTAAAAATACGATTTTTCATCCTTCTTCTTGATAATAGTTTATCTCTGCCAGGATTAAGTTTCAGAAAAGGTCAAATTATTTTAAAATAATTTTGCCCTAAAAAAAGTAATCATCATTTCCAATTGTTTCCAAACATTGGAAAGTTGTTCAGATGAATGGATGKTTTTTCATCTCTTTTTTTCTCCTCTTTCCCTCAAGTTTTAGATTCAGAAACACTATACATCTGGAAAACCAATTTTCACTATTTTTAAAACAGAGAAAAGACAATATACACTAATTCTGAATTAAATTTAAATGAAAAATGAAATACATTGTGTAATAATGGCTCTATTCAATATGCTACACACAGATTTATCTGTAAGCATATTTCATTTGTTCTTCCAATATACTAAGATTTAAGCAAACTGAAGAAATTTAAAGAAATAAGACAAAAGTTTTCAGAATGATATTATACATTTTAAGGTCTCTGCTTTAAGTGCAATTTTACATTGCAGCCARTTTGAGTTATATCTGTGTATTTGCAAGTGGAATCAATTCCTACTTTCTTAGCTGCTCAGTTAGAAAAAAGTAATGTTACACAAGTTGAAGGCACTAATGTAGTAAAGTTATAAAATTCTTTTTCAATACAAAACATAATGCATTCTGGAGAAACAAAATAGTTTCCCATGTACAAGAATGGTACCCTGGTTCAAATTGTTTTATTTTCAATTTTGCCATGCCTTTTGAAAACATTCCTTACAGACTTTGATCCTACATCCACTGATATCAGRATTTCTGATATTGACCTCAAAGCGAACAAATCTGATCTCTTTCTGCAAGGTGGTCATATACTACATAAAGTTTCTAGTTGCAGTGTTATGCTCAGGCTCTCTACCAGCCTGACAACATGGTAAATTATTTTATATTTTCTCATCATACCTTGAGAATTTTGCACATTATCTCATAAACCGAAAATGTTTTCTCTGCTCGTGTCCAATCCCAGGTTGTGACCTTGGAAAAAAAAGAAAAGAAAGAAAGTAATTTTTCTWTATTAGAATGAAGTTTATAAAAGAAAAAAATCTGTCTATAAAACTTTCTACCTTTATGTCCTGTATAATTTGTACAGAAAGAATAAACACTCCCTTAGAGAAATAACTACCAGGGACTAGACTGTTGCAYGCAGGCAGTACTGAGGAGATGTCCTGCTGCCCCTTGTCCATCCCGTGGTGGCTTTGCATGTAGGCCACACCAGGCAKGAGACTCCAGCCCACGCTGGGGGGGCTTGCACTCAGATCCCCAGAGGAAGCAGTCCTTGGACTCCTCTGACAGAGCWTGCACTGCAAAAGGCCATGCTTCTCCTTCTTCCTTCCTTGCAACTGTGTGTCACAATCTGTCCAATTACCTACATTACTTGCAAAGGTACCAAAATATAAAACCGAAGTCTCCAATTCTGTCCTGTTCTAGATACTATTTCATATGTAGGACACTTACTAGTGTCCACTGGGCTTGCAGTCCAGGGAAAAAGTAAAGATGAAGGGTAAAGGTTAAGACTTGAACAGGAAAGAAAGGGATAGATGAATTTATTCAGTCAAGGAAGAGTCAAGGGGATATCACAGCAATCTATAAGTAACTCCAAGAAAACTATGAGAAGAACAGAATTATTCGTAGTCTCAGAACATATAACAACAAGCAAAATGGATTGAAAGCTGAAATTGTACATGAGGAAAAGATCTTAATGGTAAGAAGTATTGGACAGTGGTCTAGCTCCAAACCAATTGCTTATGTATCTGAGCRTGCAAAGAGGTATGATTGATCAAATAAGGGRRAAAAAAAAAAGATAGATAGAGGGGGRGGTATCTATTATGCACTTCTTAAACACAGGCCTCCCTAATGTGCTATAACTCACCCAAACCCAGGGAAATTCTTTTATTTKATTTTCTGGTTAAAAAGTTGGTAGCACATCTCTGTTCAGAAAACAACTTAATGCAAGGAGCTTATACTACAAACATAATTAACAGAATTTTTATTTTTATAAAATTAGCTTACATATCCATAACTAGAAGCTCTGAAACTGCAGTCTTGAACCAGTTTGTTCTYAATCTTTCATAATCCCTGGAAAAGCTGAACCCTTATACCCCGTATACCTGCAGAACAGCAAACTTGTGCAAAATTTTCATACAGAAAGCATGATTATAGAAGTTCTTTCAAAAGCCCTACTGTCATCTTTGAAAAAAAGGATAACTTTTGGGGGCATATAAATACGTAAGTATTACRTGACATGTATTTTTGAGGTAACTCTGTAAGAACTTCCACTTGTCCCTTAAGGAGTATGTTTGTCATGCTTCCCTGATACCCCAAGGACAGAAAGTATTTTTCAATGTTTGGATTGCCTTCCTATCTTCAAATAAGAATCTCGCAAAAAAATCATGTTGTGGTTGCAGCCCAGCTGAAATGAGACCCATAAAGACTTCAAGCATCGACGGCTTCTCTCATATACAGCAGCCTTCCAGCCTTGTCCATCACCACAGTCTGGAACCTCCCTGCAGCACTATTAACAGCCTGTTCCTGCTTTTATCGGGTGTCAAGAAAGGAGGTCACTTCACCTGAYGGGCAGCAAATGCTCAGGTAGATCTGCCAAAGCCAAGAGGGCTACTTTTGAATTAAGGTGGTCAGCACCGTAATTTGACATTTTAATCTTCTCTTGAAAAATATCCACCAGCAAAGGCCAAACTCCCATTACTAGTGCTGAATCAGTGAGCAGCAGTTAGCAGCATTGAACACATTAAGTTTCCAGCTCAAACTTAATTCCATTCTTCATGTCCTTTAACATGTTCCTAAATGCTTTGTTAACCAAACAAATGTGAATAATTACTGCAGAACGATGCAAACACTTGCAAGCAAGCTGGGAACTACTTCATTCGGGAAGCAGCTGCAGTCTGGACCTGGCAGGATCGGGTTTAACAGCAGTTCTGAAAAGTCACCCAATAAACAGAATAAATGAATCCATGCTATTCTCCCTATTGCCAATACCGGACTGCTACTGGCTCCTTAGCTAGTGGCTTAAAAGTCAGCCAGAGCATATCAATATTTACTGCAGTTTAGAAATATCATAAAAATGCAAAATACATTTTTGCCTATGAGACAATAGACAAAATGTTGCCTTCTATTTCCAGTCAAATTCCAATTAATATATTTAACCTAAACAACTTCATTTGCTTTCCTATCTTCCTTCTTGTACTTCTAAGCAACAAAAAGGCTACATTTAGGATAAAATCTAAAGACAGAGATATTGCTCTGCAAGCCTTGTCATTTCCACAGCATGCAAAAAGCTTTGATATTTCCCAAAATCTCAGCAGTTTGCCTTTCAAATGATAGTTCAGTATAAATCTAGCCATCTTCCTTCAGGCTTTTTCTCCCTGCCAAAGACAAATGAAAAGCCCCCTTTTAGTATGAGTAGATCTCTGCTGTATTTCTTCTAAGTGCTCCACTAAGTGGGGGTGAATAAGTGCTTGTTAGCTGCCGAAGCATCCGATGAACAGCTATTTTCTGTCACTTCTATACCATATTCCCTACAACTTTTCAGTGCTGTAAGCTGCAATCCTGTCAGCTGAATGAGTGATGTCCAAGTGTGAAAGCCTTGTAAATATTACATGAAATAATTGTAGTTAATAACACTTATTCCTGCTAAATATGATAAATATACTTACTGGAGGTGCTATAAATTTATAAAGAGAAGATCCCCTCAGTGCTAGAAACTTTGGTGTGTACATTCGATCTTGAAGGGAGTCTTGTTCCCGTTCTTCCGTCCAGCCCATATAGACTATCTGACAAAAAAATCAATAGTGTTGACAAATTTCTCAGATATTTTCTTCAAATTATTGCAAATATTTCATGCAAGTAAGCTGATGTCTGTCAAATCTTATATAGCTACCAACCTTGAATCATTGACAAAATACGGCTTCGTGGCAGTTCGCTTATAATCACATAATTATATAGAGAAACCCTGTTACAACAACCTGAAAACATCGGAATAAATATTTGTTGTACTAGCAAAAAACAGAAATGGCTAAAACACATAATGAGCAGAAGATAAAGGGCTGTTATCCCATTAAAAGCTCTCTGAAGTAATGCTACATATTTGCTGACAGATCACATCAGTGGAATTTAACGCAATGAAGCGTAAGGAATCACTAGGTAGGGATTCAAAAACAAATCATAGYTAAAAATATTCAAATAGGAGACAGACATAGAGATAGATGGGATTTTACTGCAATAAAAAAGCAAAAATGCTGGAGCACACTAATTTTATATATCTTACTGATTGAATAAGTTCAGAATTTATTTCTATTGTTCACTGTAACAACAGATATCATTTAAAAAAAGTGTATTATTGTATTGAAAATAGTACCGCAATTTTAAATTGTTGTTTYAAAAAAAGAATGCTGCATAATTTATACTGTTTTAAAATCTGACATCTCTTTTTCTTAACATATGTTTGTAATTGGATTCATTAGCATATTTTCTTAAAGTTTTAAACCCCAGAGAGAAATAGTCAATTAAAAAATTAATCAACAAACCAATCAAAAGAAAAGTCAAAGTCATACATCTTCGCTCTATATATCTTTGTTAGGGAGGTGAAACAAGAAAGGAAGAAAACAGCAAGTTTTTGAAGGAAATTGTTAAATTTTTATATAATGTTACTAGCTACATCCTCTAAATACCAATTCACTGTTATGTGTTAAACAATATGATCATTTTTAAATTTCTGGAAGGAATGTTCATTTCCTCTGAAAATTCATATTTAYGGGTTCTGAACTTCCTTATATAAGAATAGGGAATTAATAGTCTGTTTTCAGGTACTCATATCTTGAATACTCGTCATCTATAGCTGAAGCGCAATTAGAAAACCTTGGACTTTTACCACTATRTGCACTTCTTCAGAAACAGATGTATGAACTAGGACTTATGTCCATTTTAAAATAAAGTTCACCACCCATCCATCTATCAAATATGAGTAACCTTATAYCAAATCTACAAAGAGTAATAGAGCATTAATCACTCCTATTCCAACTTCTGGAGAACACCTGAGCAAGGAATAGACACATAATGCAACTTTTGCTTTATAATCATGCTATTAATAATGAACGATAACTTCTACTGTGCACTGGTACACTACTACTACGGAAAACAGACCAACTTGTATCTTATACAGTGCACCTAATGGAATAGACCTATTCTTTTATATACCTTTCTGAAACTGGTTTCCACACTTACTATGTACAGGTCATCCTCCAGTGTCCTGATCTATTGTGTATTGAAAAGTTAAAACRTAAGAAACTCAATCTAAGAAAAATAACTGTAATCATATTAATAATCAATGAACTAGTAAGCTTACTGATGGCATAAAGGTACCTAATATTAATGTTTGTATTGCACGTTTTATCATTTCAAATTTTGATTCTTGCATACTTTTAGACACAGAAGGAAGTTACACAAGCTTATTATTTAATTAGTGTTGGGAAGAAGTTTTTAATCAACTAGTCTTTATGGAACATACATTAAAATAAATGTATTTCCCTGCTGGATTTCATTGCTGCATACTTGAAATTCATGYCTTTATAAAATCCCCCTATACAAACTCATAACTCCATATATACATACATACATACTCTCCATTACTGTTCACTAGATACTTTATATTCTACATACATGCACACAGGGAGACACAGAGAAGGTCTGTTCTTGTCACATTTACAGTCAAACCTCAACATTCAATTCTATTGCTCAAAGCAAACATTAATACTGTAATATAGTTGTGGGTCCCATGAATAAGAGCTATTTAGAYAGAGATATTATGCTCTGGGTGACCCTGCTTGAGCAGRGAGGTTGGTCTAGATGATCTCCAGAGGTCCCTTCCAACCTTACTGATTCTATGATTCTATGATTTAAGTATTTGCTGATTTTGTGATTAAACAAGTTTGTCARGTTCCAAAAGAAGACAGAGCCATAGCACAGGACGCAAGAATTAATTTCAGTGCTCGATACTGCAGAGACATGCAATAACTAAACTGCCTTATCCCCTGAAATCCCATCATTTCTGAAAGAAAAACAGTCAGAAAGAACCTGACAGGCGCCGTAACAGACCTTTTAGATGATTTCATTTGAATGATTATTCAGATTTCCCTCACTTCTGCTATTTTATATGTAATTCAGTGCAAAAAATGTATGGCCTCCCAATCCTCTAACTTAGTAGGAGGAGTCTAGAGATTTCAGTGACAGAGAGGGGCTACACAGAGGAGTAAAATTCATATTAAAAACCATGTGCCTATGTTTTGCACATTTTTCTCTGTGCAATAAAGAAGGAATGAATGATCTCTAGTTTCTAGAAATTGAGATATCTGTACCTTAAAATTAATTACATTGAACTGATTTGGTTTCATCTTCGAGCTGTTTCATTAAAATTGGACACACAGCAAGTTATCATCTTGCCTGATGATTTTTAATATCATTGTACCATGATAAATAATCTGTGTTCAGCTAGTGTTTTTTTCTTTCACACATTGCTCATTTCATTTTACAAAGTTTCTATTTCTACTATTCATCAGAATAACAGGATAAATTCACTCATGCTGTGCAGATGTATTGATATTTCACATTTGATTGCCTTAATACTATAGCAGCCATGAAATTTAAGGCAATTGCTCCTTTAGTTATTTCTCCCTTACCTCTTCAGCTCTTGAGGATTAGATTAATTTTTCAATCTGTTGCACTAAGGATTTGTTACCAAAAAACACATTTCTCTTTCAAGCTACTTACTATTAACATATGAATTGTTAAGTGTAGACTAAGCATAGACTATTAGCAAATGAATTGTTAAGTGCAGACTATCTGCTTATAATTAGGAACATTTAAAAAGTTGTTTGTATATATATATACATGCATGTCAGGATTAAAATAATGTGGGCTAGATTCTGGAAAAGAGGACAAAACTGAACAAATTCTTTTTAAGTATTTTACTTACTTACTCCTACAATGGTCTTAGTTTATCTTGATGAAGCAGATAAAGTTAGATAAAATGTTATCATTTTTACCTGATGAAGCTGAGAAATTGATTAGAATTTTTCACTTGTGAGATAAAATTGAAGTCTGAGCTATTTATGTTGATGATAAATATTTTAACTTTGACTTCTAAAAAAGCTTGAACTATAAGAAAATTATTTATTTGGAAAGGGGTCTCTACTTTACAGAATAATAGTTCGTCAATACATACATAGTGGAATGTGGATGAATATGAAATTTGACTGATGAGATTTGGAACAAATAGGATCTTAATGATACACATGTGGACCCAGCACAAAATCCTACTGAATTTCATAAGATTCTGTTTAAAAAGACATGTTTAAACAATAGACACAAGAAGCATGAAAATAAATGGTAACCACAAAGTAACAGCACATGGCACGCCCTTTTATACATTTAGCTTCTTAATCTTAGAAATATTTCTCTGAGTCTCTACAAACATTATCAACAAAGGCTAGGAAAAAAAATGTTATATGGAATAACATCAACCTAAAAGACAATTTTTGCAGCCCTAATAGCTTCTAATTTGTCTGCAGCAGCTCATACCTCAAAATCAGAGGCACCAAATTAGTTAATTTAGTGTCTGTTGGTTCAACAACAAAGATTCTATAAGTTATTATGGTTTATCAGTTAAATCATGTACAGTTGAAAAAGAATCTAAATCTAAATGACAAATGAAACTGGATACTCTCTCCAGCCAAAAATCCATATACTTCTAATTTAGTGTGTATTTACAGCACACAGACATCCCAGTCCAAGCAGGATAGTAATCCACAAATTGTCATATTTCATACCAGTCCAATRCATTGCTAAAATGTTTCAAATAGCCTTAAAAAAATCCTTTCTATTTTCAGAGATACTTCTTCAGGTTTTAATATGAATTTTATTTTATTTTATGAGCAGCTAGGAGATAAAAATACAAGGAAGKTTTCCCCAAATGAACTGTAAAATATATGTGACTTCAAATTAGAGAGGCCATTCAAAGATCAGAGCAGATGTACTGACAGCTTTTTATCTTGGAACTCGCACMGTCATACTCATACTCTGTGAAACAGTGCTGTAGGGCAGGCGGATAAACACAGCGTCAGAAGACAGATGAGTATGCCAGACAACACTGGGAAGAATATGATGAGGGATGAGGAACTCAGATAATACCCTYTCCTCCGCTTTCAATATCCTTGTACCTGTCTGATAGTCTCGGAATTCATTATAGTCAATTGTTAACAGAGGAGCAAGAAGAACTCACTAAAATAGAAGTAAAAATGTGATTCTAGTGGGATCATTGGCAAAAAGCAGTTCTGAATTTTAAAAGCCTAGCAATTTTATACTGAGTTAGAAATTGTTTTCAAAGTCAACGGAGTAATTCATATTATACAAGTTTGAATGAACGATAGAAAAATTTTGCTCTGCTGTAAATACGGTTAAAATATCYCCAGTAGAACTTTTAGGGGCTGTGAAGATCTTGGTAAACTTTCCAGAAAAATAAGTGCTTTTCTTTTTAAATATATGTAAATTACTTCTAATTACCTTCCTGATAAAGAAAATAAAGTTCACTAAAACCAGGYAGTCTGCATAAAGAAAACAATGTCAAAGAAATAGGAGAAAAGTGTCTATTAGTCCATCAAAACAGTCCCTTCATTTACACTTAGTGAATTTGCTCACTGAACTTTCACAACAGATAATACTTGTCCATWTAAACACAGCTGTGTTTAGTTAGTAATTAAGAAACCACTCAAAACTGACAACTTTTTCTCTCATAATCCTAACTGTGCCACCTACTAAGGAAAAATCAGGGAAAAGGGTTATTTTACATAAGTTCTGATAATATTTAAAATAGTTTAAGGCCTCATATGCTTCAAGGCCTCATCTTGTKACAGATGACAATCAGTAATAGTCAGAATTTGCTAGAGAATGATAGTCTGTCAAAATTGAAATGATTCATAGTAAAGGAACAGTTTTTGGCAAATGCTGTCCTTTGATTTTTTTTTTCCTRAAATTCAACATTTAGAAATGAAATATGTTTGATTTGAATTGAGGAGGAATTATTTCCCTCAAAGTGTTAGTCAACATATTTATATGGATGCTGAAACACTTTAAACATTAGGACTTAAGAAAGAGTATTAATTGGGTCTATGGTAACGTTTAATGTTAGAAATTAAAAACAGTAAATGCAGGTTTTTTTCAGGATTCTGCTATTTTATTTTAGGAATAATATCATTTATTGTTGTCAAGTAATTAACAGGCTTCATGTGAAGACTTTCAAAAGCTAGGATTATATTTCTGCTATTTAGTACACACATTAGGTCTGAAGTATACAACTAATGGGGCTTAGTCTATCATCATTAGACAATACCAGTCTGTCTTATAGGATTATTGTTATTTCACTCTATTTCAGTGTTGATWTTCTAGAAATTCTGGAAAGTGTATATATCAGAAATTGATTGCATCTAAAACTGATAAAAGGGAGATAAAATTTCACTACTATGGAAAAAATGGTAGAATGAGATTTTYACTAGATTAATATTTATCTGCTTATAGGAAAGTATTAATGCAGAAAAGAATTTTTTTCCAAACAATTTTTAAAACAGATTCTCATACTGGAAAGGGCTGATTTTTAAAGTTGCAGTGGGTAGTATCTTTCCCATAAGGAACATACAGTTATCAGTATTCTCCTTGTATTAAAGTAATCTTACYGTGAAATGCACAAAGAAATCTTCCTTTCCTTTGCCATGAACCCATCTATTTATTAGAACATTTTTCTACCACATTTCACAGAGATTTGTCCTTATAAACATGGCATTTAATTTTACTTTTTAGAAGATGCTCCCTTTTACCAAATCTGAATCTTTATCTGCTGCTATTTGACAAAAATTTATTCCTTTATCTATTATAACTGAAACAGAAAAGTTTGGCAGATTGTCTAGGTAGTAATCCCAGTTAAATAAACTTATATAAATAAATTCGTCTTTTTTTTTTTTTGTAAGGAACATCAAAATAATGCTACAGCAGTATAATTCAATAATCTTCTGTACTGGCACAGAATATTTCTGCCTGTTTATGAACTGCTTGGAACACCTATATTTCAAAAAMTATTGGTAGCTCTACAACTTAGACCAGCACTAAATAGAAAGTTATTGTCTTCCTACCAACTTCTACCTCTCAAACTGTAAACTAGCAATGATTTGGCATATTAAGCATTACAGAAAAATATTCACCTCGGATAATCATTTGGGCTCCTACAGAACTCTCTGGTTTTCCTTAGAGCAGCACATCAGCGAATATGTGTGTGTGCATGTGTGCATATGCAACTATTTCTGAATGTACACGAATATCTCACAGTCAAGTAAAAAGACAAATAAGTTTAACACATTAACAGAATCTTTAATCTTATATAAGGCTATTTTAATTCTGTCAGGAAATATTACATTCTCTACTCTTTTTGCATTAAAATTTTGRGTGGATTTAGAAATTACCTTGAATGAAATGAAAGACATCCTACACTTCAAATTTCTTATCTTCATAGGTATTATTCATGGTACTGYGGTCTACCAAATATAATATTTATTGGCTTTGCCACATAGCAAAAGAGAAATGAGAAAAATCACAGRTGTACGATAACACAAAGGAATTGTTTTTTAAACAGTGCTCCTCGGTTGTATCTAATCCTTTCTCTMTTACGTGTTTTAGAACCATCATGGATAAAGATCACCTCCATACCCTTGAACCTGCATGTGGTAGGTTATTCAGTCTCTAAGCAGTTCACGTATTCTTAGTTCATGGGAGATAATATGATTAGATATTATTGTAACATACTTTAATTTCCTTACTGGTAAGAACTCACATCTTCATTTTGTTACCAGACTAAGTTTGAGTATAGGTTTTCAGTTCGGTTTTGTTTTTTAAACCATCACACAAAAATTAAGGAAATAATACACAGAGRTTTTTAACCTAAATAGTCCCATGGAAAGTAGAAAATACTTTTTAGMTATATAAGATGACTTTCCCCTAATACTCCAGGTAACTGAAAACTGAAATAAAAAAATGAAAGCACAGAGTACTTTTGCTGTCTTAGCATATATWACAATTAGAAAGAAGAGAGTTGTTAAGGGTAACAAAAATCGCTTGAAGTTAGCTATTTCCAAGGAACAGAATAACTCCCTCAAAGGATCTCTGCAGACCTCTATCTAATATTGACATGTTATTTGAAACATTTGCATTTCAGCTTACATCCACCACCATCCCATGAGAAATCTTCCTAACTGCCCAGTGCGACTGACCTGATCCTGCTAGACCTTATGACTATACTGCCCTCCTCAATCCTCCTTCTTCACTCGCTTTGCAGCTTTGAAAAGTGATGGCTTTGAGGTGCTGTACAACAGCTTTCTGTGTAAGATCCATAGCTTTGCAAGCTTCCTCACAATCTTCTCTTTGTCATTGCCTATTAATCCAGAACATTTTTTCTCAAAATTCTTCATCCACTGTTAGATGTTAATAGATAAATTTTCTTTCCAAAGTATTCATTTTTTCTTATTTAAGACTTCCAAGTACTTGTTCATGGCAGCAAATATTTCTAATAACAAGGCCAATTTGAACATTAMTTGGATGACTGTATGCCTTTGTCAAAATGACAAAATTAAAAGATTTTTATTTTGCCTCCCTTGAATTATTTAAGTCAAAAAATAAATGCATTTATTTAAAATTCATTACTGTATGAATTTGTTTGCTTTAGTAGAACTGACTAGCATTTAGGAAGTGTGCTAAAGATTTTTTTCCAGGAAACACTTTTTGCAGCTGTTTTTACAAAGACAGGTTTGGATGCAAACTGCAGCACTAGATACTGATATACATACATACATACATACATACATACATATATATATATATATATATATTTTTTTGCAAACTTAGTAGAAAAGACCAGTACAAAAATATCGCATGTTAGTCCTGACTGGGTAAATTTTAAATACATCATCAATTAAACTAACCAGCTAGCTCATGTAAAAACAGGTGAATAATGCACAGTAAGGGGCATGTGTGCACTTTACATGGGATTGAGTTCAGCATCTTCCTGGTTAATAGCTATTACAGTCAGGTGATGAAACAACACATCTGTTTTGGGGATATAGAGCAATGTGCCCTCTTCATTTCAATAAACTTCCTTTCTTCTGGTAGAGATTTCTCTTGTTTACCTGCCACACAATTCACCTTCAGAGCAATGTAGCACACCCCTGAGCAGGTTCATTTGGCTGCCAGGTTTATCACCGAGGAGAGCTTGTCTCACTCCCATCAAAGAAATTTACAGCTGACCTGAGATGTTTCAGACGTTCTCTGACATTCTCAACAGAGCAGCTCTTTGCAAACGCTTCGATAATTAGCAGGTCTCATACATCCTGGCTAAARACTGATTATATATCATATTGTCATCACTACCCTTCCTTTCACTGCTGCACAACWACAACTAATAGGAAATGTATTTTTTACTGGAAAAAAACTTCATCTATATCTTTAATATATCATAATTGAATGTCTACCTGTCCATTTTTCATAAGGGGTCCATCTTTAAGAAGTTTTTCACCTTCTGACCCTATTAAGAAGCAGAAGTAGGGCTGTAAATTTTAATCGAGGATAAGATTTGTGCTTTTCTGCAGACTGAAGAAGATAACAATGCAATACAAATAGCTCAGCACTCAAGTGGCAAGAAAGTAGACATCAGTCTATTCTAAAGCCAGCAGCCTGMTAAGTATTTAGGACTTTTCTTTAGATTAATATCTTTTTTCTTTGTAAATGTATGCCCTGTAAGTAAGTGTAAAATAGTTTTTGAGGCTCTAAAATATAAACGGGTAAAACAAAAAAATATGTATTTCAGATTATCTAGCTGAAGGGTATGACCTGTCTTTCTGGTGTAAATTTATTACTTTCATCTTTGTCCCTCCAGGTTAGACTAATGAAACATGCTGAATGAAGAAATCAAAATATTACAAGTTATAAGACAGTGTCAATAAGACATTTGATGGTGCCACTGAGTAAAACATAGCRATGCATTCATCTTTCTCCAATACAAGTGCAAGTGTATCACTTATGAAAACACTTCTTATCATTCCTAATTCTCCCCAGGCGTAGCAAGATTTCAATGACTGGATCCAGATATTGTTTCGATTTCCATTTTCTGTTCTCTGTTAAGGCCTGGTGAACRGAACTTGGATAGGACTGGGGTAATTTAAGCTTTCTAGCTGCCTACATCATACTAGTCATGTGGTTGCTTTGCTAACATCCTGAAACGTGCTGTTCTTCTGCTCACTGCTCTCCCTCCAAAATGTAAAGGAGGAGGATAACCAAAACTGTACGAGAATCCCAAATGTCTGTGCTAAATGGAAGATACAGATAATGGGTAGTAGACTAGACTTGCTGGAAGTTAATTTTGGTAATGTATGTCTTSAGTTTTGTTTAACATTAAGATTAAATGTCTATAGAACTGGCTGTTGACATTCAAAGTGCTCAGAAAGCCAGAATAATTGGAAACACTCAAAATATACTTAAAGCTGGKTTTTATGTCTCTGGCACTGCTGCTTACATGACAAAATAAACATAYATAGCAGAAGTTCTATTTTTGGTAACTATGACTTCACAAGATCTGATATAAATATTTTGAAACATCTGTGAGTTTGAAGTTCAAAGCATTCATGAAATTAGCAGTACAGATATATGTAAGTATTCACTACTGCTCAGGCTTAGAATATAATAATTAAATGCTTCATTCTCTAATGAAACCAGAATCAAAATTCTATGGAATAATGCTATTCATAGCTACTGGCTGCAGAGTAGGGAGCCAAATTTCAACTTTCAGTCCTTAGTCGTTTAAATGATGATATTTAAAAACTGATTAAAAGAGCTATTAATGTTTGAAAACCTTTTTTTGCTATTTATAGTGAGAAAACATTATTTTCTGCTGTATCTAATCATGAAAAGAAGATGACTTCTGTAAGCTTAAACCGTTCTTTAGGCTTTCTCGGGGCTCTCAGAGAACACAATCACTACTTATACACTCTCAGAAAAAAAATATTGAATAAAATCTCCAAAAATAATTGCATGAATTTAGAACACAATTACATTGCCTTTCAGCAGCTCGTTCATTTTTTTGAAAAGGAAATCAATACTTGTAATTGAAAGAGGACAAAGTCATCRAAAGATGAAATTTTATTTTCAAGCCTATCTCACAAAAGTTTAAATAATGAAAAATAAAACAAATCTCAAACCAACAGAACATATAATTGGCAATATAATTTTAAATGCAACCTATATATTTATGTTTTAATTTTTAAGTCTAGAAATCAATTGAAATGCAAGATTTTCTTTTTAAATTATTTGTACTCTGAAAGGTTTGCTAGGTGAAAGGTTTAAGGTTTATCATCTATTTACTTTTCACTGTATTTACTGATTTTTTAAAAACAAAGTAAGAGATCTTACTGAGATTTTATTAGTTTGTTCCTGTCGCAGTGCTTTCAGAAATGAAAAGGGAAAATACCAGTCTTCAATAAGCATTGTAACAGGTCTTAGAACTAAATAAGCCTATTTACTGATATAAAAAAYTATCAAAATGTGAAGAAAAAAGGTTTTAGTACAGAGAGTTCGCAACACTGGTGTATTCTTTTTCTGGAGATACAGTTTAATGTAAAGCAGCAGAGAGAAGTAGCTGCTACTTGTGTGATATCTGAGGATTTACAGAAAATACTCATTCATGTACCAGTGTGAGCATTTGCAACATGGAACTACCATGAGAAATTGTTCCTCCCTATCTGAGTCACAGAGAAGGAGTAAATGTTATATTTTAATATAACAGTGACTATAACAGTGAATATTTTACTCTAAACTCTGGAATAATTTCTTATGGAAAAATTACATTAGAATACCAAAGAATCACTATTCTGCATAAATACATTGGTTTTCAGCTTTACTAATACATGGTCAGTTAGTGAATTATTTTAAATGAAGAGTATGACTGAAGAAGTAGAGTAGTGATTTTTTTTTTCCCTTTCTGAGCCAACCAACATCATGATTTTGTTTTATGAAGCCAGGAGAGGGAAGGTCTATAAAAGATCAGTTCTTGGTTAGGTGAATTTTTTATTATGAAGTAAAAATGATAAAGTTATAAGGGAAGCAGCTAATTTCTCAGACCTTACAGCATCAAGAGGAGGCCTCTGTTACTACAGCAAGCTCAAACATCCTTTGAAACTCAGGTTTTATATTTTCAGAGGTGTATATAATGAAATAATTATTATTACAGACAATTTGAATTCATATAATAAGCCTTTATATAATAATCTTTCAAAGATTAACTACTAACTGTCATCAGTGAGAACCATGATGACAAGTGCTACATTACTCTGCTGGGTATGGCTTAGTCAGCAGTTGTTTACAACTATCAGTGAGGACAGATTTCTCTTTTTAAACAAAATATAAAAAGTTATTTAATTTTCTTATTAACCTTTATGGCCATCAATATCTCCATCAAGCGCCAATCAGCAATCAGAGCAGCAAAGTTTACTAAGAGGAAATGGAATAATGCAGAAGTCGTGTCTCTTCAGGGATTATTCAGTAACACTTAAGAGCCACAGAGATTTCACATAGAACATGAAAATCTACAGATTAAGAAGTATTCRATACAGCACACCACAGTATCTCTGGTGAGCCATGACTACTGATGTTAAYAAAGAATATGAGAAAGAAATAAACAGGCAGTATAAAAATGTAATGTCCAAGGCAATAACGAATTACTTGCTAAGGTAMTTTTGTCATCATTATACCAAAGAATCTTTGGTCTGATTAATTCATTGGTTTACACTGGTTAGACAATAACTCTAATTAAACTTAATTTCTAAATAGAAAATGATAAATATTCTTCTTGATCTAAAAAAATGAGCAGTGCAGTACACATACATTTTATATTTCAATTCATATCACATAATAATAAGAAATCGCAACTAATCTGTAAATTCTACATATATGGACAACCACATTGTAGTTGCTTTCTTATCAGAAACATTAGACAACACTTATCTTCTAAAATTTCTTTAAGACAAAGTGTATTTCAGATATCTATACATAAATTATCACAATTAGGCAGACAAGAAGACAAACTTCTGAAAAGCAAGATATTTTCATAACAATCTTGGTAGTTTATAATTAAGGACAAAACATTAATAGAAGTGATTGAAATTTTTCTTTTATTAATTTCTATCTTCAGCAATATCTAACAAAAAAGATTTTGATTTTTTTTCAATGTAAACCTGGTTTAAACAAAAATTCTAGACAATTACTAAATTTATCACACTTTAAAAAATCATTAGCTGAAAAATATTTTAAAGAAAATCTTCCAAAGTGGAATCATAAATTATACTTGCTATGGCAATATCTTGTTTGAATTTCTTTTTTTGTTTCAAACAAGTCTGCATATCAATCCTATGAGCTGAATGCTCTTAGGAAAAATACAGCAAATCAGCAAATCAAGCTGGTTGCTTTTGTTTCCTTCATGTTTCTTAGCCATATATACTATTAGAGTATTTTGCAAGCCACAGGGTTTTCAATATTATGGCTTTTAAAAGGATGTTAGATGGTTTTTGAATGGCTCATGGAGACTACCTCTAAAAAATTGCACTTGCATGCATAAAACTTACAGCATTTGAAAAACTTTATCCTAACGAATATTCGTMTTTCATTACTGCTAGGACTAATATTACTGATCACTGCTTTTGCCTTGGACCTGCCTTCAGTATTGGAAATTATAATGACAATAGCCTGAAAAATAAATGAATCAATTTTTTATAAAAATAAATTAATATTCTGAAAATGAAACCTGCACTATATACTCTGCAAGGTCTTCAGAAAGATAATTATTCAGCACATTTATCTTGTGGCATTATGGCCAAGAAATCACATACAAACACACTTGGAATGTCTTTTAGTAGTCAATTTAGTAGCTAGAGATGTTATGAAATCTTCATTCTCRAGGATACTTAAAACTCGACTGGTCAAGGTCCTGAGCAACCTGAATCAAGTTGGCCTTTTTTTGAGCAGAGGTTTTGACCACAACAATGACCTATATTATCTCATCCAAATCTAAATTATTCTATGATTCTATGATTTTGTGATTGTTGCCTGAYTAAGGCAGTCATGTCTGTCTTGGAACCTATTTTAAAATAAGCATGACACACTCTTCTTTGCAAACCATCTTCAGCATTATTTTATTCTTATTACGGTGCCTCAATATTCTCCTATGGCGCACAGGGTGCTACATACTGAATGTCACCGTGCATATTCATAATCAGTCTGTAGTAATCTAGGATTTTCTAAACTTACCCATTTTAAACCTACCCTCATTTTCAATGCAGCAGCATATCAAACTTCTCACTACAGATTTTCATCCCAATAACATGCTCTAGAAAGGAATTTTAACCATGGATTGCTTTCAGGTAGGATACTCTAGTCTGGAGACAGTAGGACTCTTCTAGTGCTCAAAAGCAGAAATTGAGACATAAAAGGTAGATCTGACTATTAACTATTGTTAATTGGAAAGAAACATTATGACTTGTGAGGATCTCTGATAGTCTATGGAGACTGAGGAGGAAGGAGAAGACAAGGTGTGAAGTCAGTTAAGAACAGAATATAAGTGATAAATACCAGGTGCTCATATGCAGCTATGATCTGTTACATGCAGTCTCTCCAGAAGCCAATAATATAATTTTGTAAGTTAGTATGAACATCAGAAAAGTTTCATAATGCAAACCATGCCATATGAGAAAGCCAAGTACGAAGCACTTGTAATTTAATTGACTTCCTAAACAGAATAGAAAAGCTTGCATGGAAAAGACTATAGTCATGTATAACTTGCATTCCTACATGCACTTAAAGCAGTATAAAGGAGTTTTTCAGTAATCTTGCCTTTAATAAAATAYACAAGATCATACATCAAGGCATAAATACATTATAATATAAATACTTTCTAAACATCATTATCTCCATATTACAGATGGGGCAGGTAAGGCATTCATATATGCAGCCATTAGAGAGGCTATATAACCTAGAATACAACCTAAAACCTTTGAGCTGACTCTGCAGTCCTGTCCATTCGCTCAGATTTCTTTGTACTGTTTTACACATCAATTGTTTCCTGAAACTCAGGTAGCAGTTGTATCACTGGTACCATGGTATACTACTGAACTGAAAGGAAAACATCWGTGACTGTCTATGGCCAGCAGAGTTCCACTGCTCTCAGAAGTTTATTTCTATTCTTAGACGTTTAAGAAATTAACCGTTTTTACTTTCACAAGATACGCCATGATAAGAGGCACAGTCAGACCTTCTGAGTAGATAAAAAAAATAATTGAATGAAAAACAATGAAATGCTCCTGCATTCATATCTCTCTCCTCTCCCCACATAAACCGTAATTAAAAAAAAACTTTTTTAAAGCTTTTAGCATCCCATGTGCTCCTTCAAGAGAAGATCTTCAGTTAAAGTATATGCTTCATTGATTCCAATTAATTTATTTAGATGATACAATTCCCCAAGGAAAAATGTGTGTGTTGGCTTACTGAACACTTTCACTCTAATCTGCTAAAATTAATGCTATTCTTGGGAAATTTTAAACTCCCACTTGATGTAATAAAAGAGACATCAAAATAAGCGGTTACAGTGTTTTTATTTCTAGTATCAGCATCTAGTGAAACTTCCAAAGTGCAAAGGCAGAACAAATTCTTGTCTAGTAAGCTATAAATATTAATAATTCCTGATTTAAGGTGAGCTTTAAAGTGTTTTCCTCATGCCTATATATTTCTAAGTGTAATTGTAAAGAAAAGATGACCTGAATCTTTTGTTGTTACTTGATTTCTTTCCCTTTCTTATTTTCTCTTTTTCTGTTTGTTACCACTTTCATCACTTTATAAGAGAGTAGAGAGGTRCAGCACATACACATCATTTGAGGCACCTATTTCTAAACAAGTTCCATGACACTGAAAATTGCTTTTGGTTGCTGAAAAWTTTACTTCTGCTTTGGTGGAGTGTTTGAATAGARGCTAAAAAAACCTGTCCAAAACTAAAATACATGACAAAAGATGCAAATATCTCTTCTATTAGAACAAGAAATCATAATTTCATGATTTAAAARATGCTACTAATGATGCCAGACTCAAAAAAGCATAAATGCAATTCCAAAACAATAAATCTTTTGTTAATTTTATGAATTTCAGGTATCCCTTTCACTACCCTATTTATATTGCATATCCAAATTCTTCAGYGGCAAAGTATCAGATGAGAATAAATATTTAGAGATTAACGGAGGATTTAAACACATCTCATGTATATAAACAGAACACAGAGATAAAATTTTGTAGAAAAGCTATCTATTCAGCTGCTATTTAAACTCATTTGGTTTCTCACTGTCTGACTTTATCCTATATATAGAATTATGCTTCTGGGCAGAACTGCAAGTATTCATCACATTAAAGCTTTATGACAAATCAGAAAGTAATGATTCCTCTGTCTAAATCTGCTATGGGAGGTGTGATTCAGTAGAATGCCTAATACATGTGGGCAGGATCAGGCTTGTTAYAAAATGTGGCTAAGA
The DNA here is from genome assembly GCF_003343005.1 of Rhea americana. Taxonomy (NCBI): domain Eukaryota; kingdom Metazoa; phylum Chordata; class Aves; order Rheiformes; family Rheidae; genus Rhea; species Rhea americana. Next base: position 6,297,017 of record NW_028186523.1, read on the forward strand.
TCCTAGTCTTTCAAAAAGTTGCAGCTAAAGGGCATGCCCTTTTTATAGCCACCTAGCAATTACAGCACTCAGTGTGTCAAACCTGTATCTCTCATCTCCTAACCTAACCATCAAGCTAAAAGCTGGGGTTTAATATAGCTCCTGTTGAAGCTATGRCACGATGCAGAAAGATATGCAAGACATATGGGATGAAAAGGTGCCTGATTCTCTACCTGACTGGAGTGTATGAGGGGTACTAATGGAAGGTGAAAGATGTGAACTGAATTCCCTAATCTGGAAAGCAGTAAATCAAGCTCTCCACTTCTTGCATTAATGCTTTACAGTCATGACTGTCACCCCAAAGTAGGAATGAACATTAATTAATTCTTTTGTGAAGTGCATTTATTTATTTTTTTTAGCGCAGGGTCTCCTGTTCAGTTCTCAGATGGAGATTTTGTGAGAGGACTCAAAGCCTTGTACCTCACACGAACGTAGCCTTGGCTCAATCCAAAGCTCAAGCCCCAGAGCAAGAAGGGCTCTCAAACTTGTTCCTGTAAACTGCCTGAGGTAGCTCAGCACTGGCTGTTTTGGATCCTATTCCAATGCTTCTCAGTTCTTTAGGAGCCAAATAGCTAAYACCTAGGCACAGTGTCACTTCCTTGTTGATTCCTAAGTCCTTTCTTTAATCTACCCTTGAAATATCACTAAAATATATACAAAATCTAATAACCTGTCATCCAGAAACAATCAATAAATAACATAATCCGTTTATCTTTATAATTTAGGATTCTACTTAATAATCCCTAGATGTGAAACCTTATTTATTTGACCTGATTTTGAATGTCTACAGCAGAGCAAGATATTTAGACTCTCCTCATTCACCTGCCCTATTTAGGCCTTTAGCCTAAATAGCATGCTATCTTCMCCGTACTGACAAAAAATCTGAATTCAGATCTAACACGGATGTGATCATTAAATTCAGTCAGACAAAACTTACTCCTACTGACAACAATTTTCAAGTAGTGATGTTAATATTTCAGAGAAAAAAATAGTTAAGTCAGAATTAGACAAAGTATGAGAAATTAAATGCTGGAAAAAAAGTAAGATCAACTGAGGATTAATCCATATTTGAGGCAAAACTGAACTTGGAGATGTAGAAATGATTTGGTACACAGCTTGATACTTATAGTTTGAGATTTAAGTAAGAACTTAATCTAACCCATCTTTTCTGTCATCTAAATTTCCAGCAGGTCTCCAAATTGCTTCCATCCTCTCATGAGCTGTAGGGCATGCAGCTCCAGGATGTAGGTATTGCCATCCAATAACTTCATCAAGTGACTCACAACATGAATGTTCTCTAGCTCATCAGGTATCCAACTATCTTCAGCAGTCTGACCTTCCTTTCAAATGTCAATGTGCAGGTTTTCTCCACCAAAAAAATCTCCACCAAAAAACTCTRTAACAATCTATAGAGTACATTGTCCTTTTAGAGCTTGATTCTTTCTTGAACTTCAAAAGCTACTCTGAACTACAAGGAAGGAAAAATCTCCTATTGGCCATAGGAAGCACTTTCTTTTTTTTTTCCCCCAAGAGGTTCTCATCTAAAACTATTAAAGTAACTGCTCAATGAAAAATACTTCCTATCTATAAAATAGAAAATATTTATGTATATCTACATGCCTTTTATTTTAAAGAAAGCTCTTTAATAAGCAGCATATGCCTTTTTGTGATTTAAATAGCATAATAATCCATGCAAAGTACTATAGATGGCTGACAGTACAATGCAGGGAATTACCACAGCATAACGTACACCTTATCGTGCATTTCTGCTTAATTTAACAGCAAGAACTCAGTTTCTCCTATGTGTTTCTATAAACATTTAACAACAGAAGTTTCATTCCAGAGATTTGTAAAATAAACCTGATCAAATCCTTACTGTGACAACAGATGGTGATAGAGAAGAYGTAGCATAGGACCTGAAAGTTCAAGAACTGTCAGTCAAGAACTGTAAAACAGCAGCTCTGAAGAACTACAGTAACGGCAAACTGAAAAATAATTACAGTGATGCAAAATCAAAATAAAATGAAACAAAAACTCTAATCAGAGAGAACACAAACACTTTCCTGAAGGTATTGCGAAAATAATGACATGTTTTCCCTTGAGGTCATGTCATCTTGCAGTCGAACATCCTGTTTAATCATTTCATTTTAGAAAATGTTAACACAATAGCTATGTCACCTTGGAGGTTTTAACTCAACAAAAATAAAAAATTTTATATGCAAAGTGTTTCATACAGATGTTTATCACTCCAACAGATGTTTTCCTATAAGTCCACCTGGGCAATTACATTCACCTTTAAAACTGGAATTAAGATGCAACACACACGCAGCAAAGGACATTGGCTTGAGTGACAGCCAAGACAGCAATTGTGGCACTTGTGCGTATTCATCTTTATCCAGCATTTATAAGTTAGGCTTTATTAAATAAAGATTTACTCAGCTGATTTTTTAAAGTGATTTTAAATGAGACTCTTCTAGCTGTATAGCTTTAATCAAGTTCAACGGCAGCCTATTAAGACAAAATAAGAGGTGATATTGCATAGTTGATCTAATATAGTGGCATTAGTTATTTTTATTAAATCATATCAAAAGTAAAGGAAAATGGACATTTCCATGCGTATTTATGACCTTCAACTGCACAATATGAGGAGTCTAATTCTAAATACTGAATTCTAAATAGAGATGAGAGACACAGTATAGGGAAAGAAAGTTTAAAATACATTGCTCTGCCAAGATACTCCAATTTCTGCTTCAGRCGAAAAGTTCTCCATTGAGTAAGTGACTGAGCAACTACGGTCTCTCAGAAAAAAAGTCTGTTTTGCTTCTTGCAGAGATGGTAGGACACTTAGAATTTAGAAGCAAATTTGTTGAGATTGAACGGACATGGGATGAAGGTGCTTTATTGAGAAAGCTGAGATGACTTACAGTCCCTGTTGAAGTAGCATAAGAGAATTAAAATTACAGATCCAAGAGGGAAATGCGATAATGAGCAGGAACAATGTTTTGGGCTGAGAAAATCAGTGACAACAGCATGAATTTGAGTCACTGCATTAGGAGGGCTGCATTAGAGAAAATATAGAAAATTATTTTGCAAAACCTATGAGAGATGGGCAGAAAGTCTCCTTCTTTTGGTAAAGTACATGTTTTTCACTGTGGAAAAAAATTACTGTACACAGTATCGATASTGACACCTAGTATTAGGATACAGGATACTTGTCTTGCCTTGGAAAAGAAAGACTTCTCAGATTGGGTTTAGAGGAGTAAACGTTCTTCTCTTGAAAATGATGCCCAAAGCATCTGATAACCCTGAGAAGACAAAACTAAGGGTTACATGAAGATGCATGCATCTTCCGTGTTTATATGCCTCATTGCATGTTATACTATTTTTGCTTTCTCTGTTTAACATACAGCCAGATTAGATTACTCTAACTTCTAGAAACAGGATTTTATGAAAGAATTATAGGTTTAAGCGGTATGTTTGGATGCCTGTTTAGAAGCAACTACAGAAGCGATCTACTTAAAACACAAAGATATTCCCTTAGCAGGATGTTCAGACCTTGGAAGAAAATATAGTGATAACTTCACTTACACAATCAAACTGAGAAATAATGAATAGTTGCCTCATTTATATTAATCTTAGTTATTTTCTAGTATCACATACTGCTATATCACAGACTATGACTGATCTGTAGAGATTCTTTGCTTATTTTGATTTGATTTTTTTCCGTGCAGTATAGAAGCACGAGGATATTTTTACCATTTGTGAAAATCTGTGTTAACTAACCATAATCTAATAAAATGGAAAGGCAACTGACTGTTTTTACCAGGTACTGAATTTGCTTTTTACTGCTGGTAGATTGAGTAAAGTAAGTTAAAAGTGCAACCAGAAAGTTAAGACTTTTCCAGCTGCACTTTAACAAACATACTTCTAAATGTTGGAACACAAGCCGGTGAACTCAAGGTAAGACTAAAATTTAAATCTAAATCTAGAATTGCACCACATATCTAAAGCAGATTTAAGCAGTACTTCCTCATGGCATGGCAGTCAATAAACCCAAATCCAAGTAAATCACAAATAGTAAATGTGAATTATAAGGTATAGGAAAATCTCTAAGCAGTTGGCAGTAGTACATTTAGTTTCTCATCTTGAGAARGATCAGTTTTTATAAGTGTGGCCTTTCTAATGTGGACTCCCCTAGAAGCTATCAAGTAAACTTTAGGCTGAGATCACCCCCTTTGCAAACTCCTGGTGGCCACTGAGTAAAGATTAGGAGTTGAAAAGGAGTCTTCTGTGTTTGTCCTCAGTAAAACAATACACTTTATAGAGGAAGAGTACGTCCTCTTGGAGTTCGTAAAGAGCTAGCAGGGAAGTCAGGATTGCCTTTTCGACTTCATCTGCCTAATGATCACTCTCTCAGGAGCTGACATTTGCTGTGCTCAAGTAAACAGCAGTGAGGAGCTCCAAAAAGGGAAACATGCTTTCTTCCTGCTCTATCTTAGCAGATCAAATACAGAAGCTGCAACCTTGAAATATTCTGTTCTAGCATCTTTGCCAAAAGGTCTTATCCTTTTCCTCTGGGATTACGCACATTTTGTCTATGTTATGGTAAGTATTATGTTTAATATTGATTATGCATTTTGTTTCCAGTATCAATTTTTTTCCAGATATTTGCTATTATTCTATTAGATGGTACTACAAGTAGCCCATGCACAGAGAAAATACAGCTTAATTCAAAATGTTGCCAAATTTCAAGTTTTTTACCATTCTTAAGTGATCCTTTCACCCTTGTCAGCTCATACAAATTTTATTCCTCTCTTCTCCTATAGCCTTCCTTGAAAACACCATATATGGGTCKTCCTCTTCCATCCTTCTTTGTGCATTGCTCTCCCACCATTATTACACATACTAACATGATTCTCAGAACTGCCAATAGTCTCATGGTTTCTATATAATTTTCACCTTCTATCACTACTCTCATACTTGAACTGTCAATTTCCAGTAAATGTATCCTATCTTTCTAATAAAATCTCAGAAAAAAGGAATTTCACAATATTTCCTTAAACTAAAGCTACTACACTATGTGTAATCAACAACTCTTCTAATCACTTTTTTATCTTTTCATTACAACCATTGAGATGCTTGACTAACAATGTGAGTGGTATAGAAATTTCCTCACCTATGTAGGTTCATTTGTTTCCACATTGTAATGCCATTGGTCTGTCCCCATTGATACTTTCTTCTCTAAATCAAGAATACACTCTCATAGGAATTCTAAGGATTCAAGGATTGGATCCTTGACTGTAGTTTGACAACTCCCATCTCCCTTTTGCCTGTAAAAGCTAATTAAAAATCCACATATATATGTGGATATATGTGTATAAACATGTGTTACATGTATACTTATATGTATACAATTACATGTATACAATTGTATACATTGTATACATGTATACAATTACAATTGCTTATACATAAATATGTATAAGCAATTGTAATTGAAAAAAGTCTTTAATATTTCTTTTTAATTATTATTATATATTATTATATATTATAATTACATATATTTATTAAAGCATAACAGGATGAAGACAGCAGATTATATTTCCAAGGTTGCCAATGCTAACGGAAAATTCTACAGAAAATTCTGCTTTGATAGACATAGACATAAAAATTAAGATCTTTAAATGCATTTAGGATATTAGCAATATCTAAATATGAGAAAGATATTAGTCTGCTTATTAACTAGACATTTAGCAAAGGAGTATATCTAAACAAAAAGGTAAACCTGTCTTTATTTAATATGTAGCTACCTTTTAGTTATATAGGAAAGAAATGGACAATATTCTTTGAAATGTCACTGACAGARAATTGAAAAGCTACATGATCACATAAGCCATTCCCACCCACACTTATCAAATACAGTATCCTAAAAATTCAATATTTTTGACAATATTCAATGTCTGAAATTGACAATAGTCAATATTTTTTCAATAAACAGTTTTTCATTAAACTTTAAAAATATTAAATTTACAGGCACTTAGAAACTCTTATGTACAATTACTAACTTCTGTTAGTAGCAATACAGCTGTTTATGAGCCTACATGTTTCCACGTTGGAGCTCTGTCAGTTTGTTGTATTTCTGCTTTTATACTGAGCAAGATGCATAACTTTTTATATGAWATACAATAAGATAGAGGCATTTTCATCATAAATAGATAATATGTTTATAGCTTGGACTAGTCATCATAGATAAAATTGTAAAATTTGTAAAAAAAAAAAAAAAAATCTGGACTACCCCAATCAGATCAGTTTCAGAGTTCAAGTTCATGATGTGCTTGCAGAAACAAGTTAAAACTAACTATTCACCCTCACTGACAAAAATGTATTTTATGAAAATACAGGTCAAAATGACAAAAGTGTTCAAGACTATAATTTATATCCAGATAAATAATTATCAGTTAATGTAACAAATAAAAATGCTTGCTCCTTCCATACATATCATGTTAATGCCTGCTGCATATCAGAGGAGAGAAATTAACCTTATATCTGTGCACTCTTTTCTGACTCTTTTCAGACTCTTTTTCATTCTTATTCAATTTAAATTCAATAACGTTTCACAGCTTCCTCTAAAAAAACCTGAAATACAAACACTAAAACTATTCAAGGTAACTAAGTAACATGGACTATCACAATTATTCAAGGTAAGCCCAAAAGGGAGTCTGTTTTTGAAATTAATATTTGTTAAAATTTCAGCAGATATACAAATAAAAAGCTTTTTCCTTTCCCAGTATTTAACAGATAGTAAAAACTTATTTTCTAATCTGCCTCTCTCTTCTCAGTTTGACTCTTTGGCTGACTTCCTTGAAATGTTCCATGGTAATTCGTTTGGAATTATACGACCAAAAAGTTACTCAGGCCAAGAAACTGATTTTTGCTTTGCACTGAAACTATTATGAAAAGGAACCAAATGCCCTACTAACAATAAGTGCTGGGAGTTCAAAACCAGTAGAGATCAGTGAATAATAATATGTTAGCCTAGTGGTATACTGAAACTACTATTTATATTACTATCTTTTTTTACAGTAATAAAAGCAAAAAGATAAACTCAGCAATGAAAACATAGCTGCTTAACTAACTTTTGGTTCAGTAGGCACATTACTGGAAGGCATTGCAATGCCTTGTAAAGGGAGTAGCACTCCTTGCACAGAGATGGTTTCTTGCAAAATACCTCACTAGCAAAGTTGCTCTACAGCTACATACTCATTTTTGTGCTTTAATTTAGACAATAGAATTAGTACATTTTTAGATAATTAGAAGAACATTGATGAATGATTAAATCTTTAAAGCATAACAGTCTCATTCCCTCTTTTATATTAAAGTGGGTAAGATGCAATCATAAGGCAATGTATATATGTAACTTAGTTAATTTGAAAAGATTAGGCATGATCTTACTTTGATCAAATACCCAGTTCCCATTTACGTATAGAAGAAAAATTGCTTCTTTAGAGGCTGCAAGGAACTCTATAAAGAAAACCTACGAAGAATTCTTCAGCTAGAAGAATGCACAGGCAATTCAAATACAGATGAAACGAGAATTATAAAGGAAACCTCCCAGAAGTTTATTTTTCTTACCTGCTGGTTTACGGGAAAATTTCTGTTGATTTTTTTTATCTAGGAAAATGAATTAAAAAAAAAAGGATTAATAAATATACTCAGTTACTAGAAGAATAAACATTAGATTCTATTACATATATCAGATACTTCCTTCCAAATAACACTTGTAGAAATTTATCTTATCCAGTAAGATAAATTTTTGTCAGTGTTAGTACATACTTTTAAAATTCTTGTCACAATTATGGATTTTCTTATAATTTAAGTAAGGACTACTGTCAATACTGTGAAAAACTTAACCTATGAAAGAGCCTTGTCAAGGCAAAGAGATTTTACTATTCCAAACAAATTACTAAAAATATGTCTTGAGAGCCAACATACAGCCACATGTGAAATACTATGATATTTGAGCAATTATCTGCAGCAATTATGAACTGCTTCTTCTTTATCTTTAGAGAAGCAGGTGCTGAAGGGTTAAATTTTATTCCGATACAACTCCCAGGAATATAACTAAGGACAAAAATTCTAAGTATACTATATAAAATGTAGTTGTGGGATTTTTGTGATCACCTAAACATGAGAGCAAGAGGAAAGGGTCAAAAATAAGGTGACTGCAATATGTTGCATCTGACTAGTAAATAGGCAGGTGATGTTGATCTGAGATGAAAAGTGCAATAGATTTAGCAGAAGCTACCTTAGAAGACTGTTTTGAAGCATAATTAATTTGTGATGGGGGTATGAACATATATAACTAGCTATATTTCAAAAATCCACCTGGACAAATATGTTAGGACATCATGGCCATGAATGGCACCAGTCAAGGAGATGACATGAAGTAATGCTAAGAAAAGAATGAACCGTGGCCAAATTCAGTTATGTTCATCTAGATGTATTATTTTCACAGTGATGGCTGTGCCTGATCTGCAGAAGAAGAAAAAAGACAACATGGAATACATCACTCCTCAACGGTTCATCTTAAAGTGCACACAACGATCACAACCTTTTTTTTTCCTTAATTGTCTCAATGCTACAGAAGCAGGAAGCCAGTGGAATATTCCTCCATACTAATTCATGGGAATTGATTCCTATTTTTATTGTCCTCTTCTGGAAGGCATCTGATTAAGCTCATCAAAACAAGATTTTAAACTTTAACATTCAGCTGAAAATGACCAGAACTGTTCACTCTTCTGAGAGCTGCTATTTCAGACTTCTTTAAGCAAATATCACTACAAGTGCTACTTTGAGTCCTCATAAGAGGATTCTGAAGTATTATCTCAAACCTGTTATTTATTAGGGGTTTGTCTGACCTTTTTTACTTATTTATTTTAACAAAATTTGCTATTCCAGTGTAATCACAGGACTCTCACGAGAAGATAGGGAAAAGTGCCTTTCAGTGAGCACATATAGCCCTAAGAATTCTTAAGGGAAGTATGACCTAGAGATAAGGACACTGATTTCAGGATTTCGGAATTAAAAATAAATAAATAGAAGCAATCATAAATTTGAAAACTCTCTACATCCCGTGCTTGCCTTTAATGTACTTCCTGATGAACTATATTGACAACTAGAGGCTCACAATTCTAAGGAGATACTGGGAAAGACTACGATGGAGGTCTCAGGTATCACAACTGGTTCCCTGGAGCAAGCAATGGCATAACAGGTGTTAGCTGCCAGGACAGAGTGCCCGACAGAGAGAGATCTTTCCCTCAAAGTACATGTGGGCACCTCCAAGATTGAAGGGCAGCATTTGGAATGAGTGGACTCCAGCTCCTGCTTAGTACTTGGTTGGTTTGGACAGCAAATCAGATACCCCTTAGTTTCGCAAATGATTTGGTCTATCTTTTGCTTGCAGCCTGTACCTCTCATGATCTTGCTGGTCTCCTTATCAGAAATTTTCCARTTAAAAAAAGAACCCTTTAATATTTTAATTTATAATGGCCACATATCCAGATTTCCCTAAACAATTTAGACTTTGTTGCCTTTTYTAACAGTTGCTTGCATTTCATAACTGTTCATTTACATTAATTAAAAGCTAATTAAAATATAATASCTTGACAAGAATGTAAATTCATTAAGTAGTTTTTAATGTTATCTCATACATTAAAGCCCTAAAATAGCTCACACCATTGGGATACAAGGTGATTGCTAACAGGTAGAGAGATCATTATAATTTGGAGTAATTTGGAAAAAAGTACAAATTCATCCTGTGATAATCTTATGTTAATGTATGAGTAAAAAAAGAGTAAAAAAAATTAACTGTTGGAATTATAGTTAGTCTTATTTACTGTTCTTGCTAGATTCCTGTTTAGCAGGTCAGTACAAATCTTAATTTCATTCCTTTTTGCACATGAAGTTTTCCACTATTCTCAGGAGTCATGTGGCAATTTACAACGTGAGAGGTAAATTGTGGTTAGGTTGTGAAAATTGGTTATTCAAGAGTGTATGTGCATTGACAATAGCAGGGAATCAAGAGAAAACTTGAAAGAAACATGTAACAATAGATAAAAAATAATTTACATGAAATATATCATACTTTTGTGAATACATTCAAATATATGCATAACTGCCTACAGACTGCATTTAGAACTTCTTGTTGCTGGTCTTACAAGTTGCAGTAGTTTTGAACCTAGCTGGAAATTCGTATAATCTAAAATCTGTCAAGGGATCTCCCAACATGTTCTAAAGAATATAGGAGCAAAAATTCAAAATCTATTCCTACCTCCTGATCTGCTAGAGATAAAGTCATTCTCTGTTACTCGCTTATCAGCTTTTACCTGCTAAACAATTCAAAGGTTTGGTAGATTGGGAGGTTTCAAACACTGCCCTGATCTCTAGTATTTTCATGCCTGAGATTTTTCTCAAAATCAATGCACTGAACTGCAAATGAACTCAGCCTGAATGAACTCTATATAAAGTTCTGTGAAGTAAGAAAGAGAATATATGAACATAYATGTAGAAGAGATGCTTGTAATCTAGAAGAGTTAGTAGCCTGGTAATACACCCATGTCAGGTCTGCTGACAAACTGTTAGATCCAACACTGAATAATGCATAAGTATAAATATGACCTCTGCTTCAGAATCTGTTCTGAATAGATCTTTTCAGGCTGAAACATTCTCACTATGGTTTCTACATGAGAATAAAAGTGAGAAACAGGATGATATACATTTCAATATTCAGAGTTCGGAAATATAACTTCAGAGTTAAAAAGTTAGAGCAGGTTACAGGAAAACATCTACTCATGAAGTAGTGAAATATATTCCTGTTGAGAATCTTTCACAATTTAAATTTAACAATTTAGAGAAATTGTATTATCCACTGAAGAAAAAGTTTGCTATACAAATCAATCTAAATGGTTTTCAGATATTCAAATTCATTTTACTTCTTGCTGAGAAAACATATACAGATTCCAGAGTCAAGATGTAGTGTATCCTAGCAACTAGCAATCCAGTCTTCCTTTGAATGTATCACAGAATTTCATTTGAAATAAAATAGTTCTAGATYCCTTTATCTAATCTTTAAAACTCTAAACCTTCAAAACTCTCACCACTGACAGAAGATACTGCAGGAAAACAAGTCCATAGTTGGAAGATAATGTTTGGCACTAGGAATCTCAATTCGATTTCCGCTAAGGCATCCTAAACTTTCAAACTTCACTACATCARTTAGTTGAAGTTAGCATGTTTGAGTTATTACATTTTAGTTAGGATCCTATGTAAAATGTGAAAGAAGCTGTTACATGTTGAATGAATTACCAGCAAATCAACATCCTAGAGCTGCAATGTATCTGCACTTCTCTGAAGAATGAGACTAAGACAAAGAAGAAKTAGATCACCTGTGCAAGAAAAGCTTTAGGTCAATCTTCTTCACAGAATCAGGATAGTGACTCTTATCTAACCATACAGATCCCATCAAAACTGCTTGAATATACAAACTATTGAAGAGAAAATTGATCTTATTTATCAAGTGAGCTAGAAATGATTATGATTATTATWCAAGTCAGAATAGTCTTTAGGGTTTAGATGGCTGCAGGTCTTAGTGTCTCTGTCTACCACATTTATTACTGCAGAATAAGTAACCCTACACCATTCTAGCAGAAAACAGATCACAAAAATAGTTTAAAATTGATCATATACAGCCCTCCTGCTTTAAAATATGTCAGATTTCATGCTTTATCAAGGAAATTAAATAACAAAGATAGTACCTATTTCAATTCTACCTTTCATTTACAATTTCATTACACTATAACATTTGCACTATAATATATAATAAATATATAATATATTATATATTATATATTTATGTCCAGAAGGTTTCGTATAATCCCTAAGAAACTGAGGATAAACTTTGGTCAAGTGTTTGCTATAGTTTGCTTTATTCTCCTGCTCTTGCAAGCAGTTACAAATGCTGGAGTGAATATGTTAACACTACAATYATACAGAAGAGGAGAAATATAAGACTGAAAAGGGACTCAATAGGTCAAAGCTGTCTGCCCAAACCATTTGGAAAGCCCTCTCACAATGGCAGTCTCGTAGCCCTATTAGTCATTTACTAGCAGGTACCACTCTACTTGGCATCAGAAGTTTTCCTAATGCATTAAAAACTCTTTCTGGTTGCAGTTTAAGCCCATTACTTCTCATCTAATCCATCACAGAAACAATGACGAAACTGCCTACTCTCTATGTAACATCTCTAAAGTTGAAACATTATTCTTTTCTTTAGGCTAAACAGTTCAGTTTCACCCTGCTTTCCTTACAAGTTCATCCTACTGTCAAAGAAGCCAAAGCCCTCTTTGGTGACACTGCTTGTGCATACGTGCATTCGTCGCCAGGACACATTTTTCCCATAYGACCAGGAGGACTGAGTGGAACATTACAGCAGCTTCTGACCCCTCAGCCTTCCCCCAAGAGTCTTGCAGTCACTTTTGATCTACTTAGAGTCACATCGAAAGAGTCGGTCATGACCACATGAATGAGCAGCCTGAGTTAATGCTTATTTGGCTGGATGGCTTTGGCAGCATCCCTCAGGTTTTAGCTTCTGGAGACAGAAGATCTCCCATAATGTTAGGTCCAGTCACTAGACAGAATTTTTCCACACACATAGCAGTGAGTCACTCATAACCAGTTCATCTCTTCCTCATGGGAATGGTGATCATTAACCTCACACCTTTTCCAACCTGCAGGGCTTTTCCTTTTTCTTCTTCTTCTTCTTCTTTTTTTTTTTTTCCCTCACTCTGTCATCAGGTTTGAATCTTCAGTTACTGCAAACAGCATTGTAATGTATTCCTGCCTGAGAAGAGACCATTTTCCTATGCAGAAGATGCACACATTAAATCCTATCTTTACCCAGATCTTTCTGCTTCACTGTCTGTGATATTATGGATTTCCCTGACTTGCTTTGAATCTTGATATCTACAGCCTTTGTYTCCAGATTTCCCTCAGTCTGACAACTTTCTCATGAAATTCCTCTGCTTATTTCTTAAGAGATTTTGCTACTAGATAYTCCCCATTCTAGGCATCCTTCCTTCTCAGTCTTCATTGGGAAGGGAAATGTAAACCATAACTCCTGCAAATCCAATTTAAGCATTGAGATATCTGAAATTTTGGTTCTATTTAAGGTTTTGATCTACACCACTAGAAGGTGCTGGGAAAAAAAAAATCTTGGTAACAGACTTTATATTCCCACCATCAGTTTGCTCTGTATGTGGTATGTTTGTCAAATCTGATTAATCCTCCCCTTATTCACAGGTTTTGAGGGGCTTGTTCCTTTAGGCACTCTGCTGCTTGCCCGCCTGGGGTTCCCAGTCCAGCTTGGYTGAAACAGGATCAGAGTCAGTTTGCTGAAAACTACAGCCAGATCTGCTCTACTCCTTCTCTCTCAATCTATCAGCAAGCTTCTGACCTTGCCCATAAAGAGTTCAGAGCTTGCCAAGGTTTGCATTATTCCAGGACTTCTCACTTAGGTGGATAACAACTTTTACAGTTTGCAATTTGGCCTCAGTGTTTTATAAAACAAAATGGGCARCAAAAGAGTAGAAGAAAGGGAGCATTTTACACAATTATATATAACAGATAAGGCAATTAACTTTCTTGAAAGAACCTAATGCCCTGAAGAAATGTAGCTAGTGATTTTTAAAGTGCATTTAATACTTATACAAAAGTATATAGGTCTAAATGAATTTCTGCTGGCAAACTTTAATAAATTTGCCAGTTGCCAATGCCTTTACCTGAGGCAATGAAGTTAAACAGCCTTTCTTTAGTTTTTACTAGTAACATTTCTCTTCCCTCCCCCCAGCTCCATCACTTTCCATTTACTTTAGTTCAAGTGGCTTAAAAATAAAATTATAGGACCATCTAGTCTTTGTTGTATTGTCCCATATTTCACATTTTGTCTATAAGAATTACACACAATCATTCCTTTGGAGCTCTGAAGAAGAATAGTAGTATTTATGAAAATATTTCGACAGCACCAGACAACATACTGCTTGCAATTAAGCTAAAAAAATTACCTATGTTGCTTAAATCATCTGGTTGTCATAATATAAAATAGCTGCTGAAACATCAGGGTCAAGTGATAATGAGCTAGGTATTAACATAACTGCTAAATCTGATACTAATTAAATAAAAATGTTTTTGTATGCAACTCTCAATTAACTATAAAAGTTTTGTTTTTTCAGTGCTCTGCAGAAAATTCACCAATCATCCTTGTAATTAATCATTTCAAATTTCACAACTGGGCCACAAGCTTGAAAAGTCTGGAATCTAGTTCCCCTCTAAGAATGCAATTCCTTCTGCTGATCTGCAATTTCACCTCAAAACTAAGAATTCAATTTTATGTCATTATAAAATGAGAATATTTTTAAAGTAAAAGTACTCACAAATATGGACTTTCTAAAGTATTCCATGGTAATTCGGAAAAGGAATAGCCAAATACTGAGCAAGATGGCCATTTACAARTGCAAAGAACTGTGAAATGGGCAGGATCACGGCTGTAAGGCAGGCCAAGGGACACAATATGTCAAAGTAGCAAAAAGAAACAAGGTACAGATTTTTAAGAAACCACAAAATTTTCAAACTCAGACTTTTTTTAAGAAGTTTGTTAAAACCGAAAAGCATTAGTGGACTATTTCAATTCAGACAACAATAATGTTAAACTGACATACTAATAATTTTTGGTATTTTTTCTCCCCTTGCAAGCCTTAATCAGGAAGGATTTTGAATAATTAAAAACCAATAGAATTCTCCTCAACGTTTTATGAACTATCAGCTTCCCAGAGTTCAGCAAGAGTAAGACTAGCACTGAAGATGCTGCAAGTAAATTTAAGGATGATTTTTGTTTTAATGCACTTTTCAAGCTTTCCTATGACAAAACTATGAACTCTTATTGAATTTCACTGCATTCTATTCGGCTAAATATCATCTTTTAAGATCATTTTTAAACAGAGAATCAAAAAAGAAGTAAAACATTTCAAAGCTATTTAATTGTGATGTATTTCTGCATGAGTGAGATATGTTATATTGTACATCATGTTGAAGAAACATTTTTAAAGACCTTTTACTGAAAGTCCATCTGTCTCAATATATTTCAGAACAGCAACTAACTGTCCAACTGCATTTCTTAAGAGAAGAGATTGTTTAGACAAGACTATAGATTTTTGCTATATCAGTTGTTCTTGTAGACCAAAGGAAATTGGATTTTGTAAGTTAATAAATGCAAATATTATGCAATTCATATCACAATGCTTCATCTTCTCTTCAAGGACAGTTTCAACAATAAAACATAATATCAAAGGAAGAATCATCATTATGACACTCAAATTACTGGAGCAAACTGAACAAATTATTAAATAACTATCTTATTCACAGAAATGTAACCTCCAAAAATTTTTAACACCACTTTCTGTCATTGGACTAGTAAAGTTTTAGTTGTCAAACATAGACATTAATTTTCCTGAGAGAAAAARACATGGAACACACATGCTCAGGCAACAGGTACAACACAGTAGGTCAAGACCAGCTAGCGATTTTTTCAGCAAAGGTATATTGGTTTGTGGAGACAATGACATGAGTAGAAGAGTTCAAAAGTTCAAAAACTACCATTTACAACATGTTGAATGTGTATTTCCAGCTGCAAGGAAAATGGATGGTGTGTAATTACTAAAATTGTACGTGGTTACATTGCTGTATATTGCCACCTTAACTTGTCACTATACATGAACTGGTTGCGTAACTTGATGTTATTGTAACAACAGTTAAAATAATAATAAACACAAATATCTGAACGGGGTGTTATTTCAGAATTCAGAACCAAACAAAGCAATTAAATATCTGAATGATATCATGCCTATTCATAAAGAAATACCCTTAGCTGAACTGGGCCATTGCAAGAGCATAATTGCAGCGCCCAGGAAGGAAACATAATCCCAACGCTGAATGACRGCAGCAATTCATATATCAAATACAGAATTATTCTTTTACTATGCRTTCTAACTGTCTTAGCAGTAATTAGGTGGGTATTAGTGCATATTGCAATAAARCAAAGATTTTCTTTTGAGCTGTTCTTGACTGGAAAAGCTAGTAACGAAACGAAGTCATAGCTATATAAAGATGGCTTTCACTCCTGAAACCATATTCATTGTGTTCTAAGCCACAGAGAATTTACAATGTCTATTTTACTTTATTTGATCTAGAAAATTTCTGCACTCAGTAAATGGATATAGAACAGAAGTGCCATCTTTTGTAGCTTGTGACTAATGCAACTAGGACACAGTTGACACATGTTTTCTGACTCCTGAAGTATTTTTACCTTTACACTGAAATAAATTATAAAGAATTTATATACTTAAAACTATTCTCGTTCAACTACAACTAGTCTCCTGTTTGGTTTCTTACCTGTTCTAACTTTATTCAAGACCATTTCACACTTATAAATGTTAGCAATCACCTGTTTGCAACAAGTAAATGCTGATACCAAAGAACATTTAATATTTTGACCTTCTTGCAATCATCTGTCAATAATGTTCAACATCCAGTGAACAAACCCTTTCCTCTGCCTCTCTCTGTTACCACTAGTGTGTGTCAAAACCACTTCTTTTCATCCTTATTGTTACTGTCCCCCTGCTGAGCGAATTTTTTTTAGTGGTCTTTCTGGTTCTCCATACTCATGCTATACTTCCTGAGGCCACCCTCAGCAGCAACGCAATTCTGTTCACTAGGTACTTCTGCCTCATGTTTTAGATTAATGAAGACTTCATCGTTTAGCCAAGATGGTCCTTCTTTCACATACTTTAGTTTCTTTTCAAAGGAATAGTATAACTTTTATTCACATTCTACTTATTGAAATATCACTATCCATTAATTTTGGCCATACAAGTATTTATATATAAAAATCTGAAAAAGTTCTTTAGCACTGACAACACTGTATTGGTAGACTCCTCAATGCTCTACAGGAAATRCTACTGTGACAGAGACAACTAATATAAAGCACTGCTAAGAAGGTGACATCAGACTGATAAGAAGAGTGGCAGTGTTGGAAAAAAACTCCAAGAAGAAGACAACATGTAAAAATATAAGATTCCTTCTGTAGCTGAAGGGATAGAGTTAATATTTTTGAAGCTAAAGATGTCTTCTGTATTCAAATCTAACAGAAAAACATGTCTTAGAGTTGTGCTGATCAGATAAAAACAACATGACCAGTGAAGCTACATAAATCAGTAAGACTGCAAGGCAATTTTTTTCATATTACTTGCTGATGACTTGGTCAAGATACAAACTGCCTTTTAAGTCACTCCAGCATAAAGAATGAATGGTATTATAACCAGAAGCAAGAGCAAAATTTCTGTGAGTTTGAGTTTAAGAAAACTTTTAAACCAAAATGCAGAAATTGTGATTTGTTCTATGCACTTATTAAGGAAATGGGTTTTGGATCAGAGAACTAAACAAAAGTCAGACAGCTATAATTGCTGTAATTGCTATGTCTGCAACATATTCAGCTACCCTAAAGGCAGCTTACTTTTCTTGGTAAGATCATTTGCAACCTTTAGAGATTTCTAATTGCTATGCACACCCTTGGTACTATTCTTTTCTTATTTATATTATATTTTCCTGACTTCTGCTCATTATATTTTGAGATGAAAATRCTATTTTTAGTTAAGGTTAGGTAAATTAATATGCTAATCTTTATACCGCTGCAGTAAGAGTAGTTACCTTAATTAAGGTGCAGACACAATTTTCTAATTATTCTATTGCTTTCAGTTAAGTTTCAGTTTTTGGGATGATAGCAGAGATATACTGATTATCTATTTAGCCACATAACTTTAAAAATAATCTGTTTAAAAACAGCTTGTATTCACTTCCTCCAAGAAGTGCATCATATGCAAATATATAGAATAGATTGAAACTGTTCAATGCTGCAAGCTAAAAACATGTATGCAGTCATTGCTCACTTGTAYGATATCCATTAATTATAATGCTAATGTCCTTCAAGATCTGCTTGTTATTTGAATTTGCATTTGTAGRAATCTTCTTAAAATAACAAACATCAAGAGTTTCTTTGCTGTCATCTGGGGCACCTCGGGAAAACTCATGAGGAGAAAAACCTTTTYAGCATCTCCGAATACTTTATGGAAGTAGCTAACAACATTAATACAGCAAAAAAGTGAAACTGAAACAGTAAAAGAAGTATCTGAATGTCAGCTCCTTTTCTCTCTTTGACAGTTCCTTTCTTCATGAATGGTGTGAAATAAGATGGCATTCACAACTCAGTGGACATTTTTCAACAAAAGCAATCTTACTAATAGTTTGGAGAATTAAACTTGTCATTTATGCTTCCTTCTAGATAGAGTTTAAATTTTTATATCATTTTGCTTCCATAATATTTTAATCATCTCTCTGCTCTCTTCCACAAACTGTGATCTTCAGTTTATCTYTCCCATAATGTAATACAGCCACAAATTCACTTAATACAAATGCCACCTGCCTCTGCCATGAATGCTTTTCTTCAGCCTCACAAGCTTAATTCTACCAGGCAGCCTAACCAACAGACAGCAAACAGAGTGTAACATAACTCTTGTCAAATTCCTCCTTTTTAGAATTTCTAAATTTTGAYATTTTGGGTTTTGGAGAGGGATGATTTGGAGGATAGTGAAAGTGGAATTTCACAGAATCACAGAATTCTTTACAAAAAAGTTTTATAATTTTTTTAATTACAGAAAAGTTTCCTATTCTATAGTAACTAGCCCCTACACAATATGCATCCTTATGCATATCCACATGCTTCTTTATAGAAAACTCATGTAATTAAAAAAAAAAAAAACAAACAAACAGTTCATGTCTGGAGAACTGAGAACACGGAATGTGGCCAACCTAAGAACAGTTTTGTTGTCTGGCTGCATGGTACAGACTGCCTTGTGGTGTCACACTGAAAGTGCAATATTAGATGTGTCCTGGTCTCTTCTAACACAATCTCTTCCCACTCCCAAATCTAGCTGTTCYTTCTTTTTCTCTTTGAGGTTCATGCCCAATTCATGTTACCAATGACAACACTTTATTTAAGACATTACAGGTTTTTATACTTTCTTTTTTTCCTGAACAGAATTAGTTTAATATTAATGAAATGAGTAAGTATCACAAATAAGAAAAAGAGTAATTTCTTCTTTGTAATTAGAACAGTAATACAATGGGGATTAGGATTTCTTCTAAATTTGTTGTAGGCTTGTACTCCAGTAAAGGATAAAATTATGCTTAAACATCAAAAACTTTCCAGTAGAACTCATCTCCCCAGTCTCTGCACCTGAGTGGAGAAAGCAGTAACTACAATGAATGGTCAGGCAAATAAGAAAAAGTAACGACAGATATTTTCACTTATTTTCCACACTTTATTTCCAGTCTTTTAGCTCTGCTAAAACAACTGGTTTGGGGACTGTACTGTGGACCTAGATTAGTGATTGGGTCAAAAAGTCYGGGGGGAAAAAAAGTGCACTGTAGTTTGTGGAGTATTTGTGTCCATTTCAATCATGATAGGTGATCACCCACTCACAACAGGGGAGATATGGTGCTCAGACTGAAGGAGATACGCACACATCTGCTGCTTGTAAGCAATGCTCCTACTCAAGGGGTAGCCTGGATGAGAGCCACGTTCTAGAAAATACACTTTTGCTGCCTGCTAGATGTGCATGAATTTTATGAGCCTCTCAATAGACAGCAAGCAGAGCTGTCTTTGGACCAAGGGCCAG
Organism: Rhea americana; assembly: GCF_003343005.1. Classification (NCBI taxonomy): domain Eukaryota; kingdom Metazoa; phylum Chordata; class Aves; order Rheiformes; family Rheidae; genus Rhea; species Rhea americana. The sequence continues at coordinate 6,316,897 of NW_028186523.1, forward strand.
AGCTTCAGCGCTGCTCTATCTCAGAACATCCTTTGGCCCGGGGCTAGAAAGTCAGCTTTAGCCCTGCAGGCTGGGTGACACTGAGATCTCCTGTCTCACATGTCAAGGCGACTCTCCTAACCTTTAGGCTATTATGCTAAAATACCCACTTGCCATCTCCTATTAGAAATGGGAGAGGTAAGTACCTAATTCAAGGAGACTGAATTACCCTTTGGAGATTTCTACACTCCTCATATAGTAAYGGGACAGATGTATGTGCCTAGGTTAGCAGGAATGGATCACTTTCTGCAAGTCTTAAAGACATATCATTTTATCCATTGACTATGTAGGGAGTTTGAATGGAAAGGATCTCTCCTTCTTAGGGACAAACACCTAACATTTCTGYGAAATAGTGATTAATTTAGTTAAATTAGATTAAATTCCTATATTTTTATCCTATTTAAAAAAAAAAGAGAGAATTGTATTTCCTTGGCAATGTGATACCAAAAAGCAGGAACTGCTAAAACTCCCCCGACAATGTTAAGTCTGCTGAATTATTTGAGAAGCTGCAGCACGTTGACATACCGTAAGAAGTATTTCATCTTTTTTTATTACCTTACAAAATTACCTGAGGACGTAAATATAATGAACAATGAAAGCAATGTCTTCTCCTAGGCAGAATTAACAGACTTTTCCCTGAAGAAAGCTGTGATAAGTTTGCATGATCATTCACTAATTAAAATGATTCATAGACTCACATCGTTTTTGCAGTATGGACCTATTACATTGCTTTTTACTTTGCTTTTTTTGAGATTTATCTGTACAAACTGAAACCATATCAAACATGCAAATAATCATCTCTRCATAGTTTGCTTGCACATATTCAGATTCAACTCTGAACAATTTCATCTAAAGAGAAAATTGCTTATCCTTTTACTTAAATGGTCAGTGTATTACTGATGCAATGGGTTACAAAAATTATTTACTAGTCATCTGATTTCAGTGAATCATACTGAAAGAGGAGTAGAATATCTATTAGCAATTAAAAACAGAAAAAAAAAGTTTTATGCCATTTGAAACGTAGCCTGATGATTAAAACTAGGATTTATTATGTTAAAAAGCTAAATTCTCTATTTGTGCTGACTTTATGTCATCTTTCTGCTAATGTTGGTAAAACTAGGCATAAGGATTAATGTGCATCAAGTGCTTTCTCAGTTGCATTTGTGTTCTATTTTAAGATAGTGAACCTCTAAGCAGTCATAGGACAGAAGAACAGGCTTTTTTAACTACTGGGTTGCCKCCTTGATTTGATGATTTCCTCATTCTCTTTATCTGAAAATTAGTGTCTAGTTTTCCTATCACAGGATATGTGATAAGAAATTAGAATTTAGGAATTCAATTTTGTACGAGTATTTGGGTTATAAAGTGCTCTCTTCACAGACTATCCTGTCATCATTGATAACTGGCATATAAAGCAAAACTGCAGAACGAAGAACTRATTACCCACATCGAGTAAACAAAATACAAGTCATTTTGCTAATAGTCAAATACATGTGATTAATATGCCCTGAAACACTATTCCATGTAGCAAAGGATGTCACATAGGATGTCAGCATGGGAAGAACTTTAGCTTTGCCACGCAGATTCCTGCCACTTAACCATGTCAGAGCCAGAAGAAACTATCAGGGCTAAGAAGCTTGATGCAGAGTTTCATAATGTCTTTTGTCAGTAGAGGAACGGCAAGTCCAAGGGCTCTTGGGTTCATTTCCTCAGCAGGAGATCCTCCCTAGTGGATAACGAATTTTCACAATCTAACCACAACTTACCTCTCACATTGTAAATTGCCACATGACTCCTGAGAATAGCGGGAAAAAGCACGGGTGTTTTGCCTGTTTTCCGGTCAGCTGGACTTGTCTGCCCCAGCCTCTCTTAGCTGTCCCTGAACCACTCACATCCCTGTTCTCTTCCCCACCCCTCTGCCTCTTCCTCTACTCTCTACCTGAGGCTAAGATAAGCTATGCACGACTAGAATGTGCTGTATGTCTGCAGTACTTTATGAAGCAAGACAACCAAATGGAGAAAGTGCTTTCAACACATTAGTCTACTAATAATGTATACCCTGAGGTGTTTTATGGCTCTTTGAGTGCATTTCAATTTATTTTAATTCTTTTTCTTTTTAATTGGTTGTGGAAGAAAGGTAACACTTTTGATGTACCCACCTTTCAAAAATATATCCTAAATGGGAACAAGCTAACCTTGCTTACCTTAACATGAATAATGATATTCATGTTTTGTTTTAAGGCTGAAGAGATGAGGGACACAAGGAGAAAAGTTATTATTGTCTAGCCCCCCAGTTCCCAACTGCTGCTTTATCAACAGCAGTTTGTGATTCCGTAACAACTTTCCACACTCTCTCACTTAAAATAAACCAACAGTGGAATACTGAACAGGGAACTGAATAGTTCCTTGAACAACAAAAACTGCGTTAAAGGAGCTGGAAGTCTCCAACTGCTATTGAGAGGGCACCTTGGCATTTAGGCAGGAAAGGGCAACTCACAGTGGTTACTTCCTTCCTCCATGGCTGGCGTTCTCTAAAAACCCAAGTGGCTTATCTGCATTCCCGCTCAGGACTGCTCTTACTTWCTTTATTCTCTTCATCCTTTCCTATTTTAAATCAATTAAAAGATTTTTTATTTTTTCTTAATTACAGATTCCTTTCTACCCTTTAGCAGGGGTGAGATGTTGACAGCAGATACGACATCTCTCTAAAGTGTCTTATAACCAGCCAGAATATAGATTTATATAGTATGTCAACTAAAGCCTTGGATAATTATGGAATGAAGGAAGGAAGGGAGTCTCAACACTATAGTATAAATTCTACATAGATTAAATAATATATATGCTGATGTTTTCGTTTTATCCCCATATCTATGCAAGGCTACAATTTTAAATGACTGCATACCAAAATTATATGAATCAGTGAAAATGTTGCTAWTCTTAGCTTTGTGCTAGCAGCACATATATAAAACAGAAAAAAAATATTATCTCTGCATCAATATGGCTTTGTTAATAAAAAGGCTACAATTTTACAGGTAAACTAGTTCTTCTGTACAAAAAAAAGGGCTTTTGATTTTATTGGATATTTTTTATCTTAAAATTCCTGTGTTCTGGAGCTGTAGTCATTTATAGTATAGATGCCAATATTTTTATTACATAYTTTTGACTGTTGCAAGTCTTGTAATACTATGCATTTGTACAGTAAAACTGGAGCGTTCAAATATTTGGTAGAAGTTTGGTCCCTTTTCTTTTACTTGAAAAAGCTATCATGACTAATTGAAGTATAGTCCAACTAAAGACTGCAYGTCTTAATGATGTGTGCTGTCACCCTGATCACTGTATGTCACTACAAACACACCAACTACGAAGCCAAAGTTTCTTGCTACAAGTTTCCCAGGCAAAGTGACAAGCTTGCTAAAGCTTGTGCAAGTTTATAAAAGYATATTTGGCTACTATTCTTTTCTCATGCTGTTTTCCCCACCTGATACATGCTAGACATTGTTCTTCAAACTCTAGGAAATTTTAAAAGTGCAGATGAGATACTAGAGCAACAGCAAAAGTTTGGAAAGTTGTGTCTTTTCTTTGCAGCTAAATCAGTACACCCAAAAGGATATAAACAAGGTACAGCCAACAAGGTACAGGCAACAGTAAGCAAAATAAGACAGGTAGTAAACTGCACAAAATGTAGGTAAGTGTAAGACAAGGCCATACATAACACTTAATAACACTGACACAGAAACAGATGTGTTTGTAAATGTCAGACAAGTAACATCCAGATTTAAAGGGAAGGGTGGAAATAGAAGAGATCTGATTTATATAATTTTGATGCCATGTGACTACTGTCAGTCACTTGGATCAATGTCCCTTAAGAAAACTATATAGGAAAAAGAAAAGTAACATCATTATATTACAAATGTATCCAGTTCTGAGCTCCTRCAGAAACCTAAATACAGTGTTGGAATAAGGACCTCTAGGATTTTCATTACAAGGTCTGGAATGAGACCCAAAACAAACAAACAAAAAAGCCCTAATAAATCAGAACTCTGTAAACATCTGAATGCTTAATGCTTTTTAGAATAGTTGAACATACATTTTACTAGATAAGATCCAATTTATCTGAGGGGATTTTGTTATATTCATTTTGTCTTGGGAAAAATAAATCATATATGGAAAAATATTTATTAAGGCTCTTTTGAAGGCTTAATATACTGCACTATTTTATTTTTATTTCACAAGGCTCTCAGCTTCTAGAGGAGAGACAGTATTTGTCTTTTGCACTAGTACAGAATATGTCAACGTATGAAGTTTAATACTAGTGTTGATCATTTTGGATTTCCTCCGTATTTCAAATTGTATATAGCTTAGTAACCAACAAGCTACTAAAGTCTATTATTGTAACACACAATTCTTAGAGCATCTAAATGTTCGGGTTGACTTATTTTGTTTTGAAAAAGCAAACTAGAACAAAATCCCTAAAAACTCCAAAATGACGAACATCAGAGTATCCACACATTCCTGATGGTCTGTCACAGTATTTCAAATAAAAAAAGGGAAACACGAAAACCTGTTCACTGCATAGGAGTGACATTGATTTATTCGTCTAATTCCAAGGTGCGTTCTTACTGGCTGCAGCACCCACCAGAAAAACGAGACGTACTTTATGAAGCACTTCTTCCTGTAAGTGGACCATACTATTATAACTGKTTTTTTTTTCAAGTTTTGTTAAACTTTAGTTTCTTTTCCCTTTATCTAGGAAGTAACAGTATCCTTATATATTAATTACCCCAATTATCCCAATTACCCCAATAACTCCAATTACCCCAAGCCTTGTAAAGATATTTAATAAACTATTTTGTTCTCTTTTTTTTTCAGTGAAAGTGAGGATAAACACATTAGTCCCCTTAGTAGTAGTTTATTTTTTTAGGTATTATTTACTTTTTAAACACACAATTAAATGCACAACTCCAATCAAGCTACAGGGCTAGTTCAGTTTTCAGAATACAGGCATAAGTTCAAGAAAACTTACATAACTTGTCCAACCACACATTAAGTTTGTAGATCTCTTAATCCTACTGCTTTCACTCTATACGTCTCCTATCAACATGAGTGTGCCAATTTCACAGATACACGGTATCTTGTAAGATTTGCCCAGAAGATGTGCTATCATGGAATAAAGTGGAGTTACTGTAAAACAAATCTCATCATAAATCTTTCAGGATCTTATGGGTATTTTTGTGTTAAATTTAAAACTATCTTTTTGTTACTTCCTTCTTGACAATTTTAGCTCTGCTGTCTAGCATTCCTATTTGCTGAAGTTTTTGCTGTTTTTTTTCCTTGCCAAGTGCTAGCTCCAAGGTAAGAAGCATAAATGTGTGATTGTTGCACTATTTCCCAAGGAAATAATAGAAGAGGAAACAGAAAAAGGCATATCATGGCATATGCCCCTCATGGTAGGGCATATCATTGTACTCCCTATATAAAAATCTGCTATAGAGAAAAGAAGAGACAAACGCAACAAATACAGTCTGAAGGACAAATCCTTAAAGACTCTATTAAACTATATCCTACAATAGGCTAACTATGATGTATTTTGTTAATGCTGTTACAAAGATCTAAAACTTCTGTTCATTTATTATTGCTATTATTACTATTATTATTATTATTATTATGGTAGCACTTGAATAGTGGATTGTGCAACCAAATAATTTTGAATTGAACTAAGCTTGAAAAATATCTTGGATAAAGTATCTTCCCTGCTAAAGCCATCACAAATGTTGCCTTTAAGTTCACTGGACCATGGATTTATAGAAATGAAGTCAACTAGACCAGACAGTACATTGCTGTTTTTATTTAATCTGTTTTAAAATTCAGAATATCAGTTCCTATATCTGTGCATTAAAACTGTACTTTGTTGCATAACAATGCAAGTTTTATCTCACCTTGTACTATGACTGCTAGTCACTCACACTGAAGAATGTGATTCCCTGTAGGAACCACTGTCCAGACTCCATTACTTATTTTTAGCTAGCAATACTGTTTTTCAAAGAGGATGATGTCAATATTCTTTGGTTTTGCCTTCTGCTTCTATCTTTTTGTTACCTTTTACTACCCAGTAGACAGTGGCTACACTGATGATTTTGCAGTTATGCTACATCACTTTTATGTCAAATGTTGACATTTTAAGTCCTATCAGAAAAGAGATTCTGTGTTTACTCTGAGGAGATTTGTATTGAACTATGGGCTCAAATAGGAGATATTTTGGAACCAGGGACTCATGCATCACAACTCTCTAAGATACTTAAGGGAACATGGGGAAAGAAAACCTTATTGTTCCTACATACATGTGTGGGGTATGAACTACCAGATGCTTTTTTTTCAACCAGACTGTGAGACAAAAGGTAAAATAGCTCAGAATTACTGGTTGAAATTAGAGTTCTTTCTGTTAAAATATCCAGGCATTACTTCAAGACATCTAAAGTTAGGCAAGATAAATCCCACTCAAATCCGCAGAGTGCAATCTTGACACACTGAAAGGAAAGGCTTTCAGAGTAATGCAGTTTTTTATCGCCTTTCTTGTTCTTCTCTTCTTCCTTCTGTTCTAAAAAGTAGTTGTGACAGAGAGCTAAGTTTACATTTCTATGAGCCACATGATATTTTAAAGAAACAATACTTTGGAATTACCTCTAGACAGAAATAAGAAATTAAGTGAAACTAAAGATCAGGAGAGTAAAYATATTTCGGTTTGCAAAAACTGAAATAGTTTACAGAAAACTCTATAATCTCTTTGTTTACTTGGTACTGGATGTCAGTCTGAGGGAGAATCAACTACAGGCAAGAGTAAATGGGTTTTCCTCTCACATAGGAAAAATGCTAATATCAACAGTATGTGTATGCCAATAACCACCTTGCAAAGAAAGGAATATAAGGACCTCTAATTTCATCTAGTCATTGTTCTCAGTAACAGTTATATTTTTCCTATCTGTGTTTTTAATGTTTCTTTATTCATTTATAACATATGCTGTCAAATACCTAATTCTTACTGGCAAATGCCATTTKTAAAGAAAAGTATTTTATAAACAGGAAAGTCCTCTCACAAATTCATACTATCAATGAACAATTAGCATGGTTCTAAAAGTATATTAATAGATAATGGTCATAAGACCTGACTAAATCACAGCTACTGTACAGGGTGTTATTGAGATAGAGCAAATAGAAAGGTTTGCATAAGAGTTGTATAATTAACTATTTCTATCTTTTAAAGTATTAACTCCATTTGTTTCTGTAATTTATAGAAACTAGTGTAGAATTATAAACTATATTCCTTTTTAAAACACTGAAAGTATATCACAGAACAACAGTGCATTACCAAAATTGAAGTTATACTAAGCACCCACATTTAGAGGCTCATTAGAGCTACAGAAAGCACTATCAGATAAAGTTTGGGTGCATCCATCCATTGTTGTATGTTATCAGATATGTTACTTTAGATAGCAAGAATCATTCATAGTCTTAACTAAAGATGGTAACAGAAAAAAATAGCACCCTCATTTGTCAGGATGCCTAGTGAGACAGGAAGCTCTATAGAGCAACAGCACTGTAAGGATGAATAAATAGCAATAAAGTTGGCTTGTACTGCATGGAAGCTTGCAGATGGTGCATGAATTCATGTCTGTCACCTTTCTGTAATACATTGATTTTTACATATTGCTGCCAGATGGAACACAGTTTTGTATCTTGAATACAAATCTCCAAGAAATACAGCTTTTTTCAATGTGTTCCCAGTATTTGAAATAAAAGCAAATTTAGAGRCAGGTTTGGGAAGATAAATTAGATTTAAGAATATCTGAGAGAATATAAATTAAATCCTCAAGGGCTTCCTTGTTATAACTCAATTCAAAATATTGGAATTATCTTGTGTGTTCTGTACTTTTTGAAAAAAACRGGAAAGATACCAGATAGACCTCTAAAAGAAAATCTGCATGCCATCTACCAAATATAAAATACACCCTAAGCAGATTTGGAAAAGCTTTCAGCTGAACTGACTTGTAGTTTGGCAAAACTTTTGCATAACATTTATCCTTGTTTCAGTACAAATGTATCTGTCCCACAAGATCAAACCGTAAAAGTACAATGCATGAATGACAAATGCATTTAATCTTTGCTGAACATCTGTAATTATTCCATGGAAGCACCTTATGGTTCTCCTTGTTTTCAATGATACCTAAATAGACCTAATATCTAATTTAGATATTACTGGAACAGACTTTTTTTTTTGCATGTGTTTTGTTTTAACTACCAATGAACTACAGAATTCCCTTTTGCTTTGTAAGTSCCTACCCATCACATCCGGCTTTCTCTTTTGTCTAGCTGTGGTTCCTAATCCTGGCTGGTATTGCTAAAAAGCATATATTTCTCATAGTGATAAATTGAACTATGTAACTGTAGGGGAGAATGTTTTCCCATTCAGTGATTTCTCACAGTCTGATTYGGTGACAAACTTGAGTTGACTTCTCTCAGGCAGCCTCAAGCATTGTTTTTATGCAGATAATTCTGTGTTTGAACCCATTAGGCTTTTATGACAGTTGTAATCAAATATGATTGGGAAACCTTCTGGCTTACTTGGATCCATACTTACATTGTGCTTTGTGAGGTTGGAAATGTTAGTTGCTATTGCTTGTAGCCAGTCAATACAGTCTTCAGCAGAGAGACACTGAATTATTCCACTGCAAACCCCATCCACAGCAATTACTTGGAACGCATTTTGCCTATAGACATGTCATAACAGATCAGGTCAGAAGAAAATTTCATCTGTTCTAACATACCATCTTAACAATACTTGTAGAAAAGCTTTTCTTTCAACTATAATGAAGGTCAGCCACTGAACACTGATAAATTGCTGGTTTTCCTGCTTTATAAATATCTGACATATTAAAACAACCATGCTAAAAGGTCAGCTCAGACTATATTAAGTTTCTATAGATGGCACAGCTATAAAAAATGTCACAGAATAGCTCCATGGCATCTTAACCAACTGTATGTGACATGAAAGCTAACCAAGTAAAATAGCTGATACATACCACGGAGTTAATAGTTTAATATTATCACTGCAGATCAAAGAGAGGAAAGTATTCATTGGACACTGTACACAACCTTTCATGAAATTCTGTGGAACACACTTTTTCTCAACAACTTCGTTTTATTTTTCTAAGACTTTGTTTAAATGTAGTAACATTGTCTGAATACCCCTATTGGCTGCTTTCGGTTATAGAATTTTGATTGCAACTGATACTCTTTTCAAATGCTTRTGGAAAGGCTGGAAAATTCAAAATTGACCAGACAGGGTTCATGATTTTTCACACTGCATTTATTGGATCATTAGCAGAATAGAATGGAACTGCAAGGAACATCCATTCATAGAAGTGGTGGCCATCCAGGTGTCCCTACCTAGCGTCATTCTGGCCACTYGTATAATGTTCTGCCATGCATTATAGACTGCCTTACCAGAGCTGAGTGCCAAACAATTACAAAACGAGAAAACTTTCAGATGCCAAACCACTAATAGACCTAATTTCCTCAGTAAATAGCCTTCTTGGCTAACAGCCTTTGGAAGGCTCACAGGTCTCTGGCTTCAGAACCAAAAAAAGCTCAACATTAATCGATCTCCCAAAATAACACATTATGAAGCATATAGAGAATATCAAGTTTCACTGCTGGCATTCTGCTACAATCACATCCATTAGCGATCAATTCATAGTTGAAAATTAGGCACACATCATTCGGATTTTTTAAGAATGGTTCACACAAAGTCAATGTTATTTTCAGTGCAAAACTGAGTGTCACWGATGACAGCTTCTRAAATCTCAAGATAGTTATCCATKCTACAAAGTTATCTTTTACCTCTTAAAACTAGATTCAACTAATATCAAATGTAGAGGTAATATCTATCTTTAGCGTAAAGGTCTCTTTTCTGTCTGTGTCAAGTAAAGGCTTTTCCTTGTCAGGAAGAAAAAAAGGAATTAGAGCCATTCCTTTGCTTTGTACAATYCAGACATGAGAGCAAGCTCTGACTGGAGGATAAAGCTTACATATCCTAACATGGATAAGGCTTATATACACTAACATCATCATGCAGAGACCACTGGCTTACCTAAATCTATCACCTAGCTTATCTATTCAGTTGCCTTTTAATCACACAGCTAATGAACTTTCTTCAAAGCCCGAAAGGTACGAAGAGAGAGCTACTACTCAGAAGAGAAAGACTAGCTACTCATTTTCACAACGATTCAGATAGTTTTTGAAGATTTATTTAAAGCTTCTTCAGATAATATAGGTAAGAATTTATTTACTATAGCTTTTATTTTAAATGGCTATAAAAATAAACAGTAAATTCTTTCAGAATAAAATGATAAATAATCCATTACATAAAGAGCACAACACGATACTCAGGTAAACATGTTGATTACCTCTTTCAAATAATAATAAAAAAAAGCATGATTTTCAGGATTTTCTTTTTGTCTCCTCAGCCTGTTGTAAAACACAGTAGAATTCCAAGGAATCTACTAATGTGTGACATTAACCTACACAAATGTARAAAATCCAGGATGTTTTAGATTCCCTGGATTTAATCCTGATGCACAGAATTCCCTTACACTATAAAWCCTGTGAATCTGATACATTCAKGGCCTATCAAATCTATTATTCCCACATATTTGATCTGTGCATGCACAATAAGAACACTTGTCCAGGATGCTCTTGTCCAAGAGTCAAGAAGCCTGGATTACAAAATGCATGATATCTGTGAATGTGTATGAGCAGTAGATATTTTTAGTCTTACATTATTTTAAAGATATTTTCTAGCATTAGTTACTAGCCAACTCCATACCACCACTCGAATGTAATATACATATATATATATATATATATATAAAAAAAATACATACTTAGTTTTAAATAAAAAAATACTTGATTAATAAATCATACTACAGCAAAAATAGTTAAGCTTAGATGACTTTTTATTCAGATACACATCTCACATTCTGTGTTTTCTGGTACTCAAGAGTTGCATTCGGAATTAATAAACTTTCTAAGATTAGCTTGAATACCTTCCAGAATTTTACATGAATACCCTATGGAATTCATGTATCTCAAGCATTCTATTAAAAAAAATAGAGTATGATTATGAGGAATAATAATGCATGTGATAATGACAGTAAGTATTTCTGTGTCAATATTTACAAAGTCCAAAACATAACAAGTTATTACATAACATGCTTTCTGTATTGAGAACAACCTTGTAAACACTAACTACAGAAAACTTAATGAATTAATTTCCATTTTRTATTGTTTTCCTTAATATTATTTTCAATATCCTTTCCTTAATATTGCTCTTTAGTCTTTCTGTTTGCAGTTCCTTTTAAAAATTATCTACCTTTCTCTGATAGTAGATTTTGAGGAGTCCTATTCTAAAGTTCTTACACTAATTAAAAACACCCTTATAGCCTGTCTTGCTAGCAACATAAAATGTTGTTTCTATGCTTTTTTAAAGCAAAATCCATTATTCCCTCACTGTCAAACTGCAGTACATTTACTCSTTCATGTTATATAATATAAGAGGATAAAAGGAGAACATTAACATAGTTATTCAAGGCATGAATGTGAATTTAGATGGGCTGTATAGTACCAATACACTTGTAAATGTTTTCTGGAAATGGGAATCTCAAGCATATTAATGTCTAAAAATAAAATTTCTCTCTAATGTACAARTTCTATAATGTGCAAATGAAGTTTGTGTTTTATTGATAYAGAAACAGGATTTCAAAGCCCTGAATCTATGAATAGGTGAATATATCCTAATTTTCCATGTGAGTAGTTCCATTCAGTGGTATGTCTTATCTGAAGCATACAGTAGAAAAGATCTCAAATTTGACTATTAACATTCCGGCCCTTTATGCTTCACACTCCTGATTTCCCTTTTAACAACTGCTAAACGTTGAGCTGATGGTTTTCATAAAGCTTAATAGAGTAACTTCCGCATCTGTGCTGTCTATAYCCTGCTTCCTTTCAGTACAGTGTGCTCCCTGTAAAGCCAGTATAGCCCTCCGCTCACACCTTGACTCCCYGAGCCAAACGCTGTTTGTGAATAGATCAGGGATTGTGTAGCCAAGCAAATACGATTTTGCTATCACTCATCAAAAGTTGCAGGCATTTTATTGAAGCTACAGTGCAGGGTCTCAGGACTTCTCCAGGACTGCCTTGTCCCGGGCTGGTTATAACTTAACAGTCATCTAATGGTGAAACGACACTGTCTAACCTGTTTTGATTTAAGCTCTGTGAATATGTTAGGGAAAAGCCTGGCAAACCTAGGTGGTGAATTTGTAACAAGCRATAGCCCTGAGTGTTGGGGAGGCTTTTCTGCAAACTTTAGCTGAGAATTAATAAGAAGGAAACATGCTGTGATAAAATAACCCTTAGCCAACCCAAAACTGAGGCTGAAGAATGTACCCACACCATCTCATCTTTAGGAAATACCACAGTCTTTGTGGGAAAGCTCTCAAGACATTGGTGAGTCAACATAAACCAACCTCTTGAGGAAGATGGTAACAGGTTACTGTAGGACTTAGAGCAACACTGGAAGGGTGAGGATACTAGGAATGCTTTTTTTTGCCTAATCTTGGCAGAAATATAAATAAGGCTTTTCTGTATTAATTAGATAACTTGGACTATTAAACTGTTAAACTATTAGACTGTTAAAACATTATTCTTGTATAGTCTTAGCTCCATAAACAGCATGATCCCTTTTGCTTATAATGAGATTTTGATAGTAACACTTATACTACCGGCTGTTTTAGTAGCAATATTACAAGAGCAAATGGACGAAATATAGGCCTGCTTGTGGGGAAACTTGCAGGGAAAAAAATGGTGTTTACTGGTGAATACATGTGATTCAGTGCTCTGCAGCTGGTAAGTGTGTTTGCATGGAGGAACAGGAAACTTTGAACCATCAATGTCTGATGACAGGATAGRATGTAACATAATTCAATATTTTTCCCAGATTCAAACATCAGAGTTAAAAAAAAGAATGGTTGGAAGACATGATAGCTATACAATAAAGTCAGTGTTTATTACAAYCAACCTCACAATTAATAAGTCCTAAGTCCTATGTGCTTAACTTAAGAGTAAACCTTTCTAATTGGTAGAGATAGTAGAGATAGAAATAATGGAGCAACATACTCGGTAGCTATACACAGCTGTTCTTTCRTTAATGACCTGGAAGTTGGAACTTATAGAGGTTATATATATGTATGTATATTTGTATGTGTATATATATGCATATGCATATGTATATATAAATGAAGTTTTTATAGTAACAACTATATATATACACACACACACATATATATAAATGTTTAATTTGTAACATCTAATGTTTATAGGATCTACATATACTGCAACACATGGGCAGCATTTTGGAGCTTTTCTCAATTGCATTTGGATATGTCACAGAATTTATAAGAGCTTCATTTCTCTCCACCTTCCAGGAGACAATGAGGTCATATACATATGTATGTATATGTATATGTATGCATATATGGTGAAATTAATTAATACAATACTTAAGTATTTAGATCTCTTAATAATTATGATCTTATTTATATACCTTGCCTTGTTGGATTTTGTAGTACTTTCATTTCATTTTAAATGCATAACATTTGAAAAATAGCAATAACTCCAAAATATTCTTGTCTTCCATTCTGATTTCTATTAAGATTACTCTGATAACAATGGATTTACTAGAGAAATATTGAGTTAAACAATGACAAGCTGTAGGATCATATGATGCAATAAATCTAAAGCAGACTATGAGCTGCAGACAACTTTCACAGTGATTGGGAGATAAAATGGCAGTGAAATTCAACGTTAACACATGCAAAGTAATACACAAGGGAAAAAATAACCTAAGCTATATATCAGCAATGAAGAGCTCTACTATAGCTATTAACATTCAAGAAAGAGATGCAAGAGTTACTAGAAACAGTTCTCTGAAAACCATCAGCTCAGTGTCAGTCAGAACGCAGCAGGTTATTAAGAAGCATTAGAAAAAGAACAGAGAATAAAATGGAAAATGTTATTATGCCTTTWTATGAATCAGGAGGGATCCTGCTTATATTTCCCATTACCTTATCTGATAGAGGATATATTAGAATTAGGAAAGGAACAGAGAAGGTAACAAGGATAATCAGAGCTCTCTAAAAGGAGGTAACAACAAGGATCGTTCATGTAGGAAAACACAAGACAGAGATTYTGAATTGTAAAAAGGTCCATCGAAAATGCTTATGTAGTATCTCTCATGAAAAAGAGTYCAGGCACTGGGTCCACTGTCCTCCTCCTCCTCAGGGTCCAGCTGCTGATAGTCGAGGCTAGCTTGTCCGCAGCCTGGCTGCAGGACCTGGGCTTGGGCCACTGTGAAAGAGCTGTGGGCACCACCGCTTGCCAGCTCAGGCTGCCCAGTCACGCTCCTCGCCCAGTTTTCACCGCAGTCCTGCTTGCGTCTGCCCACATAACCGTCTGATTCAGGCCCCACCTGCAGACTGCCCTTCTGGCTCAACCTCAGACTTGCCTTATCTCTTGCACGATGCCCGAGGCTGCCCCCRAGGCTGCCCTGCTCCCTCAGGGGCAGTGGGTCGGACCCCTGTCCATGAGGACATCGCCTTATCTGGCCTCGCTGGCACGCGCCACACCTGGCTGCTCTTCCCTTGGGGAGCAGCTGGCCCTTGCTGCTCCCTAATAGCGAGTTTTTTTCCCCCAGAGAAAACACTAGGCGAGAGATTTAACACAAACAAAAGAAAACGCTTTTTAAAAACACGACATAATTACACTGTAGAGCTCAACGTCATAGCACRTTGCGAAGGCCAAAAGAAGAAGCTTTTGAGGATAGAACCATCAGTAGTTATTAGATATGATGACCTAAGTGCACGTGCGGACTGAGAGAGCTGCTGACCACCGAGTGCAAGTAGGAAGATCACATACCTTTCCCACAYATCCAGTCCTGGCTGACATTAAAGCAGAGTACAGGGCTCCAGAGATGGAGCTATGAGGACCATTAAGACATTTCCCATGTCCTGCATCTCCAACACTATGGTGGAGCTAATAATGCCATTCCTCTAAAAAGACAGATTCCTAAGAATTGTTACTTTGCACCAAGAAGTCAATAGTTTCAACGTTCTGAACTTCTTTACCTGCACAAATCTGATCCTGGGATGTATTGGGAAAAACGTGAATGAAGAAGTGGAATTAATCGGAGATCGCACCACCTTTTTTCCCACCTAAGTCCTGGGGATGCTGGCCACGAGGAACATGATAATGTATCCTGAAAAACATTTAAAAGGTCCTTCTCAGTTTTTGGTCTTCATTGTAAGTTCTCAGCAGATTTGAAGACAGAGAGAGATTTCAAAGACTTCATGTTTTATTTAGCATAGTCTTCACTTTCCCCAAATCCTTTTGTATCAGCTTTAGCTAGCACTAGAGTTTTTCACAAAAACAAACAAACAAACCTGTATTAACCTAAATATCAATATGCTTAGAGGAAGCATGAGGAACAGTATCATAAAAACCTAGAGAAAATAATTTGTATCATTTTATTGAGATGACTGAGGAACAAAAATGAATATTTACTACAGATCACATTATCAGATACTATTTTTTTCATTTGTATTTAGGATACAKTTTTTCACTAAAGTATTCACTATATAATCCTAATTCTTTGCTTCCTGTGGCCCCATACATATTTACATACACCTGTCTATGCTACTAAATTCACATCAAAGCCTGGTGCTTGTGAATGAAATTTATCCCATACGTTGAAAGTTGCTTATGCAAACTTACRTGCTTATGAATCAATATTTGAACTTGACCTATTTACACAAGGCATTATTCATAATAAAATTYAACTTAAACATGCCTTCTTCATATCTATGAAGAAAGAGTATTTAAATATCCACAGCCTAATTGCACCAGTGGTTTTTAATGAATGTAGACACTAGAATGTAGACACAAAGTCGTATATAAAACAATGCTGGTCAAGATGTTATTTCTTGAAGAAGCATGCATCTCTGGATGGAATATCTGAAATATATCGGTAAAATTATAGTTGCTGTACTTATACTTCTCCTTTTCCTCAGGCTCCTTTTTTTTTTCCTACCTGTATCTTCTGTAAAATAGATGTTTTATATATATGTGTGTGTGTGTCTGTGTGTGTGTGTATATATATATATATATGTATCTTATGATGTGATTTTCTATGAAGATCTATGGAGTTCTATGATCTATGGGGTGCTGAGATCTATGGAATCTAAGTTGAACTTTATTTTTACATATATGTTCATATATCTTTTATATATATAAAATAAAACAAAAAGACTTTTTTTTGTAGAGATAAGATCATTACAAACAATAATCTAGCTGAATAGCAGCGTTTGCGTAAGTAGATTCACATTCTTGAAACACTGAATTTCTAGTGAAATGTTGCATAGTTTCAGTCCAAATGAATAAATGATTAGGCAGAGAACCTAAGCTAGGACATTTTTCTGAATAATGTCTTGAATTTTAAGTGTTCTGTCTGCTTCTAGAAATCTTTTTTCYACTTTGATTAAGCTTAAGGAAAATGTTGAAATGCAGCAATAGCTTCAGATGTAAACTGTAGGTTTAGATCCAGCTGCAACACTAATCATAACCTCACATTTAGCTTTCCTAACCCTATGAGTTGTTGAAAAAAAAAATCTCATCTACTCCAAGTTTTTCTGAGTTAGAATTCTCMTTCATGTGAATTATTAAGGCTATAAGTTAAGACACAGACTATGACCATGAACCATAACGTATTCTYCAGAATCTCCTGGGAAAAAGGAAGGACCATAATTTAAGAGTTGTACACAATTTAGGAATTATGGATTATGTTTTGGAACATAGGGCTCATCTGGTTTTATGAAACATCCATTCTCCATTAAAAGGTCATATCTGAGGTAGGTCCCACACTCTGGTCTTCACTAGAAGAATTTAATTTAGGGATCACATGAATTACAGACTCATAATACCTAATTATATTATTGTAACTGAAAGAAAAAGATTTATGTTTCAGTAAATTARTAAACCAATTCAAATAGAAACTGTAGCTAATTTACATCAGTTTTGTCACTGAATTCCATAGAATTCATAAATGTAAGCATGATTTTTATCCTAAAAGCAAAATTAGAATTGAGGTAGCTAACAGGAAAAGCTTCAACAACCTTTTTGCATACATACATTGGCCGTTGAGATAAGCCAAGAAATGCARCTTCTAATGTTGTTGCATTTTAAATATTTTTATTAGTATTATCTGCCATGATTCTACTGTTTTTATCYCATTTTTATGCATTCTAGCTCCTAGACTTAAGTAGACTTAAATCTTAATGATTTCAGAATATAGTAAGATTTAAAATCTTTGCTATTGACTTTTGAGTGTCTGGTTTTCCTTTGTAAAAGTYTGCTTCTTAAATAGAATAGTTGGATAAGCTAGAATTTAGAAATGGTTAGGTCTACTGAACAATTCTAACATTTCTGGGTTTTTATATATCTGTAACMTATATGCTGTTTATTGGCTTATTTAATCAGTGCTTTTTATTTTATATAAGTGTTTTCATCCATCGCACAGAGGCTTTTTACATACCAAAAGCCTCTTTAGAGCTATATAAAATAACAGAAATTTTGTATTTCCTCAGAAAATTGTTAATAGCCATTTTTTGCACTGCAAAGGCAATAAAAGTATCTATTCCTAAAAATCTGAATACAGATCTGTATGTAGAATTTCATCCTAAAGGGACTTTCCTCTACAATGTTATCATTCTTTAGTAGTATTTGTAATACTAGCTACTAAAAGTAAAATGCACAAGCCTTAAAAATAGGCAAAAACATACACCTCAGTAATCTCCATTCCAAGAAAATGAAAGGCATATTCTTTTTTTATTGGAAGTTGAATGAAGTTTTACCAAAAAMTGTAAGTAGTATTTTAAATAAACATCTTGGAAAAAATGTTCTGAAAACGTTTTTTTGTCATTTTAAAATTTATCTAATTTAAGTTCCTATGCTATCCAAATACAGCTAGAAGAACAAACTTTTGTAAAATCCCTATTGCTCAGATAACAATAGTAATCACATCTATCAGAGCATAATCTCAGCTGGTCTGATTTGTCATAGTTTAATTCCTTAGCCATAGTATCCGGCAACTCTTTTTGCCCTCTATGGAACCGGCTATCTGTCTCCAGTATTAATTAGAGCTCCTTCTATGTTGCTGTCTTTTATTAGTTATTTCCACTTCATTACCAYGGTGCTATTTTTCTATAAAATCACATCAAGGAAATGTAAGCTCTTACCGTATTRTTAGGATGGTAGTTGAGATGCAAACCACTGTCACACAGTGGGGAAGATGTGCCGCTGCTTTGGTCACTGGGGGCACCTAATACAAATATGAATACAGAGAAAATTTTTCATTAATCTAGAATGTTATAGTTCAAGTTTTTGTGCGTGTATGTATATTCCTTCTCCCCACCTTTAAGTTTTGTCTGACATTAATATGTTTTCTCTGTTCAGCCCCATATTGTAAGTCAACATCCTAACCTCAAAYCTCTAAAGCTGCCAATATCTATCTTAAAGTTTGAGTGGAGTTTACTTTGAATCAAGAAACCCTTCCTTGGTGCTTTGCTAAACATATGTCAATACTCTGCTAGGTATGGAAGACAAAACAAAAGGTTTTGTAAAAAGGAAAGTGTGCACTTTCTCACTTGTTCTTCACTGGAAGGAACTAGTGAGACAATACCGTTGTTATATGCTAAGAATTTTACAGTTCCAGATGTTCTTGCAACAGTTTAGGAAATTATAGTGTTGCATTTGACGCATAACATATGATAGTTCCTATTCAAATGCATGCTTGTGTCCATTACTCTGTACTCTATATAGGATACTACATCTTTCATTAAAGAGGCAAGGAGCTATTGGGATATATTTTTATTTAAGAGTATGAAAATATTCTGGTGTTCTAAATTTTCTCTAGTCTTACTAAAATATGGTATGTGGGCAAAAGATAAAGACACTATTTCTACAAATGATTGTATAAGAAGATTATTTTTTTAACTCTGAGTTCTACGAACTGAAAATTGAAAGCTAAATAGTATTCAAATAAAATACTTATAACTTCCTTACTTAAAAGTTAAGCAATTAGCTTTACCCTTTTGGGAGATGTAAGCAGAAAGAAAATAGGTAGCACTAAAGTCTGAGGCCCACACATGCGTAGATGTTTAGGTATGCTGCAACTGTCTATAATTATGCACTCACACTTATAATGTAATATAATTAAGGGAAGGCAGCTGTCTCCACATGTTTCTCATGGGGCTAGTTGACTAAAACTCTGTTGGACTTAAACAAAATACTAAACAGCTAGATTAATTTATTTTTAGGTACAGAGACACCTCTACCAAAGCCTCTGATTGAATTTTAAATCGAGAAGTTAAGCCTTCCAAATATACAATCTTATTTTCATATGAAAAAAAAATCTTCCAAATTAAAATGTTCTCTGATGATGTCTGAAAACACTTTTTAAATACASTGCATCTGAAAGTAAGCTACTGTAAATTAACAGAACTGCATTGACTTAAGTGCAACTTTGCTGATTCACATCAACCGAGTGCGTGGTGGTTGGTCTGTCAAGCAAAGATAATAATCTTTTGCTTTAGGTGAATGTTAATACAGGACCTGGCAGATCATGCAGCTCATATTCAAGTCAACACCGGATGAAAAAGCTGCTGTCAATCACTCTCAACACACAGTAGGTTCAGAAATTGTAAGCCTTCCCATGTGCATAGAACAGAGTTTTCTTCTGGCCAAGTAATGAAGGCTTACATGCACAATCTTCATTCAGCGGCAGTTTGAGAAAAGCAGGTGCTCTTTTCAGGAAGGATACTGTTAGGGTCACTTCTTCCCCTGCATTGCGGAGGACCTGAACCTGCAGGGGGAATACAGACAGGCACACAACTTTCACATACCAGACCATAACTACTTTGCAACTCATTGCAATGATGTATTTTTACAGGAGAAAGTAAGAAGAAAGCTTGCTATGTGCTTATCTGTTGTGTGCCTCGTCACAAGCCGGTGACAGTGGTAGGGAAACTGGCCTCCTAATTAGCGCTGGCTGGTGCTATGACTGCTCCCTGACCTTGTTCAGCTGCATGCTTCCCTTTCTCTAYGTTCTAACATCATCTAAACCAGTCTGTATGTATTAAAAAAAAAATGTTTTTTTTTTTTTTGGCCAAGCTTATATCATAAATGTCCTACCAAAACAATAGCAGTACTTTCCACAGCTGTGCTATAATCCTATGGACATGTCTTTCCAATAGCTGAATAGTTAAATTTGGCCAAAACTCTACAGCAAGGGTTGTAAACCTAACCTTCCTGACAGCCACAGAGGAAAAGTACCTATTGTAAGCCTTAAGTCTTTGATAACTGTGAGCTTATCACAGGGTAGTTTGCATTTCTGAGTAGGAACACAAGCAAATCACCTATTCACCTACAAGTGCTCTTAGACCTCCTGTAGTCTCCTACAATTGCACCTGCTGTTCTTGTTCCCATCTTTAGTTTTTCCATAGTGTGTCTGAGAAATACTGCAAACCACACAGTGCTGAAGCGGACCTCCAGGTACTACCCCAGAGAGGCACAGCAGAGCCACAAGAGCACCTAAGCAAAACGTTGTACTTTCAAGCAGAGACTTAACATTGAAATCCCTTTATAGCAAGAGTGTGAAGACATGTCAGGTCACATAAATTGTGGATTTCAGCAAACAAATATCTTCGATCCTTCTTGCTTTATTACCCAGAAATTCTTAAAGGGTCAGTTTCACCTGGTCCTAGAAAGACTGATGATTGCACCATGCTCCTCCTCTAGCGACTGCACTTCTGGTGTGAAGTGCTGGAGAAATGTTTGGATGGCTATAAAAGAAGCTATAACATACCAGGCAAGTTTCTTGAACTAGCACATGTTTGTCCCATTTCTGCTATGTTTTCATGGTATTTGAATAACATACAAGTAACTTTTCTCTCATRCTGCTTCTTCTGAGAAAGCCTAGTAAATCAATTTATGGAGGATTACTGTTACACAGCAATATATAGGAACAAGCATATTGATAACCCATTCTGACTTAGTTGCATGCAATTATAATGGGATGCTTTCAAGTGGAGTTATTCCAGTATGTTAAGCTAACTTAAAGTAATTCTTCAAGAAAAATGTAAACTTTGATTCATACAAAATGCTCCCCATGCCACACTATASAGTTGCTATAGAATAGTAACAATCTGATGACAGCATATTTGATTCAGTATCTGAAATCCATTCTGAATTTTTAGGTTCTTTATTGTTTCTTTAAGATAACACAGTGGTTGTCAAACTATACTTTGCAACACAGTGTGTATATTTATATGAATGTGTGTGTAAATAAACACCTTTTAAGATATGTACAAATAAGTGGACAACATCTTTGAAAGAAGCTGAGTCAGTAAACTTTGCCCTTGATTTTTTCTTCTTCCAAGATTTAAACAAGCCACAAGTCTAGGCGATTTCATTTGATAACATTGTTCCATTAAGGCTAGAAGTTGCCATAAGCAGTCTACTGTGACCCTTTTCTCTTAACTCTCTCTCTCTCTCTCTCTCAAAACCTCTTTATCTCATACGAGAAAAAATTTAAGCTGGTTCACAATTTAGTTGAATTCAGCCACACTTATTTCACTAAAGTATATTTTGGAGTATATGAAGTGTATAATCCAAAAACTAAATGGATTTTTATCTGCAGAATAATTACATTTAAAAGAACTAAAAACAAAAAAAAACCACCCTACTTAATTATTATGACCAAGAAGACACATGAGCCCTCAATTCCATTTCGTTTACTTGCTAGTTATTATCAAAATCATTCTAGGAAATAATTCTAATAGAAGAAAATGAGATTTTAAATTAATTAATTAATCTTTTCAAGCTCTCTGTTAAAAAGTTTATTTTTATTTTAAATAAAAAGATGAATAATCACTGACCTGTTTTCAATCAAGCGTGACTTACAGGATTCATTTACCTTGTGTTCACATTCCTTCTTAGATTTCATGTACCATGCCACACTGTCACTTCTCCGTGCAGAAAAAGAATGAGGTATAATAGGAAATCTACTCTTACCAAGGAATGTTTTTATGGTATACCAGGGAAGCTCATGCTCATGAAAGGGAAATTAAYTGATATTTACAATWAAAAAAAAGATAAYAGTCAAAAGTAATTTGACTTGTTGTTACGGACAGTTATGTCTCCACATCATGGAAAAAGTAAATGTTGAAAACAACAACAGTCAAGTAGYCTGACTGGAAAATAAAATTCAGGTACGAATTCCTAGACCTTTACAGGTATGAATGGAATATTCTCCCAACAGTCTGAGTGTCTGATATATTAATTCTTTCTYCTCTCTCTCTCATTGCCTCCCACTAATTTAGATGAAAACTTTGTAGTGCTATGGTAAAATGAGGACTGCACGCAAATGTAGTGCTTGTTCAGACTTGCAAAATGTGTGTTGATGAAAAATGAATATATTTGTTCAAGGATATCCATGTTTATTTGAAGAATTGATACCATATTCCATGAGCAAGGCAATGATGAGTGCTTACCACTAAACCCACTTCAAGGAYAGACTGAAGAAATTGGTTGTTAATGATAGCATGATTTTTAGATAAATAAATAGATAGATATCTGTTCAACCATCYTGCTTTCTTAGTTAAGAGGGGGAAAAAAAACCTCTCACATTTATTCTGTATACATTGCCAATCAGACACTATTACTGACAATGTATRTGTCGGAAATTTATTGCAGTCATAATTCAAGAAACATTTCAAGTTTTCTTTTAACGTAAGGGGGAAGTAGACTTGTCAAAATTCTTTATACAGCCTTTATAGAATTACAGTATAGTCTCTGTTTTATAAGGAAACTTAAAGCTAAGTTGATCAGAGTAGCTAACTATTCTGATTTTTACCAGTGCCTGTTATATATAATACATAGCATAAAAAATGACTAAGGACTAAAAAGCTAAGGATTATTTTCTATATCCTGCAAAAATAAAATAAAATAAAATAAAATAAAGTTATATTAATAAATTACAGTCATTGAGAAAACTTTCAGGATTTTTCTGATTTGGCAATGTTTACTTGTATAATTATCTTAAATTTCTGATGTTTTAGTGTACAAATTTTTAAAAAGGTATTCTGCCAGGCTCCAATTCCAGGATAGGGGTTTATTGCAGAAGGCTGAACAGTGGCATTAAAGTGGTACCATCTTTTGTCAGAAAATTAAAAAAAAMCACCATTTTTTATTCTATAAAACCATTGGTACTTTCAAAAATAATTTTTACTAGGGACAGTGCTTACAATTGCTGACTGCTCACTGATTTCCTGTACCAATCACTTCCTTTTGTCAAATAAAGACTGTAACAGAATTTTTTTTTTCTTCTTTAATTATGAAGGTTTATGAGACTAAGTTGTAATKTTAATTCAAATCTACTAAAAAAAATCTCAGTCCTCTGGATAAGGCACATTATGAGTTTTTCAAGCACTGTTACAGGTCTGCACAGCACAAGATATGTSATTTAATTATTTAGCTTCTAGTCATTAATTTGTTGAGTATAATGAGCAGTGTCTAATGAAGACAGGGAGAAGTTGTAACACAAAGCAGCTCATCAACATCTCATCAACACCATGGCAATAACCACTCCTAGCCTCCTTATAAAATTCATATTATTGTCCTAACATAGCTCTGTGGATCTACTAGGTCTGTTATTTATAATTGCTCTGCACAAGCCTTTTAAAGGATAGGACTTAGACTGCAATTTTCAAGGCCTGATTAAAAGGGTGACTGAACTTAAAGTAAGTTTTTATCTCCTTRTCCTTTGTACCAGTAGTTCACTGATCACATTTCTAGTGAAAATGATCCAACACTGGGCAGAACACACTAGAGAAACCAGCACTTTGTATGTCTCATTTAATCTAGCTGCTTTACYTGATGAATTCAGTAAGTCCATGATGAATTGCTTTCTTTT
Organism: Rhea americana; assembly: GCF_003343005.1. Taxonomy (NCBI): domain Eukaryota; kingdom Metazoa; phylum Chordata; class Aves; order Rheiformes; family Rheidae; genus Rhea; species Rhea americana. Next base: position 6,341,069 of record NW_028186523.1, read on the forward strand.
AAAACAAAAGGGGCTATTTTAAGAAATGGTACTCCTATAATAATTGCACGGTCAAATTTCCAAAGACAATATGAGCCACAAAGAGCAATCCATATCAGTCCTGGGACTAAATCAGAGCCTTATCCCCACTCTGTATAAAAAACTTTTCAATATTAATGAATTATAGCTGTATGAGTATGTAGCTTCCAGTTCATCGCTGCTAAAAGGAAAAAAACAGGCATGAAAAAGATGTTTTCATTTTTTTCTGTCTAAATTTGTATGAAATCAAAATATTTTGAAAAATATTTTGAAAAGATGTAATTTGATCCAGCTTCTAAAGGAAATTTAGAAGGAAAATTAATTCTGAATAAAGGTGGACATTATTTCAAAAAATTTCAAAATAAACACACAGCAGCTTCTAAATTAGGACTCTTTTTCATCATATGCGAACTGTTGGGTGAACCTGAGATAAACTTATACGGCTAAATCCATGGAATCTTTTCCTGACAGATATTTCCACTGGAAGATATAACTCGGTAGCAGACCTAGCATTCCTAAGACCTAACAAGATGACATTCTGCCAAAGAAGTTATGGAAATGCCCCTTTGGAAGAGGCCTGTATGCATTTCACCTGATGATTTGGGAAACACTGCATTCTTGGTTGCAGAAAAWGCATGAGCAGACACCATTAAACAGATTTTCTCCTTCTCTAGAACACTCAAAGGTAATATCATGTTTTATTTCTAGGGGTTGTACTGAATACTYGAGAGGTAATTTTTTTCTATAAACKCCTACATTTTGGGTGTATTAATTCACCTGACTATGCCAGGTTTTCACTTTAATAGTTAATAATGAATAGTAGTAATATTTAGTGTGTTAATACAGTTATTCTATGAATTACATAAACAAAAGCAATTTAGTATTGCTAATACTATTGCTGTTATTAATGGATTTTGTTTTATTTTTTATTTCCTCTAACGCGCAATACTGCCCCTAAATTCCAGGTACTGTTTTAGATATCATATTTTTTTTGTTTTTATGTAGTTATTTGATGTGAGAAGAACTATCATTAAACACTATCAACAAACTTTCTAAAACAAAGTAGAAATTTACTACCAGGRGATCAAGAATTAATTTACTTCTGCTGCAAAGTACATTATATAAAGTGTGCATCTTTATGACTGAGGTGAGACAAGCAGTTGTTTTCCTATGAAGCAGTAGCTGTGCTAAATATTAGAGTTAGAAGTTCTGAAGCAACAGTGTTTATATTTGTGTTAAATTAATTGTAATGGCTGCAAAGGGTCATTTTGAAGGGGTGAATTTTATGATGGTGTGCGATAATACCAAATAAATTTGCTATATAATAATAATACTAATCTGAATTTTCAATAGTTTCCGTAATGATATTACCCTTTAATTTTATAAAAAACATTTGAAGTCCTAGTTCAAGAAAACATCTGCATATGTGCTGAAGTCTTTCTCAGTATATTCAGGAAAGCACTGAATCATGACATTCCTCTGACTTCAATAAGTATTCTTTCCTGAATAAGCTATAAACCTACTCTTAAATTACAAGTAAAATTTACCCACCAATAAAGTGGTAAAGACTAAAAGAGAAGACTCATATATTCCCCAAGATTTGCAGGYCTCCTGAACTGGAGTCAATTCCACTCCATATTGAACTTAAAGCAAAATCCATTTCTTTAATGAATACTTTGAATTATACACATCTGAAAAATAAAACAGAAGATACCTTCCTAGCCACTGTGCAGAGTTACACAGTATACTTTTCATCATCAACTCTGTAAGTAGATAACAGAATATTCATTGTGGTACACTGTCATAAAGSCTCAAGGTTAAAGGTTCAAGGCAAATACAGAAGTGCCTTGAAATGTATTTACTTTCAGATTCCTGTGATCTAATATTTATCACAATATATGCCAACAACAGAAGTCAATCTTCTATAAAATAGAATAAAATACAATAGTTAAAATAAATTCTATTTTATTAAATAGAATAAAATATAACAGCTAAAACTGTCACAGCTTTTCATCCTTTTCAGAAAATTTCTCTTATTGACTGACACAGCAAACTAAAAGACTATTTTACAATAGCAGTTTTACTCAGTCAGAAGAGCTGAAAATGTACTTTGATTTTACCATAAGTRTAGTTTTTTAACTTTTTGCTGTCTGGTTTCAAAACCTCTGTTAGATACTTCAAACCAAATGAGTTGTCCACTGAAACCAGGAGCTTCTTCAAACAAGGCTATAGGAAATRCAGGGCAGAATGGTGCATGAGACATGGCTGCAGGAAGACATGCTCTGCTATTCCGAACCCTCTACTGCATGGTCTTTCTCCAGGCAATCTTTTAAAAGATGGCTGGACGCTAACGTCGTATTGGTAGGACCTGATTCAAGGTAGCACTTACTCTGTGAACCCTCCARTTATGAAAACACTATATAAAGGATCATTTCGGAACAATACACACAAAGACTCAGGACTTGATGCCTTTTGGCAAGTCCYATCAGAATGACCATTTAGAAATAGGATTATTCCTAATTATGTCACAGCATTCATTTGAGCTAGACCATCAGGTGTCCTCTCAGACGCAGAATGTCATACAGTTGTCTTCTGGCTTCTGCCATTGATCTTTGCCCTACCTRTTTTCGCAGTCATACAGACTTTAGAGCACAGAGAACATGCGACCTCAAGAGCTGTATATAAAGTTTTAGTAAAAAACTAAGTGATCTGCATTTTGAAATAAAGATGTAATCAACTTTCCAGCCTATGTCCTTGAATGGACTACAAGCAAGCCATTTGCATTAGCTAACACTGAGAGACATCTACACAATTTGTTCATAAAAAATGACTAAAATAATGAGATGTAAGTAACACGTATAAGTGTAATGAGGAGGTAGGAGAAAGTGAATAATTTCAGAATTTATTGAAAATATAATTAATTCACACACAAATCCCCCAAAGCTTCCATCAGGAAACAGAGGACCAAGTATAGGCCACACAGGACACAGACTCTGTAATTTCTTTTCTAGGGCAAATCCAAAGGGAAAAGAGAAGTAAATACTGTCACTTTACTGATTATGTTTACAATCAAGTTTTTGAAAGAAAAATCTGYTTTTAAACTTGCACTTCAAAAACCTACGAAATAAGAGTATTTTCTAAGATGTCTAAAAGGTCCAACATCAGTTTTTTTAAGTCTTTAAACATTATTTTCCTCCTTAATCAGCATTAAAATGTTTAGAAATCTTTCAATCAGAATGGCAATAGACTGTAATAACTGTTTAGTTGCATGTTTATCCTTTCAAAATTAATATAGAAATATATCAGTAAAGGATAATGATGAAAACCTCTGAGGGAAAAAAAAATTGTAAAGTAAAAGCCTGGAAAAATGCTCTGGCAGCATTTTCCTTTTCTTCTTCCATTAATAATAGCATTATTAATAAAGATAATCCAGAAAATATATTGCTATAAGCAAAGTGCTTAATTTGCATYCTTAGGTCTTGTATCCTAATTTTCTGTTTTATTAAAAACTATATTAACTGGTCATCATARTTTGTAATATATCAAATCATTAGAAAGTCATCAGTCCAACACAAAAGCTATGTAAAGCAAGGAACTAGAACTTCATTTGCTAAAACTGACCTACAAAAACTGAAAACTCCATGACCTTAATAGTTCCTCATCCAAATATTTCATGATATTCTGAAAAAAGAGAAATTTAAATTCCTTAGATTCCTATTTTCTACCAGATTGAACATCACGGTACCAAAAAATGGGCTTTACTAAAAAAGTGGGCAAGAAAAAAGCACTTGATTGCTTTCAGTGATCTACTAGCATTTTCTCWGCCTCACCCGAGTTGAGCTTCAGTCTAAAGCAACAGTCTCTTCCAAACAGTGGGCTTGAGGAATGCTTCCCAACCTCTCTTTCATGGTCTACTAATGATCTTGGACTGTGGTCCATGAAAGAAACAAATATGCACACATACATTCTTAGCCATTCAGTTTTAGATTGAGTTATCTTTCAAAACAACATGAAATTGAGAGGGGAATTAGATACAGTATTTTGGTTTATAAAAGGATAATGCATAGTGCAAAGAATAGTATTTTGATTGTTGTCAGATTAATATTTTGTTACATAACACACTGTAATGTACACTGAATTCAATAATGTATATTGGAATATGCATAGTATGAATAAAATTGTATTTGAATATTCTGATGAAAGGATAAGCATTGAATGAATTGAAATTTCACTTATTTAATTTATAGACTTTACTTCAGTGTTAAAATCATCTGTAGTTATTTATGACAAGAAAATACCTAAGAAATCAAAAATACATCCCCAAAGAACCAGAAGTATATGCCACAGTTAGATCAGAGAAGTGCCTATCTTTATTTTTATATTACCTACTTCCTGAATGGCTCTACTTCTTTAGAATTACTCTTCTGAATAATTCGTGCAGTCATATAGTTTTAAGAACTCCCCTACTTTAAATTCTCATAGCTATTCCACTTTTAAAATGTTATTATCTATTCAACTTCTGAGCCCCTGCTATCTTTCCCTGCTAATTCATAAATAGACATTTTTGTAATTATATATTTAATGAGTTCCAAACAACTGTCTAAAAGGAATCAAGTAAATCCCTTAGTAATACTTGAAATGTTAGGAATAGCATAGAATGGCTCCTAGCATGGTTGAAACAAAATAGTATTTTTTGAATAATTTAAGATATGAAATCACAAACTTGAATTCTTTTGGACAACAGGAAGCATTACGATAGCTTTCCAATTATAAATTACAACTGCATGGGACTGATACAATCATCACCATGTATCTAGCTAGACTACTCAATCCCCCCATCTGTCAAATATTTTAAATAAATCAAAAWTTTGTTTCAACTAGTTACATTGATATGCATACTGCATCTTCTACTGATATTATATGCATTCATTACAATAATAYGTATTTGTATGGACCTCTCATTTATATGATCACTCTGAAATTTACCTATGAGCCAGATTTTGTTTGGGATCGGTTCCATTGCCACTACTCAAATCAAATATTGATCAAAGCTACTTTGGATGTAATGTGTGATAAAAACAACAATAAAACAAAACTCCTACTGAAATGCAAGAACAATTTATACCAGTGTTATTACAACATCTACAGATTTCTACACAGCTTTGCCAAAAGGTTGCACGGCATCCAGGAAAAACATAACAAGATTACTTCATCTTGGACAGAATCCAGTTAACAGTAGTCTAGCCAAGGCACTTAAATTTTGTCATAGGCATTTCAGTAGAGAAAAGTATTATGCAAGTACATATACAATAAGAAGTAGCAGAACTCTTGATCATAGTTACAGAAACTGTGATGGGCCCCAAGTTGACCAAGACTGGAGACAGATATAATGAAGCTCAGTTTAACGAGTGTTCAGTTTTCCTTGAAGTGGAAATTTCAAAACTCACTTATTAACACTCTTTGTAAAAAAAAAAAAAAAAAAAAGCTCAGTTTAACGAGTGTTCAGTTTTCCTTGAAGTGGAAATTTCAAAACTCACTTATTAACACTCTTTTGTAAAAAAAAAAAAAAAAAAAAAAAAAACACCTTTAATTGGATAAAAATCAGAACTACTGAGTGAGAAAAATTAGATAAGCATACCTCATGCTCATTATGTCTTTTCAGAATTAGGATATTTTCCTAAATCTTACAAATTCTACAACTTTGGATGGCTCTCAGGGTTGAACTCTCACACTATCTGGTGAGTTGCTACAGGAGCCTCCTTTCCGTCACCTCTGGAGACTGTCTGGGGTCAGCTTCCCTGCAACAAAGCTTATTGTTCTACTACAGAGGTTTTTCAACCTGCARTCAGGCTGCAAGCTTCCTACAGACTCTCTTTCTCTCCCTGAAAGCTACCTCCTGTATCCTGAAAAGATATCCAAACTAAATATTTTCAGCAAGTTCAAGGAAAAAAAGCTACCAAGTCAAAGTAAAATCCTCAGTTTTTCTTATGTGCACCCAGCTGTGCTTTTAAGGGAACATACAAGCTATAGCAAGCGGGAAACAAACTATTATTATTTCTATTATTAGATCTATTATTCATCATAGAATTACTCATCAAAAGCTAGATTTAGAATCCAAAATAACACTTTTCTTTTGTTTTTAAGTGTGCTTACAGTTAGATGAACAATAGGCTATCCCCCACCCGCCTATGGAGAATTTCTCATGTTAGGCAAAAGGTATATTGGACTTTACAATAATCAGAAATTAACTGCAGCAGGAGGCTGAGATTGTTTTTTCTTTTCCTCTCAGCTACATGCTATGGAGAATATTCAGGAAAAAAACCTGTCAACACTTGAAGAACAATTAAGTAATCTCCAATGGCTTTGCATATAGCTTCTTCAGAACAAAGAACAATTAGTGCCTGCCTTCAAAGATCCAATTTTACATCCAATGATGTAAAAATCAAAAAAAAAGTTTTTAAACAAAATGTATACCATATTTTAATGCACAGAGCATACATGGAAATTCTTCCTATTCATCATATCTGCATAACATCCTTTTGAAATCTATCTTTATTATTCATGCAAATAGTATAATTTTAGTAGTTTTTAGTCCAATATAATAAAAAAGTAAGAATAAACCAAAACTATAACTTACTAATTCTCTGTAGCAACAATTTCTTGGTATTGTGATTTTCTCACAGGCCTTTCAGATACTGAAAGACGGATCAGCTGAGACTGGTATGAAATAGAGTAAACAGTTACAGGAGCAGCCCGACTATCCTGCTTAGCCAGTGGATGGCATCTACCTAGACTTCGGTGGTGTTTTTGAAACATTCATCCTTCTATGGCCAAGAGCCAGCAATGTGCCCTTGTGGCCAAGAAGGCCAATGGTCTCCTGGGGTGCATTAGGAAGAGTGCTGCCAGCAGGTSGAGGGAGGTGATCCTGCCCCTCTACTCAGCCCTGGGGAGTCCTCATCTCGAGTCCTGTGTCCAGTTCTGGGCTCCCCAGGACAACACAGACATGGAGCTACTGCAGAGAGTCCAGCATAGGGCTACAAAGATGATCAGAGGGCTGGAGCACCTGCCCTATGAGGAGCGACTGCGAGAGCTGGGCCTCTTCAGCCTGGGGAAGAGAAGACTGAGGGGGGATCTTATCAATGTGTACAAGTACCTGAAGGGAGGGCGTCAAGGGGATGGGGACAAACTCTTTCCAGTTGTCCTGTGTGACAGGACAAGAGGCAATGGGCAGAAATTGAAGCACGGGAAGTTCTGCCTGACTGTGAGGGGGAATTTCTTCGCTGTGAGAGTGACGGAGCACTGGCACAGGTTGCCCAGAGAGGTTGTGGAGTCTCCTTCTGTGGAGATCTTCGAGGCCCGCCTGGATGCAACCCTGTCTAACATGCTCTAGGTGACTCTGCTGAGCAGCGAGGTTGGACCATTTGATCTCCAGAGGTCCCTTCCAACCTCAACCATTCTGTGATTCTGTGATTCTTTGAAAGCATTTAGATCTATTCAGAGAAATTTAAGAGACAATCTCTTGAATTCAAACAATTAAGCTTATTTAGGTTACAACATATTATCATATATGCCATACTAAATACTCTATCATAGATTTTCCTGATTACTATTAAGCAAGTTTTTGACTATGAGGTAATAATCTGCAGAAAGACAAATTACACTGGAATATCACTTCCTGATGCTAAGAGCTAGCACAAAAACACTGAATGCTGAACACAGGCCAGAGCTTCACTCATGAAATTACTGACAAACTCAATGGGAAAACCAACACAACAGGTAATAATATCAACATCTCATATACAAAACATTAAGATTTTGCTTGTGTTTTGAAGGCATTATGGCATATAGCCCGTGATAAAGGATTCACAAGTCTAGAAAAAAATATGTATAGTGTATTAGCTACTTTAATCAAAATTTCAACACATTTGAGCATAAAATCCTAAGGTGAACTGAACAAAATATTGAGCATGCCTTCCCAAAAGCAGTATTTCAGCATTTATATTCAGACTTAGTCACTCTAGAGGCTCCATACCCTACACAAAGTCTCATAAAATATTCAGAATAAAGAAAAAGGCTGAAAACATTATTAATGTTATATTAAGAACACTTGTTTGTATCAGTTATATTCTAACTGATTCACAGAAGAAACAAATTTGTAACATATCTGCATGATTCTTAGATCTAGCTAAGACTAGATTGGAATAAATATGACTATGAATGCTTTTATGAAAAGAACTATTTTTCTCATGCTAGAATAAGTGACGCTAAAAGCAAAAGTTTAAGAGTGAATGTTTTGCTTTTTCAACAAAATTCTCTTAAGTAAGGTTGAACATGGAAATGTTCTTCTAGTTAGGTATAAGAGAAACTGGACACTAACTTGGAATTAAGGTCTYCAAATTTTGCAGGTAATGTCTGCTCCTCAATAAGAGAAAATAATTTTATTGAAATTCTTTATTTTGAGGCATTTTGAGTTCTTTGTTTTCACARTTAGATGATATGGCACTTTTTATATTTTTTCATTATAGCAATGAACAACAGAGTCTACGCTCTATAACTATAGAGTCTGAAGTTTCTAGCTCTGAATAACAAAACACTGAAGCAACTTGCTGATTTATAAAACATATGTGAATCTCCTGCTCATTCAGTCAAACTATTCACACTTCAAATTTATTCCAAAGTGCATTCACAATGGAGTTCTATTTGAAATTTTTAATACATTTACTAAATAAATAAATTTTGTTCTGTATGATGTTGAGGTCATTAGTAATCAAAATGCGTAGATATTAGTAAACTACACAAAATAACTGGTATTTTTCTGCTCCTAAAGCTTCAAGATGGAAAGACACCCAGTTAGCACAGCATTTTGAAGTACATCCTTAACTTTCTAAATCTATTCTGAACAGAGAAAGACTTAAGCATTTGCTGCATTGCTTTTTGAAAACATGGCTGGAACTGCTTGTGTGACTAGGCAGAGCTCCAATTTGGGGTGAAAGAAAGATCAGTCCCAGAATAAGGGTTTGCTCACAGTAATCTGCAAGACTGGGGTCAAACACCCAGGCAATAGCAAATTTCACATTTACATACTCAATATAAAATTTGCTGTTGGCAAATATGACCTTAACATTTACTTTTCATTAATAGTCACACTAATCAAGCACCAACTCAGAAATGCTCAAGAAAATGAACATGAATGGGCTTAAAGAGTTTGAAATCAAAGTTTAGTTCCAAATTTGAATAAATATTAATGTAGAAGCCTATTGCTATTTGTTCAGCTCTAAATGTTATCAACTTCACAACAACATAAAGCATAATTCTTAGACAAATTTTTATTTGAAGTAATGTTTCAGATTAACATATTCTCTGCTAAGCTTCTTGGCAGCTCAGAATCTAATCTCAGAGTAAGATATTTTATTTTATCAGAGAACACAGTGGTAAATTTTCAGCTGAGAAAATGCATAAGAACATGTTTTTTGTGATACAATGACAACTTTTCTGTCATAGAATAATTATACTACTGCATCTAGCTGAAGATGAGAAACAGACTTTATTCACTGTAAATATTTGCAAAAAAATAAAGTCAACAATTTTGCAAAGCACTTACATTCATACTTTTTGGTATTTATATATGTATGTGCGTGTATTTGCTGAAACTGGATCTGACACAGTTATCAGGTAATGTGAAATATCCATGAACAATATTGCCTCAAAAATTTTAGGACCATTTTCATTAGGATCCAAATTTTAAGGGGTTTGGCAACAAACAGTTTGGAGGTAMTCACACTGGATATTAATGAAATGGAGGATATTTACAGAGATTTAGCAAAGGAAAGAGATTAGCAAATAATTCCAAAGCACTGAAAAAAAAAGCTGAATTTGTGTTTCAGTATAATTACAAAAATGTGCTGAATTACAGGTTTATCAGTTTATAGCAAGAGGTCTTCTTGACTTTCAAAGTTAAGCAAAAATCTGATCTATTCATCTAAAATGATCAGATTAGCCAGAATTCACATTTAATGTTATCTTATTCCAACTCTCATTTTACCTTTTTTTTCCCCATTTTCCTAATTAGGCAATAATCCCACAGAAATCTTCTCTTGCAAGCAGTTAATTACCATTTGAGACTGTAATAGCTTCCAAAATCCATGATTTATATACAGTTAAAAAGAGTGGATGTGTTTTCTGAAGCAAAACTTGCATGAGAAAAACAAAATGCTCTTAAAAATTCTGTTACATTGATGCTAGATGAATATGTCAGAATATTAGCAAATGAATGCACGAAGTAMAGGCCTCAGCTTTAGAAATTCTAGGCCCCTCAGACCTCAATAATTTTAGATAACAATTTTGTCTGTGCTGTCAGATGCTACAAAATTCAGCAAATAAGCAAAACAGTGCTGATAATACTTAAAACAAAGCAATCAAGGAATAGCCATACAAAAAGAAGATTCAAAAATTTCTTCTCTTCTATTTAGATAACATTTACTGGTTGAAATATAAAGATTTTGACAACTACTGATATATTAAGAGCTGTAGTAGTAATTGTTAGAGTAAAATTTGAAATGCCTAGTCATTGCCAAATTCCAAAGTTCCAGATGGTTTTTTTTGGGAAAAAAAAAGTAGTTCTTTGTCTCAAAGATTTGTTAYTGTTGTCATTGTTGTGCAGTAGATTCATTTTGCTCTAAGACCACACATATTGTTTGATGGAAGGATGAATAATATAAATCAATATAGATTAATATAAAAATAATATTTTAATAATTTTTAAATCTGTTTTTTCATCTGTTAGCAGATGCTAGGAAAATGCTAGGTCTCACCCACGCTTCTCTCCCTGATCAGTAATTCAGAAATAATACATGGTGTCTTGAAATACACAGGTGATTTTGAATGAGTTCTGTATTAGATTTTCATGTAAATACAATAGCATAAAAGATGTTAATAACCCTTAAGACGACTGAGAGATGGTGAAGATATTATGAAGATACGATGTCTGTCTATCCAAGTAATATGTAAATGCTCTATATTCAGAATACTATACAAGTAGGTAAGAGATATTCAGGGAATATTCAGTTTCAATATTCAGGGAATCCAGAAATACCCTTACCAATTCTGATCAAAGTATTCCCTTGGACTTTGCTCTTAATGGGTCAGCATAATTAGAACCTTTGAAATATTCTGAATCAGTATTGGCTTGACAAGGGCATGTGAAGTAGAACAGAGCTATGTACATTTAGTAGACCTCATTTAATGATATATGTCATTACCCTGGTAACGATGTTTCAGCCTGTGATCACTGGCTGCTTCCATTTAGATCAAAAAAATACTAATGGTACAGCGAGGCAACAACCACTGCAAGTCTTTGCACTAAAATCTAAAAAATGGATAATCTTCATAAATTTTAATCAATAATTTCTTGCTTCTGCCATCACATCTCTACCAGAGTTTTTCTTGTGATCTGTGAAACTCTTACTGCTGTACCAGTTGCACTGGGCACTGCCTTGCAAAACAACTAGTGGAAGACAGGAAGCACCAATTCGAACTTGGAGACAACAGTACTATCAGGGCAACACTAAGAAAAAAGAATACATCTAGAAAATAGGCCCAGTGCTGACATACAGATACCAAAACACCAGTACCATACTGTACCATACTAGTGGCTGAGAAGTATGGGGTGGGCCATCTGGAAACCTCCATGTATCTGGCTGGAACAGTCCAACACTGGATACTATTGAAAAATATATAGGATCCATTCTCCTTTCCTCTTCCTCCTCCACCGAACAAACTGTTAAAAGACAAAGACCCATTGTAGAGAAAAAAAAAAAAAGACCTAAAAATATGTACAGGTGTTAGATAACCCCTGGATGAAAAGTTACTTCCCTGCACCCATCTGATTCTGCTAGAGCCAGAACAATGACAATTCTGAAGAGTTAAATCAGATACTGTAACTTCAGGAAAAAAAGTCAGAAGACTCTGTGTTTGTGCATGTGTTTATGCACATTTGCACTTCATTGAGTATGCCTCTTATCTGTGATTCCTTTTGGCTAACTAAGTAATTACACGCCCTCTATTTTGTCCAACATGCCCTCTCTTTTGCCTGATATGCTTTCTTGGGCCCCTGTCAAGACAGAAGAAATGCAGAGGTTGCCTTTTAGAGGTCAGCATTTGCTATCAGTCAGCAGTCAACAGCACATGGTTGTTTTCATTTGTTTATAGAAATTACTGTTGTTACATACCAGACAGTATTTTGTAGACCATATGGCTAACCGAAAACTTTTTTAATAGTGACAAGAGATGATAACTGTTATAGAAGGTTTCTTTTTTCCAATATTAATTTTTTTTGAACTTACAGAATGCTTTGTGTATGTTTGTTGCCTCTTCCTTCGGGTGGCCCTYGGTGCTCTTTATGCTGTTCATGTCTAGTCTCACTAGATTACTGAGTAGTTATTCCACGTAAAACAAAAAACTCAAAACACCTTGCCTAAGTGCACTGTGTCTTTTTAAACATAAACTACCCACACAAAAAGATTTAAAATATTGGAGCTCTGATGCTCACAAGCATTTTCTTAGTTTTTGATTATTGTATAGTATTGTATTTGTGCATAGCAAAGTAAAGCAAAGTGGAATCCCTGTACCAAAGCCCAGCTGAGGTACATCTTGGTTGAAAGATGCTGTACAGAATAAAATCTTTCCAAAAGGATTCTGGAGGGAAAAATAGAAAAACACATAAACAAACCTTAAAAAACTTTGATTTGCTTCATAAGGAAGCAGAAAAAAACATAAAGCACATCTGATGGTATACACTTTAAAACCTCTGCTCAACCATCGATTTTCTTTGCTCCACAGAAGCTCAGGCTTTCAGCATTAACAGAACCGCACGCCACAGGAGGAAGTAATGGCAGTTATTTGAAGTATGTCACACACTAATTGCTGATTCTCCCTTTCACTCCATCCCACTAAACCCCAACAGATTTTTCGTTTGCTTTGAGGACTGTAGCTATGTAATAAGGAAGCAACAATATTAATTATACAGGCTCAATATTAGTCATAACAAGACTTTTTTRTTCCTTTCTATTACAAATTACTAGTACAGATGAGTGCTTTTATGAGATATATTCTTCATAAAATAACCAATATATCTACAAGTATCTTGAGAAAAATAAATGAAAACATAAATTAGGAAAACATACAACACAGACTGGTTTATTTTAAAAGTACAATAGCATAGTACTTGAATAAACCCAAGCCTTTACTGATTTTAGCATATATTTCTTTATTTAAGCACTGAAAAACATAGCTAGAAACAGATGAGAAAAGTGTCTGAATACATATAACACTTYTGCTCCAAAATGTATCCTAATACAAGGRATTCCTACTACATGGAATAAAACAGTAACCTATTTAAAGCCACTAGGGTTTYTTTCCACTTGATATACACTCACTCTAAACTAATGCTGAAATACTTAACAGATTATTGTTAGCTCCAAATTTAATGAATAAAATAAGGAGATTGTAATTGAGATGTTCTCAGCTATAGATGCAGCTAAGGTCATGTTAGCACTTCTATTATAATCCATTGGTCTCAAGTAGAAAAAAACAGCTGTTCGGAAAAGTAGTAACCTGGCTTCTTCTTATGAATAAAACTATTGGATCTCTAACAAGTTTAAATTTCAGAATTATTACAGTCTTCTGTCAGAAGCTCTGACTATACAGTTTCAGTATTTTATGGCTCCACCTAATAAGAGGAAAGGGCTAAATGGCTAAGTGCTATGAGTTATACAAAATAATATCTCTGCCAATGCAATATGAGAAGATGTTAAGCTATATTTGCAGGYTGCTGTTATCACTATCAGCAAACTGCATACTATTAGAACACATTTTGTAGAGATCTTTTCCTATAACAGATTCTAAAGTACCTTATACAATTTACTGAACAAAACTTGATTATAGTCTAGGTCTCTGTTTCACAGTTAAGGAAATGAAGATAACAAAAAAATCCATAATTTACCAAAAGATACATCTGTTAAAGTCAAGATGGAGTGAGATTTCAGATCATTTGGTTCCCCATCCTGTCCTTTAACTACAATATGCTCGTTCTTCTGTTTAAAAACAGTTATGAAAAAAATTACTGAAACTATTCACAGTAGGTTTAAAAATCAGTTTGAATTAAACTACAGTTTTAAAAACAAAAATCAACTCAGATATTTCATCAGCTGCACATGACTGCAGTTTAGCAACCACAGTTTTTTTGCTGTCAGTTTTGTTGAATGTCTGTCATTTATAGCAACCTGGTATGGCTACCACCCCAGTATGAAGTCCCCACCACAGAGAAAATGAGGGGACAAAAGCTACCTTGCAATGCACATGGACATCCCATTTCAGGTCATTTTGCTGGGAAAGATGTCTTGATCAAAATGCAGCAGATAGGTGGTGACTCAAACCATTATGCTACACAGAGTAGCCAGTTCTATATCAAACCCACTAAAGTCTAAACAGCTATGAAGTCAAGATATCCATCCTCCTCTAAATCAGCTTTTCTTGGACAATGAATTGTCCTGTTGCTGTCCAAGGATCATATCTCAGTCATGATAACTGGCACATGAGAAAGTTCCTTAAATCCAAATTCTATTTTCATTAGAAACATTGCCTAAATTTCCCTCAAATCTCTAAGAGAGCTCAAAGATCTAAGAGATATCCCTAAGATAAGAGATGCTATTTCATAAGGGAAAAAAAAAGAGAGAGAGAAGATTTTAAGATACAAAGATACCACAGCAATACGTAACCCTAGTTGTTGATATGATGTGGGATCTTTCACTCACAATATAAACAACAGACACCAAATCTTAAACATATTAGTGTTCTCACTCACTCAACAGTGTAGTCTTGCTGTTGACTTCATGGACCCATTTCCTTTGAGTGAAATTCTATCTTCCACAGAGCCTCAGATGGTTTGCTACATTATAACACAGTCCTGGATTCAATAGGAGTGGTAAATGGAACACAAGCTTCTTGGTAGTATGGAAAAATTGGTAGATATTCTGCTACTCTGGACCACAGTGTAGTGACTCAAGGGAAGTAGCTCACTGCTCAGCCTCTGGCTCTCTCCCAAAATTTTTCATTGTTATTGGTGCAGTGTTAAGTCCCACATAAAAATGTCTCTGTGTGTGACTAGAAAACCATTATATCAGTGGTAGCCTATCTATGTTTTATGTTTGGATAATAAATGGAGGTACGGGCTACAGATAAATTCATTTCCAAGATTATAAYTAATCTTATTCACAGAGAGCCCTTAAAAGACTATGCATGTGGCTTGAAAGGTTATGTGTTGTTGGAGTAAGTTCAACAGATAGAAGCCTAAAGTTGTATGCTTTGTCCATGCACGTCACCCTTAATCTCAGCTTTTAAAAAGTATTGTAAAATAGAATGGAGAGTGGACTGGAAAAGAAATAATGAATAAATACAGAGTAGAAAGAGTATAAACTCATGCAAAATAAATAAATAAATAAATAAGTACAGGACCCTCCCTTCCTCCAAATTCAGCTATATAAAGCATTTGAGGGGATAAATTGATAGTATGATGTTGACAGACATTTTTTTAAGAGGATCATTAGATTTTTTTTGTTGTTGTTGTTTCTCAAACTCCTCCCATACYGATATTTCACCACAGAGAGCATATATTTTTTTCTTTAGCCCAAGGAGAGCACTAAGACTGAAGCACTGTTAGGTGATGTTCAGAGGATGTCCTTTACAACTCAAGCTGAATAGCAAGCTGACATTCAGTTTTTAACATAAACTCGTAATATCCTTAKGATGAAAAACATTCTCACTTTGTACAAATGGAAAACTGTACTCAAAATTAAGTTATTCTGTTAAAACTACAAATATTCAGAAAGGAAATGAACTTAGGCCCCCAATAAGGTACACTAAAAACTGAATTATTTTTTATAACAGAACCATCTCTCTGTCTGTCTACCTATCTATCTACCTATTTGTCAGACTCAGGCTTCAAATCATGATATATTTGTGGGTTAACATGATCTGTGCATCTGTGAATGCTTTACCAGGTCTAATAAAGAATGCAAGACAAGAAAGGACAGCAAAGGAGTGCCCAAAACTGTTAAACCAACTAAATTCACTCAAATACTGGGGACAGATTCTACCTACTGTGAAAGACAACACTGAAAAGAGTTGATCAAACTACTTAATTTAGAAATTCAAATGGAAAATGATTTAATTTGTGTAGTACAGTTATCAGTAAAGCACGGTGAAATATCAGGGCCAATTATCATCGCTAAAATGCAACAGACTGCATTGATTATGTTGCAGACTTTTCACTGCAGAGCTATGAAGATATGACATTTGCTTAAAATATTTCTGCAAGGAATAAAAAGTTGTAGACCTGAATTTTTCAACAGAAAAATAGAGRAATGAATGTTTATAGCATGCAGACTACAGATACTTAAACAAGTATGAAATTGCTCTGTGCAGCTTCAGCTTGACATGCTTCACAGAACACACACTGGTTTAAAAAGAATATTTTATAAGACATTAAAAGCACCCCAAAGCCACTAATCTACTCTCGCATAATACCTGTCAGGTCATAATTAAGCACAAAGATTCAGAAGGAAACAAAATTCAAAGTTTATATCCATTTCTTGGTCATTTTAAAACTACCTAGGTGTGACAAAGATTGAAAATTAACCCTGCCCTGCTGTTCCACTCCCCACTTTGAGCAAGTATGCTCCACACGCTTCCTAGCTTCTCTATAACCTTGAGATTGGAGCTAGGGATCCTGTGTTAGATAAAGACCCACAGAGCAGGAGCAGGAGCTCTAGACCAGCTCTGTCTCCACAGGACACTCTGCAGACGAAACGCCACTTAGAGCTCCTGCTATAGGTGCAGACCAGCCCTTTCCCGAGGGCTAGGCCTAAAGTCACAGCTTACTATACAACCCGTGACTGTATCTAACGCTACCACAGCAGCAAGCATTACCATGGTTTACATGGATTTTTTTTTTACAGGATTTTGCTTAAAAAATTTACAGGATTTACAGGATTGTGCCTAAAAGCACTTATTCCAACCCTTACATGCATAGGTCACGTGACAGTGAATATTTTTAAAAAGATTTATGAGGTAAGTGGTTAGAATTTGTTTGCTTTGTTTTTTATGTTTATTTTATGCTTATAACTCCTTTCCCACATAGTTTATAAAATGTCATATGGGTTGTTATCTAATATTGCCCAGCATTTATTCTTAATTCTTAAGAATTGTTCTTAATTATTAATTATCTCTGCTATCCTTAATAATAAGTATTTAACTTAAGACTTACCTGCTTATTAAAAGTGAACACTTGTACATACACAAAAGCATATTAAAAATGGGCAAGATACCATAACTTTTTTTTCTGTTGTTCTGAGAGCATTAGCTATAAAGAGCTTAAGAARCAGATTACAAAGGACAAGTAAGGTATAAAAGAAAATAGACGCGATGATTCTTGCTACTCTATTCAATCTGCGTCTTCTGGCTTTTACAAAATCTTTTTTTCCTGGGAAGCGTATAAATCTGATTACAAATAGCAAACAGATTTATGTATTATTTTAATAGTTAGAGATTGTCTTAAATCTAGAGATTTAATAGAGAACACAAAATAGTTCTAGCGTTGTCATACCAGCTTTCAATATGCCTTTGTGGGTATAAAAGTGTGCACTTTTATTAATACTTCATTTCATGCCTTGAAACTCTAACAACCTATTGAAATCCTATTGAGAGATTTATCATATTAATGCATATTAAATTAAATAACTATAGTTAAGCTTATAAAAGATTAAAATCTAATCACTACTGCAGAGCCAAAGCTTAAAAGGACTGTAAATATGACTGTTAGCCTGTGTGTATACGGAAGGTGGTATGTTTAAGGCTCTGAAGAACGATGCATGGTTTGCAACACAAATTTCCAACACAAATCCAGTGCACAAATGCACTCTGAGAGGTAGAACAGCAGAACGATCTACTGCTTCATGCTGCACTAGTTTGTTCATCAGAACATCATCATTATGTATCTTTTGACTCAAGCTTTTATACCTGAATGGCATACAATCAGTGCCACACAACAGAACGCAGTAGTAAGCACAGAGCCTCTTCACGTCTGCGCAGCAAACTGGGTAAGTAAGCTTTCGGATATAACATTATTGTATTATTGTAAAAATACAAATATGAATCCTATAGACCTGCACAGGATTTACAGATAGTTTCTTTGGTAATGTCATTTCTTCAGTTCTTCTCTGAAGTATAGAGTTCCCTACTTCTGAAAGTAATCAGAAAGTCAAGTGTAACAAAAGCACAAGATACTTCTAGCAAAGATGACCTACCAAGGGGGCTGGGCTACTATACAGCTCTGAAATACATGCGGCTTCTCTKGAAAGAATCTCCTTAATACACTGCTGTTTTAAGCCCCTGCAGTTAATGGCTTAACTGAAGGAGGAGTACATCATCSGAAGTGAACAAAAGGCAGAAGAATAGTTTTGTTTGGATTTTTAAGTAGTGTTAATAAAGCTAACAACAACTCACCAGCGTAGTGCAAATAACAGCTTTTCAAATTAAAATGACTTCAAAACAGCCAGAAAGGAGTAGCGCTGCTGAAATTTAATAGCTACAACCCAAAAGAAGAAAGGTTGTAAATATAGCCAAATAGCCAAAATTCTGGCCATAAAATTATCATCTCTCATATAGAAAAACCTATCAAAGGACAATAACAGAACTCTACACAGAAGACACTGCACTCTGCACTAAGCTGCTTGCCATGCTAGAAGGTACCATCATATCTGTTTAGAAATAACGATGCGATTGATGCAGTGCTCTGCTATCAGTGCACACTATCATCTCAACAACTGGGAAGGACAAAAAGACTAAAAAATAGAAAAGCTCACCACTTCTTCATGCCTGCATTTTCTCACATTAATTCCATTAATCTGTTATCAAAAAGATAGAGAGAAAACTTACTCTACATTTCATAAGTACAGACTTCATTATACTTTTCTAGAAAACCATAAATAAAAGAACTTGCAATTTTACTTACCTGTAGAATTGCATCTCCTATAAAGAGCAACCCTGAAAGTTCCGCTGAAAATAGAAAGCATATTTTCATTCATTTTGTATAAAACATGATATATTTATTGCATACATATTTCTAATTCATGTCATATTTTTTCCACAGACTTAGTCTTTTAAAAATAATAAAAAATAAATTAAAAATACAACTTCTAAATAAATTACTTGGATTCTTTTTTTTTTAATTTAGCCCAAAATATCAGCATATAAATGCTACTATGAAATAGTCTATCCAGTTGAATTATAAGACTCTGAAACATCATACACTAGTCTCTAACATTTTGCATATCCTTACGATGAGTTATGGCATACTGCAATATTGTCCTCTTGAGATTACTTCTCAAATGAAATTGAGCAATTATTTCTCACAAATTCTGAGGAAAAAAGCAACATGGAGACTTATAAGATGTACTTATCAAGGACAATTTTTAATTTATAAGCAGTTACCAAGCAAAGTTGAAGTCCTGCAAAATTTGATAAGCTCAGTAAAGTATATATGGACCTTATATGTTGAACAGCCAAACACTTAGACTATTATACAAAATCACCAGCAAAATTGAATTTGATCTTAAAAAAAACTATGATAATCTGTAAATTGTGAGGCAATTTACAAAATCAATTTCCATAGTTAAAATCCTTAACTATTCAGTTGTGTTATAGGAATATGTAATTTATAAATACAGAAGAAATATAATAGAAATTATTTAAGTATCTATAAAGAAATGACTAACTCCTAACATAAGAATTAAGTAGCAGATGATATGGAATTATTTAGCTATAGCATTCCAAAACATCACAGAAAAGACTGTTTAGAAAAGTCGGAGATTTGACTTGATCCAACAACTTTTGATTTAGTCACATGAGTAGCAGGACCAATGTCAATATTCACACAAATTTTACTCCAGCATTTGTAGGACTGGTATTAGTAGGTGTAGCAAAGAAGGTTTAAAATATTGGAAGATAAAATAACTTTTTTTTTGAGATAAATGCAAATCTCATTATTCTGCTTCAGACACTGAGCTTGCATGTGTTAATTTGGGGGTTATCTGTATATGATGGAAGCACCTTCTGTGCAACGCTGGTTTTAAGAATTGCATCAAGGGCCCCGTTATTATTTAGACATCTAAAAAAGAGTTGGAAAGCAATTGGAGGACAGCAGAACCAAGCCTGCAAAGCTCTGGGTTAAATAGCTTTTTCTGTATCCAAGATCCTTAGCACAGCCACATGGCATAACACTTGCATAGCGTCCTTATATATAAGAAATGCCACTCACAACTAGCTCTCTAAAAATCTGCAGTATTTTTATTGGAAGTAGTAATGGAGATTATATCTCAATTATGTATTGAGATTAGAAATAATGTCTCAGGCAGTATAGCAAAAAATAATGACAATAATAAAAAAACAAGTGTGTGCACAATTAAACTTAAGTCTGTGTTTCTTATTTTTCCTGTAGCACTTGATAGCATTTTAATAGCTAGTGAAGGTAATATATGCCACATTATTACCTATTACATACTTACAGTGAAAAGTATGGAGTCACAAGTATATCTCCTTAAATTTAAGCTTATTCCTTCCCTTAGAGACTCATTCTATTCTACGCTATAGCCTTCCTACACACAACTTCCACTTCTGCTGTGTTTCAGGGTCAGCGTTCAGTTCCCAGTACAGTAAGATTTCCCTGTATCAGTCCTCATCTGCGTGTGAGTGAATATGAGATTTTTAATGCTGGAAATTTTAATTGTTCAGAAGTTACATTCCAGAATTATTGCCTTACAGATGGACAAAAAATGCCTCTAAGTTTAAGTCTATGACCTTACAAGTTTGGCTAATAAGTACTACATATGTACACAAATACACATAAAAATAAACATAATAAGGATATTTAATATACTCTAGAATTAGAAACCTTTATAATTTGTCAGTGAGCATATCATGAGCTGTTTAACCATCACCTTCTCTAGTATATATTATAGCATTCCAGCAACTTTAAAACRCTACTAGTGAAAAAAAGCGAATTTGACAACAGTATCTGGGTAAGCTGAAAATAAGCACAGTTAAGTCCTTATGTGGTAGTGGTTTTCCTAGTTATGAGTTGCAAGGGCTTGCACAGTCCAGCATTTAATATGGAAACACCATAGGGGTATTATCAATGCCATTACCCATCCCTGCTTGAGTACTATCCTACTAATCAGTATAAAAAAAGACACGTGCCTTCTCTCCTTGTGTTACCATGCTTTAACAGCTAAACATTTGATCCGCAACAGTTTTATGGCAACAACCCGTTTTCAAATAAGAGAGTCACAAAATTACGAACTTTTGATGATACAGAATTGTAAACCAACTTTATTCTCAAAATACCTTCCTATACTTTTCCTTAAAATAATGCTTTACAAGATTTTTTTTTAAATAAACATGTTTGAAGAAAGTTTTTAAAAATATCCAAATATATGTATTTTTTTTTTACTTTACTGAGAATATTTCTAAGGAAAATAGAGAGCATTATGTAACCAAGACACAAATGCTACACTAATATTTAATAAAACTTGCAAGACTCTGAAGACTTAATGCATCACTGCTTTAAGGAACATGCCAAAATTTAGTCTACTGATCTAACACCCACCTCTTTGCTCTTTGGAAATCTTAGAAATGACCACTGGAATATTATGTTCTGCTCCACCCTGAAAATAGAATAAATGACAGTCACTGGAAATACCTTTTTGCTTAAAATTATGATTTTTCTTTTCTATAACTGCAGTTTTCAGAGAGATTGAGAAAATAAATCTGATCCCATATTTTTCTTTTTTTTGTGTGTATTTAAAATAAATATTTAATGGTAATTAATTCCTTATCGCCTTTCATAAAGTAGCTCTCAGCTTCAATCATTAGCTCAGGAACTTAATTGAGTGATGTGCAAAACTACAAGACTTGGAAGAAAAAATGAATCAGTTTTGTGCAGATTCTGCATAGCTTAATATGAGAAATCATGTCCTCTAAAAGCAAAATGGACATCACACTAAAATGGAAACCATTGTGATGACTTAGTTTTCATGCTGGCAAGAAACAGGTAAACAAAAGCTCAAGAAAAACAAGTCTGGGCTTCTATCTAAAAGTAACCTTTATTTGCTTCAGTCTGTCATATACGCACAAAGAGTGAACAAAGCAGTGGGATAAGTAACAAGGAACAGAAAAGGAAATATTAAGCAATGGAACAGTGGGTGTTCAGTAATTGAGGGGGAAAAAAAGGAAAGCTGGRCCATAATTCAACAGTTCAACAATTCAGTTTTGTTTTTTAATTCAATTTATCCTGGTGTGACAAGCAATATCC
>NW_028186523.1:6363605-6434737 GCF_003343005.1 Rhea americana
AGGAAAAGGCCAATATGCACGGATACACAAATACTCTTCCTCTGAAGATCAGCATCAAAGTGCAAGTCTGAATTTTACCTGTACAAATTCAGAACATCAGAAATGACAGTCTGCCCCACAGTTATTTTGCCTAAGAATCCTGGTTAAGCATCTGCTCATTTTTCTCTTCAGCTGTCAGACTTTTCTTTAGAAATTATGACCTTCTTAGATCTAAGCACACAGTTTCMATGTGTGGAATGGACTGACCTTGGACATTTTGATGGTCTAAGGAATAGTACATATCCCTTCCTCATGGAATAACTACCTATTTGAAACTGAACAGGCTCCAGCACTCAGAAACTATTTCTGTCACAGAACAGAGAAGAAGAAAACCACAGAAAATATGTTTCTGTGTCTCCCTTCTTTAGGTCCAGGCCCTCACACCATATTAGAATCTGTAAAGTTTCCTTCTGGAGGAAGGAAGAACACATCACCTCTACCACAGCAAATGCATTCTAGAAATCTGAATTTCTTATAAAACTGCAGAATTTCAAATGAGATTAGTGATCCTTCTGGTACTGGCTATCAATGAAAATGGTCCTAAAAGCTCTGAGTAAGTAGGGATCTCACTGATGTTAGAACAATTGCATACTTACAAGAAAATTGGCATTGTATGAGATGAGCTCAGTGTTCCCTCTGCAGATGACAACCATTAGTCTACCTTCATTTTAGTCAGGTTTAGAGATGTATTCAAACTGAAAAGATGTGCATTTATACCTTCTGAGGATTTTTACCAGAGGAAGAGCAGCATTAASCACTGGCCTCACTTTAGATACCCAGTTGGAGATCACTAAGCTTATAAGACTCATCACACTTCCTTCAAAGGTTTCCTCAGCCACATGCACATTTAATTTCTCTTAAACTTCTTAAATGAACAGAAAAAAGCATTTTGTCCATTCTTTCCCTAAGCCTCCAATAAATTACACAGAGAYTGCACAACCCAAGATATTTGAAGCTGAAAGAGTGCAAGATTTAAAGTTCAACATAACTAACTCAGGTCTTTCCTTCATTAGACTTGCCTCTCTCCTCTTTAAATTCAGCTTTCCAGTAAACAGGGAGATTACTATTATTCCTAAACCAGCCAGCAAGGTACACTGGCTTGTTTATTCCTCACTCACTATATTTACCTAAACCTATCTGCTCAGGAGATTTTAAGAACCACCCAGTAATTCTCTGCTGAAGAAAATGAATCCCTTTCACTGTAGCTGGCCACTGGTATGGAGGATTTCTTTTAAATTAGTCAATAAAAAAAAAAGTCAAAATAAGCTGCCATGTAGTCTAAGAAACAAGTGTCCAAATGCAGAAAGAGAAAGTAACTGGTCAGCTATCTATAACCAGTCATCTTTAACCATTTGCTGCAGGTTAAAAGAGCAGTACATATTCTGACAACGTCTTGATGAATACTACTACACACTGATACTGTAATCTTGTGTTCTGCATCCTCAACACYGGATCCTCCTCCCTACAGAAGAAAAAGTGAATGGATGTCTAATTTCTGATTTTATAGGCTCAGGAAATACTCTACTTCAGAAAATTCTGGGAACTGTGACTACTTTTCTGCTGTTYAACATTTTCCCTACCTCTACTATGGACATATATCCCCAAATCRTAGAGGGAGACAAAAAAAATATCTATTAATGGCACTGAAGGCTAATGGTTCAGCCCTCTAACATCAGTCTTTGTACTATGAATTACTTTCCCCATTCTTCCTAAATCAGATGAGATCCTAAGTTGTGCAAGTATTTGCCTGGAATAAAGGAGACGGTAGCTCCACTCCTGTGGGGATGTTTATGCCAGACCAGGCAGACCAAGTTTTAAACACAAGCAGCTGTTCCCAGCTCACAGTCCTGGACCTTTGTCATTACTTTCAAGGTCTGAAGGCCACCCATACCTCCTTTCAGACAGTTTGAAAGAATTTTTATTATTTCAGTTTTTATGTATGAAAGTTTTTTCARAAGTTTTAGAAACATAAAAAATAGATATACTGAAACAAACACCTTCTCTAGACAAAGGCTGTTTTCGCGTCTCACTCCATGTGCAATCAGAACATTACTGTTTTATGTTTAAAAAGAGACAGACAGCATCTATAAAAAATTAGATCAATGGATTTGTAGCATTCAGAGAACATCATGTGGAACATGTGGGAAGTTTGACAGCCCATATTAGCTGAATACGTARAATTCTTATTTACTATCTTTTTAATTGCATATATATACACATATCTCAAAGATATCACCGGATGACATTACTTTTATAAAAATGCTAAAAGACAACATCTATTCCACTGACTAAAATGGGCCTCGTTTTTTATCCTTAAGGTCCAGTGGCACAACATGTCTCATGTCTATGTGGATAAACTCCTAACCAGTTTGAAAWAGCATGACTTTATACATGTTGCCTATTGGGAAAAGTCCATGTTATGTCCTGATCTGTGCTCAGGAACAGTCTCAGAGAATGATAGTTGGCATAAGCCAAAAAYTGTGCCAAGAAGTATGCTAGCAATTAAACAACATAGACAATCATGTGTCACTATTAATTGGCCCTGCTTAAACTCTTCTGGCCCTATTAAAGTAAATAGTATAGCTGGAACAAAAATGTCACTTCCAAAACGTATTCAACACTGACTTACGCAAGTACCTGCCCTGTGAGCAGGACAGGTGCACGTGCTTGGTTCGTAGCTTTTTTTGATGGAGTCAAACCTTGAAAAGTCAAACTGAATCTCAGTAGATCTGCGATGCTGTTCATCATATAAAGAATGATCAAAATGAAGGCAGGCAAATGGCACTGTACAGAGTGCAGCCAGAGGTCAGACTGTAACTTAATTTATATAATGAACAATCAGTTTTATTGCCTGTTTCCACAAGAACATTACACTCTCTCCAATTATTAAGAAACATGATGTTCTTTCAAAAGTCACACACTTAGCAGTTTCTTGTGTCAAATCTCTGCAACTCAAACTTGTCAAGAGATGGGACAAGTGCCTGAAAAACACWACACTCATCAATTTCTAACTCTTAACTCCATGGCTATTCCTTTGCACACTGCTTTATTAATGAGAGTTCTAAAGGGGATTCAGAAATCAGGCAAAATAATTTCTTCTGAAGGGTAAAACAGTTCTTCTCCAAATTTAATTATTTAAATGAAGCACAGCAAAACATAAATCAACACRTTTTGTTCTTTCAAACCTACAAGGAACTGATTATAAGCAATTTTTAAATGGGTTTGATTTTGAATCTGGGGTAAAATTCAGTCTCACAAGCAGTTTTTTAAACAGCTAGCTGAATCTCTGATCATTRCAACTATAATTGGAGTAGCCAGGTGATGATACCTAAGAAGAGGGTTCCACTCATAGACAAGTCACCATAAGATAACTGGGGAACTTCCTCCTGGAATTATTAACTTTCTGTCCTCCTGCTTTTCAGAAAGAAGTATGATTTCTTAAGGTAGCAAAAGACTTCCAAAAATCTACTCAAGAGAAAATTAAAGGGTGACTTGACTGTGTGAAATTTCTGATAATAGATATCAGTTTAATATAGCAGAAAAATGCATTAAAATATTCCAGAGTTGAATGTTTAAATTAGACAAATTCCTATTAAAAGATTGCAAATATTTTAAAGTGAGTATCATTAATCACTGAGACAGCATACAGTGTATAACTCATATCTTAGATAAACTGCATCCTTCGAAATATACCTCTGCCAGAATATAAGTCCTTAGATAACCCTCATCCTTRAATAATCTGACAGCATTATGTCAAAAAAAGTACTGTATGTGACGTTGTGGGGAAAAGAGTTACTGAAAAAAAGGAGGAAATGCCTAAGTCACCTGCACTACCGTTGAATCCAAAGGGGTGTGCTGTTGCTTTATTTTTATTATTATTTTTATCAAGTGCTTATAGTAGTAGCAACAGCCACAGAGTATCCACAGTTAAATCCCGACTGAGTGGATGAAATGTACGGTGACTCAAGTAAGAATTATAGGCTTGAGGCAGAAATCATTGTGTAAGGACTGGTACTCAAGTAACGGAGATCAGACTACATGTCTCATCCAGCCTCAGTCGCATCTTGGCTGACTGAAATAGATATAAGCAAACTGTGTGCACATGTCCATTGRTTAAAATGATTTTCCAGAAGTCCTAATACAGAAACATGGAAGATCCAGAGAGCTGACTATCCAGCACAGATGGCTGGAGATGGCTGATGGCTGACCAGCCACAGTTGTCCACTTCACAGCCACTACAGAGATAATCTGAGGTCCTCATAATCATCACAGACTCTGAGATAGATTTCTAGAACAAAATGCTCAGTGACATTTTTTCWTTAAAAAGTCACACTTCAAGCCACAGTAGTGCAGGAGCTGGTTTGTGGGCATAAGGGCAGGGCAAAAACCTTATCACCCATCCAAAACTAAGCTCCTTCAGCTTGTCGGACATGCACAGAAATTCACCTCCTGGAGCACCCTTCTTGTAGTGTTTCTCCTCTCTAGAAGGCATAGGAAGTTTTTGCACCTGAATTTATGACATAGGATGTGTCAGCACATGCACTGTCACACACCAGCCCTTTCAACCTCTGTGCAGCTCATGCGTGAGTGCGAACATGTGTATGCCTAAATTCAGAACAAAATGACACAGAAAATGCACAGGTCAAAGTCAGGTACAGAACTTTCTTTCTTTTCCTCCCCCATCCACATTTGGCCTAGATGGGAAATTCCAGTTCATTGTTTTTTAAAGCCAGATGAATCATATTATCTGGCACACATCTGCAGAATATTCAAGACCATAGAATTAGACTCGGTAATTTCAGTAGCTTATATATATTAGCCAACTGAATCTGAGTTACTTCTGTTGAAAGAGATCTCTTGACTATTTAATGACTGCTTGAAGAGAATCCATCCTGATTGCAAGCTCTCCCCCAAATTAGAGATTTGCTATTCAAGCCTGAATTTATGTAGCTTCACCTTTCCACCAGTGAAATTAATTTTGACTGAAATATCTATGCAAAAAAAAATTAAAAAAAAAAACATATTTGAATAAATTTAATTTAAGGCCATGATTCATGAATTCTATCCCAGTTGCCTCACATATATACATATATATTACATATATTTTAACTAAAACAGAACCTTATTTAATTTCAAAGATATATTATGTCTTTCATAGGCACAAAATATGAGAAATTCCTTTCTAGATTGACTTCACAATCTGAAACATCCACATTTTCTATATTGGCCCTTCCATGAATTTTTGCAACTTGAAACAAATTTCTCGAGAACAATGAAAATGCTCTGAAAATGCAATTAATTCAATAAAGACCATCTCCCCAGTCACTTTTTAATTTATATTTCCCAGTGATATTTTATTTGCTAGTTTACCCAATACTTAAAAAATAATGTTATCTTTAGTTTATCCCCAATTTTTTATTMTAAAATACAACCCATTGTACTGTGTAACTAAAAAATCCATTTTTACTGAGTCCTCATGGGATTTGCTTTCCCAACCTCAAAAATCCTTCCATAATCAGTTATTTCTTATTACTAATTAAAAAAAAATCTTCACTTGTATATTTTATCTTACAGTGACATATATTACTTTATCATTATTCAGTGAACAGTGACCTACAGTGACATTGCAAGAAAATAATTTTTGTGCTGTTGACTAGATTCCTGAGAAACTTTGGCCACAATATAGCAATTAGTTTTCCTTGAATAGAGGTCTTTAATGGGTCAACAAGATAAAAGCAAGTGTAGCATGACATATTTTAAGAACTRGTATTTCTATTCAGCAATATTCTTATCATTGACAACACAAATGCACATTAATCTCTYTTCTGAGCCATTTCTTATAAGGTCAGTTCTAGCAGATGTGCACAGGAAAGTCTATACTTTCACTTTATATGCATAATTTAAGGCTCTCTGMATTCACGTGAAGTATACTTGACTTTTCCCATGGCTATCTTTAGAGTGAGGAATGCTGTGTTTAGAAGAAAGATAAAATTAACGATGTGTTTATTATCCTGAGTTTCAAAGCTAAGGTAAGGTTTTCAAAATAATGGCAATACAGGCTCTCAGAATGGTTATAATGAAAAAAAATATATATTTTTTCCCTTCTCTCTCCATTCCTCCCTCCCTGGAAAAGGATCACCTACACTGCTGTATGTCCTTAAATCATCTTGAGGAAAGAAAAAGTATGGTAACATGATAAATCGCTGGAGTTGCCTAATCGCAAAAGCAAAATAAACAATATGAGAAAGCAATAACACTTTCCGTCCTATTAATGATTTACAGTGATTTAATGTGATATTCTTTGTAGGAGAACTGATGATGAACTTATTGGCTGTTCCATGTGCCTGACACTGTAATTTAGCATTCATTAATAACAACTTAAATTAGAGTCCTGTTGAACAAAAGAATAGACTGTGCAGTTGCAAACCCTTTTCAGCTCTCATATCAAATCTTATTACAGAGTTGCTCAGCTTGAATCTTCAGGGGATACTTTTTCCATTGTCTACTGTTTCATGAGACAGTGCAGTTGCTGGTTGCCCTATTGTGACAGTTCCTAAGTTTCTAGAAAATGTTTGCTCTATTGTTTCTAGTCCTCTAAAATATAACTTCATTAAAATTTCCTCRTTAAAAATAAAATTAGTTATATAAAAAGACACTGTGGAACAACAGACAAAAAATATTACCTTTATACTTAATCCAAATCCTCCTACAGTCTGTCTTCTAATTGTTACTGTTCTTTCCTGAAAAAAGTTAAATCAAAAAAGTTAAATTTAATATCTTCTAGCACTACATCTACATTCACATTTCACAGAAGGGATACTTCTATGCCACCCTCCTACATCAGTTTTTCTCATTACAATAAACCTGTAAATTCCTAAATGATACAATCCAATGAAACCTCTGCTGCAGAGGTAAAAGATGAAACTGGAGGAAAATCAGAGCTCCTGCTCTGATTAAGCACAAAAAAAAATCATGTGTTCAATTCATACCTTACTGATTACATCTACACTAGCAAGCAATAAGAACAGATCTGTAGCRTTAAAACAGTCCGTGCAGAACCCAGCATCCACAACACATGCATTTGAGAGTCTTAGATTGGTCCTGTGGGCAGAGTGTGCACTAGAGGCTGCAGTGCCTCAGCTGTGCTCCCAGAGCACATTTTCCAGTTTAGTTTCATCCAAAAGGAATAAAGCTTGTATACTCCAAAACCACTCAGTGACATGAATCAAAGC
This sequence comes from Rhea americana, assembly GCF_003343005.1. NCBI lineage: Eukaryota > Metazoa > Chordata > Aves > Rheiformes > Rheidae > Rhea > Rhea americana. Next base: position 6,370,877 of record NW_028186523.1, read on the forward strand.
ATAAGTACAGATAATCCAGAAACTCATTTCAAAGCACATTCCTTATCCAAACTTAAGGCTAATGTAAACACAGTCACCATTTAACTTAACAGCTATGGCTTAACAAATCGTAACGGATGATTTAAAGGGTGTTTTTATGGACAGCATTATTTAAAGCATCCCATTTTTTTCCTTTTATTGCTCATCCTTAAAATTTGTTACATGTACATCGCAGGCTAGTATCTGCCTTAGACATTAACAAACATTAAAAAAAGACATTAAACAAAACATTAAAAAAAAAACATTAAACAAAAGATCTTTTTTAGTCTTTTGTGTTTGCTTTATTCTCAGGGATCATTTGGTATTAGTCAACTTGATTAGTAGCAAAAAACCTCTAATGACATACAGACATATGCAGATACAAACATAAATAATATACATAGACATACATGCAGAATACATAGRTATGCATTTTTATGCCCTCATTGCTATATGTGTTCTGGATTTTATACTTATTACATTATGTATGCTTGCGTAACACAAGTGTGCGCATGTATTTTATCTAAATATAGACTCATACATCTCAGCACAACCAGCAGAGATCACCAACGTCACTTAGATTTGCACAGACTTAAGAACCAATATTCTGTCAATATTCTTTAGCACATGAATACTTGACTATAATTTGGTCTGCAGAGCTATCAAGTAGGATTAAGAAGCATAAGGCATTCTTCTATCAGATATCTCCCAGTAACAGAGAGTTTGCAAGCCCTGCAGAGCACTTATCACCTTGTTYATGTGCAGGAAGGAAAAGCAGGAGGTAGCGCAACCACGTAACAGTCTTGGAAAATTGATGCTGCTGTATTGGGGGGAGGGAAATAGAGTTGCCTTCTTTCTTTTCTACATTTGTGATAAATATGGATTGWGTAACTGCAGAAAGAACAAGCATAAACTTATTCAGCATTTCTGATGGCAAGACAAAAAAAAATTTCTTAAAAGTGATTTTCCATTTATTTATTTGCATGTTGATATTTGTAAATATTTAAAAATTTCTATGGAAGAGCCATGCAATTTTGTTGTTAGCTAGCCACAGTTTTCCATTTTTTGGAAAATATATTGAATTGTATCAAAAATTTTACTTTTATATTTATTACCCACAAATGAACTCATAGCATGGCAGTACAGAAATACACAGCTAAGCTGCTCCATCACTGTGCAGAGTTGCTCACAGAGACCRACAGAGTCTTCTTGGCTCTTAGCCCAGACCTTCTAGGAAGTAATTTCCATGCTGAAAGTAATGTAGCCAGAAACTGGATTCAGACCACAGAGTTATTTCACCTCAGACCACAAACTACCATCAGGAGGTTTCAACCACAGGTAGTGCTGTGGACAATATATTCAGTTTAAACTAATWCGGGCCACAGCGTGATGTGTGATCTAAACTAAGCTTACACATAAGAACATGAAATATGGTTCTACTGGTTCTATGGTTTGCTGCTAGCTGTGTTTTTCCTGATGCTTGGTACTGGCTAACCCCCCTTCATCTCCAGCTCCAGGCTCTGATGAACATGTAGCTAAGAACAGAAACCTGACTTGAAATGCATTCTAAAATTTTTTGTTTACATGTTCAAATCAAGTTGGAAACACTTGTGTTATTTAGAAGATGTTTAAAAATARCAATCTTTTCAGAATTAAGGTAAAGTGTGATAATAGCATTAAATTAACCATGAATGGAATAAAGAACAACACACTACAATTAAATTTCAAAAGAAGTAAATGTGCATCAGTGAAGAACACAAATTAAGACTTGTACTTCATTACACATCAGTAGTAGCTGTAAATTAAACAGCTGCATCTGAAGATAKTCTAAGCTAGGGCTATGCTTTTAAAAAGTCTAGCAGAAAGCTGTCCTGCAAAATAACAATGATACCATTTTTGATCTCTTTCTCAGCAAAATACACACACAAGTAAACACGTGAAAAAGTCAATAAAATATTCTGGCTTTCACCTAAGCTAAGGCAGAATCATGTAAGGTCTGACTTGGGCCATCTGACAGGAAACTGGAAATATTTCACATTGGAACCTGGCAYTACAGTTTAGTGGAAGAAACGCATGCTTCAAAAATACCTTGCCAGCACAGCAGATTCCTAAATAGACAYAATTGTGTAAAAATAACTACACAGAATGGAAAAATAAGAATTCAGACACTGTCATTTTCCAGCAGAACATATGTTATCACACTGTTTATAATGATATATGTATATTTTTTCTAGGATCTTTTCTAGCTTCACTGAGAGTGAATATTTAAATATTTCACATTTGAACTGTTACTGAACTGAACTGAAATTTAAGAACATACTGTAAATTAGTACCACTCTAGTTATGTTATCTATAATTAAAATAAACTATATTTTACCTAATGCTAATAAAACACACTTCTCTGTCCTAGAATGAAGAAATATGTTAYTTTGGCATATCCAAAATACTTACATATTCTTTATAGCATAACATCTGACAATTAAAATCCCCCAATTTATGATCTTTAAACCTATAAATCAGAATTATATATGAGTTATATGCTTCATTAGTAACCCATCATTAATAATCTAATAGCCTGTGATTACTAAACTCACATAAATAATACAGTGAAACAGCTTCTCCAGACTGCCAGAAGCATCACATATTTCGTACTGCCAGAATATTGGCTCACGATTGGGTCCTAACTCTGTTCAGCAACTCTTTTTCTCACCAAAAATTTAGAAGAAAAAAGAATAGGATTCATCTAACCTTAACCTTAACCTAAGTTAAGCCACCTAAAATGTTCTAAAGTTATGTATCTGAAAGTTATGCACCGGTCAAGCCTCGTTTTCCTTTGTAATCAGTAAAGAAAATTAAATACATTAAATCCAGGTAAGTTATAGCTGGTGCATCCCTTAGGTGTAAATCATCTTTGAGCATTATCTATGTCCTCCAGTTAGTACAAAGCCTAGATGTCAAATTTACCTGTGGAAAGATGAACCCTACCTCAAGTCTGACTAAGTATTTTGATGATAGGTACCAGCTTTGAAAAGTTTTGTTAGCAAATTCTTTTATCTGAGTTCTTTTTTTTTGTAGTATGTGTCTTGTGATAGATTCACAAAAAGCATCATCTTCTGTGCCATTTTCACCCAAGACGAACTGAATAAACTTTGTTTGCAATTCAATATATTTTTAATGTAAAAGAATATGTTTACATAGTATGATTAATACAATAAGGAAGTTTGACCAGCAAATGGAAACAAATAATTTACTTCTGATGTTTTTCATTAGCATTTAAAATGAACAATAAAAATGCTTTTCACTCACCTAATGACCTTCTTTTTAAGTTCCTAAAATGCTTTATAGCTATTCATGAAGAAAATGTGATGACAGCTCTAGAAGTTAACACATTTTTTACAGGAAAAAGTGTTCTAAATATTCTGATTCACCCTTTACATTGTTCCAGTTTAAAGATGGTGCAGCTCCACTGAGTGTAATAATCCATTTAAAATAAAATCTAACTAAAAGTCAGCGTCAGAAGTAGGCTGTCCTATTAGTGCTGCTCTTTGTTTACACAGGGTAGTATTGTACCATCGAGTCTGCAGTGGTTCTGCAGCTTCCAAAGCAGGTTCATCTCCCAGCTTACACAAATAAAACTGATTCTGATGAAAAGCTACCTAGTTTGATGCAAAGACCAAAGGAAATGTCTTGTGAGCTTGCTATTTCATTATCTCATTTTTAACCACTTTACCACATCACACTAAACAGAGGAGAAGTTAGAGCTCCTAGGATCTTTTCATGCAAGATTCAGMGGAGCATTTTAGAAGCTGCTTCCTGGAAGACAACAAAAGTACCTATCGTTTTACTGAAAAGCTCAAAGCCATTGCCAAGCTGTCATTATTTTCTATGCCTCTAACTCAGAAAATTCTTCATCCACCGAGCATATATTCATTGACTGGTAGATAGAGCTAACAGTTTTGCCAAAAATCTTCTTCCTCAAAGCTATTTAGTGAAAGAAAAAGCGCTATTTTGTAGGCTTTCATTAAAGAAGTATTAAAATTTCTCTGTAAACACGCACCTCACCTTCTTGAGATCACAGAAATCATCTTAAATGAGATAAAAGCGAGGAATGACTATGTCAGAATATAAAAACAGTAAATAATGAAGGAGGGAAAATATGGAATCCTATGTAATTACAAACTACTTACATACTGTCAAGGGTTAGTATTACTTATAACAGTTAAAAACTTAGGACACACACAGAAAAGAGTCAGAGATTTCATACTAACTAGAACGTGTTGTAAAAGAGAGTTTACAACACTGTTTAATTTATTCTTAATAATAATGATTAATTAGTAATATTCTAATGTATTTATTCTGTTAAATATAAATAGTAATCTAGTGTGTTCAAATAATTTGCCTCTGTGGAACTACAGAATTGCAACTGAACAAAAGAACCAAGAAACTTYAAAACATTTCATAATACTGACTTAACAGGATGTGAATCTTCAGTTTTCCATTTTCAAGCTTTTAATCAGGATATAAATGTTTTATTTTCAGTTTGGGACACTTATGTGTATGTTTATTCTTACATGAGTAAAAGTATGCAAGGTAAGATGTAAAGAGTTAATTTGTCTAAACTCAGACAGAAATCAAGAACTCTGTTACGGAACAGACATAAAGGCATTATAATTGTAGAAAAACATGGAAAAAATTAGAAAGTTGGGAAAAAGGAATAAACACGAAGATGAATGAAAAATAGCACAGTGGCATGGAAAACAAGAGGAAAAAAAGGTGGAAAATGTTAGAATACATTTTTAAGAAAGAAATAATGAAATAYATAATCAATGCATTGGCAGTAGCTTTAGAGGTCAAATTCTATTAAAACTGAAAGGCAGTCTTCAAGGCCATACTCTCATGTAGCTTAGCTGGCATTAATAATCACACTGTATTTGGATGGAAGTCAATGACATTTTCTTTTCTTCATGCATTTTTCTGAAGGAAGATTTTACATCCTCCCTTTGGTAAGGCTTTGCTCTTTTTTACTAACATTTCTTTGGATTAGTTCATGCGAACAATCAAACTTTGCAATCAGTCTGAGAAGGTGCAGGACRCGGTTCACATGGTTTCAGGTTTGAAGCAACTGCTGCGTGATACTCCAAGGCTATCTCCTTCCGGGAATCTCCTTGGGATCCCCTCGCCCTGGAGGCRCGGGATGCTACGAGCCCTTGTGCTGCACATGCTGTTAACACTGTCCACAACGAGCAAGAGCAGCCGACMCGTCCCTTGTGCTTCCCCTTCCCACCCACACACGCCTAACAGCAGAAATGTCCACCTCGGGTGCTGCTTATACACGTCCTACTCCAAGGCCGCCAGCTCCATTTAATCCAGAACTACTGCAAGGCCCAACATGTACATTCACGGAGACAAGCACAAAACCAAGGTCATATGGATCCAAATTCCCCCAAGACCTGGTAACAAACATACCATCATAGTTTCATGATAGCTGTAGTTTCCAGCTACTCACATCGTACACTGACGCCGAGCCACGCTTTGCCTTTTCTGTCTTTTAGTATTCATCTTTTTTTTTTTCTTTAATGAAAGAAAAAGCTTGATTCCTAAGAGAAAAGGCTATTCTGTCCGAAATTTGAGGTAACAAACGGCAGTCTTGTGTTTAAACTTCAGTAGATTGGCAATAAGTAGATTGCTTATTAGTAGATTTTATTTCCTCAGTAGCTGCAGAAAAATAAACAGGTTTGGATTGTCCCTAAATACTGGGATTTGCATCTACCTGCTCCAGGTTGTCACTTAAAGGTTGTCCAGACTGGCAAGAAATAAAAGTTTTCCCAATCTGATAGATATTTGATGGAGTCTGTGAAAAAAGTTGATTCACTCCACTGAATAACTTACTGATACTAACATGACAAAAAAAAAAAATCACCATTCTAATTGGTAGCTTTGCGAAGGCAACAAAAAGGGAAAGTGCTTGAAAGGTGACCTACTCATTTGCCTATTTACAAATTCCCGGGAAACAGAGTTTCACTTTGGCACTGTTCATATCGTCCAATTGCATGTCAGAATCAAAACAGCAAATAGATATAAAAATAAATACAGCAAATAAACCAAAACCAAACATGAATTATTTTAAAATTCTCCTTCTGCTTTCATTTTTCTACCTACCAACTTTGCTAATGTTAATTGGACTTGTTTTACATACATGAAAATACATGGAAAGAAAATTTTAAACTCTCAAAAATAATGTTCCAAGGTAAAAGTTTAAAATTCATTAAGTATCCAAAATTCTAAAATGTGCAAGAAAGGGAAAGGCAAAAACATCATCTGACTGGTCAGACAAGTCACAGTTAAGTGACATATTCTGAATATATACTTACAAATGAATAATAGCTTTACTATTTAAATAAAAAAAATAGGAAAAAAATATGTCTCTGTGTGAAGTTTACAAACTGAAAAGCTATCTCCAATGCAATTATTATTTTTTTTAATATCACATGGAATTGTATAGAGTTATAGTTCAGATAAAATATATATCTTTACAAGAAAAAGAGGAATGGTTGTGTGATTAGTAAGGTTACAAATCAGATCTGATTACAGTTCTAGAATTTAACTCATATTACTTTCTGACCTTGCAAAAAAAGCTTATTGATAAAAGTGTTTTATCTAGCAAATGAGCAAATTATAGTCTGTAAGTCACATTCAGATACATTTGTATCMAACTCAGCTAAATCCTTGAACAGATGCTATAATACTCCAAGAGAACTCTTGCTCTATAAATTTACAAAAATGTGCATTAATTTTGTATTAATACTGAAAGCATGAATGATTCTCACTTCAATCTCCCACAAAGATCCTTAATCAAAAAACACTAAAAGAATTAGCAGATGTTTAATTAAACAAAGCATTACTACAAAACAGCATAGAATTCGTTTACACAAAGTGAATGGCAGTGATCTGTATCTTTTCATCAGGTAACTTATTTCAGACAATTCTATGACTTTTCAGTAGCATCTTTAATTTAAGAAAATTATGCAAGAACACAAAGTGTCCTGATGACCAAACTTAGCATTTCATCATCTGCTTGAAATCTTCTGATCTTTTAGAAAAAACAGTAGTTGATTTGGATCATCCATCTGGCTGGACAGTACACTGTCATATCCTTGGTTTATGGAGATCATATGCAGATACATGCGAGTAGAAAAAACTGCTTGTCTGAATAAGGATWAGCAAGCAAATAAAACCTATTAAAGAAGAAAAAAATATCGCCCCCTAGAAAGGTAAATTACTTTTAATGATAAAAGACAATAATCAGTTTAGCTGAATTTCAGATGTTCACAAGAGGTGATAGAAATTATGACTATTCAACTACATAACACAACAATTGTAAAGATTAAATCTTCTCCTATGAATGAGCCTATTGAGAAGTCATATTTCAGATAAGATGCACAATATTTTAGCAGATTATTTTCCCTCCAGTAATTTTCATCAAGGTCATATCAGGCCATCCTTTTTAGACCACTCTATTGWTCTGTGTGTCTAAAAGAACGGGGTTTACCTTACCACACTTTGCCATCTTGAACACCATGTAGCAAATGTTTATGATGTTAATTTAATGTAATGCAAGGAATTTTTAAGGAATTATATAATAAAAATATTCCATACTTCTATCATCAATGCTGAAGTTCCAACATGGTGGTAATTCAGCTGTTTTTAAGGGATTTTTTTTTTCCTCAGATGAAAAGAGTAAAAATCCTGACTGGTCTGTACCACATGTAACTCTCATGGAGATTTGTGAAGATTATAATAAAGCAATCATCTGTTTTATAATTTTGCAATATCACAATTTTGTGACATTTTATGAGAGTCAGGAAAAAATCAACAACAACAAAAAAACACATCTGACCCACCAGTGACCAGCCTTATSTTCCAGTTTTCTCATGCACCGACTCATGGATATCCTCAGTATACACACAGCTCATAAACCCAGACATACACCCCTGCGTACTGTAAGATCTCTCTCCAGGCAAGGATTTCATTTGGGTTACTACAGACATTGTGTTCTAGATCCTGACTTCCACAAAATGTTCTCATCTCACACTTTGGTCATTGGCATCGGAGCACAAATCTGCATCAGGTACCCATCAGCTGCACAGTACTGAAACGAGCACATTTCTGTCTCTCCGAAAGCAAGTCTTTCATGTTGTGTCCATAAAGAAATCTATTGGTGCAACTGATGCTTGGATTTAGATCTCATCCATGACCGCTTGAACAGAAATGCCCRAGGGAACTGCTAAAGGCACAATGGCTGCGGGAACCTCACTAACACCAGCATAGATCAAGTTCTAAAGAAAAGGAGATGCTTTCTTTTTTGGAGTTTAACACTTTTAATGCTATGCTGCTTACAGTCTTTTCTAGATTTTATTTTCTTGCTCCAAAATGTATATAATGAAAAAAGAAACAAGGTTTCTTTTCATCTCTGCCGTTTTGGGAAATTAGAACCATTTTTGACTAAAAATTAAGTGTTCTAAATTAAAAACTAGGTCTTCATCCCATACACTCACATAGTCCACTAGGTCCACTCATTTCATTTACATTATCCCACAGGATGCAGATCAGGATACCACTGAAATGTTAAGCACCTGCTTAAAGTTTAACCTATGCAGAAGAGCACCCAAATTGCTTCAGACCTAACAGAGTGAAAACACTGTTCTGACTGGGAAACACAATAAGAACATTGGGATGTGCAGCAGTGAAAAGTAAAACTTATAATCAAATTATCGGAAGACTATTTATTAAGACAGATCTAAAAGGACTAAAATAGATCTAAAAGCTACTGTAGCTACTTGTCTATAAAATTTAACAATGCTATTGTTCCTCAGTTAGAAATTATATTTTTATCTATTAGAGTCTTATTCTATGAAGCATTCCATGCTTGTTACTAATCAGACCACTTGCATTGCAGAAAGCATGTAAAATAAAAATAGATATGGTCAGTCATCTGTGTGACACCAAGAAMAAAAAAAAACAACCATGCAAAATAAAAGTTAAGAAAAATAAACAAAAAAGCAACCTAATAATATCAGGAATAAAAATGGTGAAAAAATGCAAGAAAGAAAGCCTGTGGGATTTGTCTAATTCACGTTATACAATCAAAGCAGATGATTTTGATGATTTAAATGGCCTGTGACACAAGGAGAGTTAACTGTCCATGAAATGCCAGTCATCCTTAGCTAGAATGAATCTACTGAGTCAAGACCCCATCTTAATCCCAGAGGAAATCAGGGAAGAGGGCTCAAAAGTCACTAGCTTAACAATAACGCTGCCAAAAGAAAAGAAACTCCTCATCACCACATTAATATCAATCTGTTAATGAGTTATGCATTCAATATGCAAATAAAATAGGGGCAGCATAATCAATGAGATAAGTTATTCACTATTTTCTACAATGCTGTTGTGGAACTAAATAGGATAAAACTGTAAAATCAAGTCTTGCTGTGAAATGAAAATTTATTAAATATGCATTTCATGAAGACATTTAAACACCAGGTTCAACAGAAGTAATAGTTATTACAACACATTAATTAAAGTCATATTTTTGAGTGATAAAGTCTTTTAATAAATAAAGTCAGAATGGGATTGGTGGAGCGGTAGTGCTGCAGGTGTGCTGCTAATTGAACAACTATAGCCTGAGCATGAATTTAAGATTTCTTTCCACCTGGACTGCTAGAGGTCCTGTATGTTACTGAAAGAAATAGTACACTTCGACAGGTTAAATATACATAAATATACTTCCATACACAGAACATCCATTTTAGTAACTTTGACATCAAACTGTCAAAAGCCAATAAAAGATTTGTCCACGCAAATTAATCCAATATATACGGACAGCGTGAAGACAGCGTGTCCTTGCTTCAAAGGAAAACTCAGAAACATTTGCCTTGAGATGCTGGATGTTGTCAGTGGATCTTCCTATATATTCGCCACTGATTTTCTACAATGTTAGCATTACTAATRTTTTTATCAATTTATTTCTGGTTTATATTTTGTATCTTTTTATTACACTTGTATTTTTAGATATAGGAACACTGAAACAGCAGCAATTATTTAATAATACAGAACGTAATAGCGGTCAGACAACATTTGCATAAAAAGCTATTACACCACTACGCCTCACAAGACTTAACATGAAAACCTACGATAGTTTYATTCAGCTTAAAGGGAGAACAGAATGTTCATAATATTTTCCAATAAATTGTAAAACTATCTCTATAAAATACAATTATAATACCTATAAAATGTCTATGGAAATGAATTGTAAATGATTTCCATTAAACAAAGAATTATAATACTTCAAATACCTACAATATTATTTTGTATAACATTTTACAAACCTTCCAAATAATTGTCTACAGAACTCAGCTTTTTACCTAAAAAATTCAGTATGAAGCTTCAACAAGAAATTTAATACACTATGTCAATGCAGTGTACAGTAATACATAACTTACAATATTATACTGATTGAGCTGACCTGAGGCTTGGTTAGAGGCTGCTTCAACCAGATACCCTCACTGCATGGACTGGCAATGTGCATGAAGTTTGGTGTTATGCCACCATATCAAGCAACCAAAGCTCCAGAGGATAAGTCAAATAATTCCTGCACCTTGATCCTTCTGTGCCTTGACATAACAGTTACTAGGTGAACGGCTCATCAACTCCATATACATCACTCAGATATCTAAGTACACTGAGGTATCTGTATCCATAGGAAAAGACATTGTTTATTGTACTTAGTGACTCTAGGATTTGAGGATGAATGCAGTGCTAAGATCCAGTCTCAGTAGATGATATATGAAAGTAGACTCAGTGTTAACTGTATGCAATGAAATATCAAGCTGTCAGAGCAAACACACAAATGCACACATATACCAAGTATTTTTACTTTATTTATAATTTGCATCTTAAAAGAAGAGATAAAGATTACTTACACCAGAATAGAAAGGCTCACCAGACACACAGATCACATCCTGCTCCTGGATCATCAAAATATCTTTGGCTAAGTGCAGTCGCACTTTGAAAGGTTCCTGGTTACCATCCTGCAGCAAACAAATCCCTGTCTTTGTCTTCAAAGGAAGGAATAGAGAAAAAAAGAAGTTATCTTAGTTTGCAAGTTGCATTGCCAACAACTATATTTTGAAACAGTAATTGATAGATCTTAGTTGAGAAATCAGTACCATGACCATAAACGTGCCAATGCATATCCAAAGCTATTACCATGGATCACTATATTTATTTACTGTGCTCAGACTACAGGATAATAATGGTGAGGGTAGCAGGTGGCAAAGGTTAATTTTGGTATAACAAAGCCTTATTTTGCCCATGATGAACTAGGGAAACTCCTGTCATTAGCTTAAGGGTTGCTACCCTCRCTCTGAAATGAGATGAAATAAAAGCTGATGTTCCTGCATATTACACCAGTTTGAGGAAGAATAATACCTCAAAAATAACCAATTTAAACATATGTAGTAGTAGCCTACTCAAATTCATTGTGAGCCTTATCTGTGAGCAGAACACTGATTTAGGCTTTTATGCTATTTTTCAAATGAGGATCTGCATTTAAGAATAAGAAAAAAGACATCAAAGAATGAAACTTCCTCTAGTAATTGACTTCATGCTCTGCTTCTATAGTTTATGTTTCTGGTTAGAAGTCAGGAATTTTGTAGGATTCTTCAATATACAATAAATAACTTTCCATCAACTTAACTGTGACATTGTGGCAATTAGAACAGTTTTTGGCATGACACATAAAAGGTTTGAGCAGTCACCACCTGCAGCAGTTAATAATATTTCCCTGAAGGATGTAATGGAAATAATACTCCTTATATATTTTGTAAAAGTCATATTGGCAGGGTATTTTTTTGGTATAAGAAACTTCCTTACAAATCACGTAAAAAATAATTATTACAATGCATTTTTAAAAATATTATATATCTAGATGTATCCGAATATATATGCATACATATACATATATATGCATCTCAGAAAGAATTCTTAGATAAAAATGATTTAAATTCTTGGATTCATCAATGCCAATAATAAAACTTCCAGTATCATCATTCAGGTCAGCTTTCAACCTACAGGCTGTTAAAACTTTTTTGGGGAATGAGTCAAGGAAACAAAAGTCTTGCTGTGACATTCTCTGATGAGGATGATCTGGCTGAACCTGAAGACTCCACCTCAGGTAGGAGTTTGAATAAAAACATTTGAAAGATCTCYCCATAATYTGCTCTCGGGAGCAAATTATATCATATCTATAACATGCAGAAAAAAAAAATCCAGTATGCAGTTGACAGTAGGCAAATAGCAGAAGAAAGCTCAAACTGCTCTTGCCACATCTTAGGGAAGGTGGAAGGTCGAGGACAACCTCTAAATAGCTCCATACAATATTTTGCACTGACAACCTGTGTTCTGTTACTTCTATTCCATGTTAAGCAATCAGACTGATGAGAGTATTTTCCCATGGACACCAGAATCATATCAGCATAACTTAAGTCATATCTTTGAAMGTAGCTTTGAGGTTTGTTTTTATTTATTTTAACTTAAATAACAGGATGCAAACATGAAGAGTTCTACATGCCGAAATCACACTGAAGTCAGTGGACATTTAGCTCAGAAGGCCTCATGCAGCCTTTTTCTAATATGTAGGTGTCTTTCTTTTTAAAAGGATGAGATAGAAACTGATTGTTATGGGCAGAACAATGAAATAAATGGATCATCATAAGGAGCTACATTTCAAATACCACTAAAAAATTCCCTGCCACAGAATAGCATGCATAAAATATTTTGTCATTAAAATAAAGAGAATGAAAAATAGTCAACTTGTCCYGCTCCTCCTCCTTATAACATTTCTGCATACAAAATAAGAATACTCTTATTTCCATGAGGCATGCAGTGACACTGAAAGTTGAATATAGAAAACTACAAATAAAGTTAAATAAAAGAGGCTCACTCATAAACACCTATAACTATAAAATACCTTTTCCTGCAGAAAAGTTTGCAGATACACCTTTCTTCTTCCCCCTGGCAACAGGGTAGATTCTGTCTYTGATACTTTGCTTTTAGTAGCGCTGCCTTGCCTGACTGCACATTTCTGATTTGGTCAATTACCCTATAAAATCTCCAAAGAAGCTTTCTACACAAAGCTGAGGGACTTTGTGGGAATTAAGATGCACATAACCATATCAGACACAATTAGGCATTAGAACAAAGCTAGAACTCAAGTTCATTTCTAAATGCATGTGGGCAGAGTTTATTCACTCTGAACAAGGAAATCAAGCATGAGAAGAGCAAAACATTTTGGACCTGATCACATACACTCAGAGATCTTATTTACATCACACACTCTAAAATGTAATGAACCATGTTAATGTTGTAGGGCTTTATGAAAGTTGGTCTGTGATATAGTTAAAATTTAAATCTTTAATTATGTTACCTCCTTCCCTCTGCTACCTGACAACAGCATTAACAACTGCGTAAAGGAAAAGTTCCCAGAAGATGATGGTAAGCATGTAGTTTGGTTTCATCAAAAAGTTCAAAATGAGCCTTGCACATAAAGGTTGCCATTTAACTTTWTTTCATTATGTTTCACTTTCGTCTACTGACTTTTTTTTTTTTCGTTGTTTTTTTCCTGAGGATTCAGTAAAATGAACCAAATAAAGATAGGAACTCCTGCACCCTTACCTAGAGTTACAAAGCAGGGAACATTGCCTGTATRTATGCTTTTCTGTAAAATTACAGGGCAAATCAACATCCATCCTCCACATGGAACAGTCTGGCTGGAGACAGGCTGCCTTGTCTATGCTCCTGCCACCTCATACATTTGAAGGGCTTAGATGGGGATATGTGTGGGCTGGGGTGAGGAATTGTGGTTGATTGTAGCTTTTGTTCTTATTTCTAATTTTTAAGTGATTCCACCAAAAGACTGTGCTAAAATTTTCCATTCAAGCCTTCTRTACTTCACCGTGTCAGAGGCTCTGCCCTATCCCTGACTTTCAGCAATAAAGCAGCATATAACACATCAGCTGAGCTATGGTAACTGTCAGCGTGAGGTCATGCAAGGCACCCTCTTTTGCTCAAACGTATGATAAACTGCATTGCCTTACAACAGACATGGATGGACAAAAGTAATTCAGCTGATAATATGACACAAATATACCTTGATTCTACCTTTGAGCCTAAATTTTGAGCAACATTTTCCTGCTTACATTTATACCTTCCTATATTCTTCATGCTGTTTGGAGTTAGGCACCTGTGGTAAAGAGGGCGAGAAAACAGACTGGTTGAAGCTGCACATTTATGAAGCGGATGAAGTTGGCTAAAGAACGGATAAGGAATAGACAGCCATGAAAGACTGAGTCTGTACATGGGAGAGAAGTGGATGACCTCAAGTAAAAGCAATGCTGAAGGAAGGTAACTGCACCTAAAAGACAGACGCAGCAAACTCTGCTTCTGCAAAGTACTGCCTCCATGAGCTGATGTTACGACTTTTTCAACCAGGTTAGGCAGGAACATCGACTTGGCAAAAGCTGATGTCCTTAGCAGGAGTTCAGGATCTGCTGCTGTTCCTAAACTAACACAACTAGCAGGGGACTGAAAATGCATGATTCCTCCTTTGCTTTGCTTTGCCATATCAATCTGTGCAGAATTTTCTACCTCAGATCATTAGGAGAGAGTCATCCTTAAGGCAGACAGCTTCTACAAAGTCATGCTCATCACTCTTCTACAAAGTCTRCAAGGTCACACTGAGATCATTATTAGCACCCAGGCAGTGAAAAAAAGGCCTTAAAAATCTTTTTACACTATACCATGATRTACACCACATGGCTGGATGGGCTTTGTGTAAGAACTGGCCTGAACAGCTTTGAAAGATATTTATAAATATTTATGTATTACAAAGAGTTTGGTGTCATATTCATGCTCTTCACAAATATTTAGGAATTAATTTTAGAGGAAGTCCAAAGAAAAGCTACAGTTAATACATATAGGCTAGCAGCATGATCTTTATTAAATATATTAAAAAATAAGTGTGTGAAAAGAAACTTTAAAGTTATCTACTGTTTTCAAAGTCATTTTTTGCAGGACTTCAAACAAAAATATTTTTTAATTTATCTGTCCCATACAAGGATAATGGCACACTTTCTGCTGAAGGATTTTTTTTTTGTTTACTTTTTTCCTTTTTGTTGTTTTCCTTGTCAATTATGTCAAGAAAAAAAATCATTTTTTTTCAGTGTTTTAGTGACAAAGAGACTTATCCAGTATTTCAAGCCATTTTAAATATTATCTGTTTTCAGCAGATAAATATGCATTTTTAATGCTATTTTATTCTTTTTGCCCTATAGCAATAAAACAAGTCAGTTTAATTTTCTTTCATTTTTGCAGGGATAAGAAGACCCTGACAGTTCCTCAGATACCCAAGTGTTGGTAAGTCCATGAAGGAAAGGAAGAATGAAATAGAAAAATCTCCAAACACTTTCTCATTTCAAGATGGCCTGAATTTTTAATTTCTGCTTTGGCTGGTATGTCTTACAGCATAGGTACAGCATAGGTACAGCATACCTCTGCAGTGCCCTGAAATCCAATTGTACCATGAAGAATCTGATACCAGTAAGGAGAAAACTGATACCAGTAAACAGCAACTGCTTTTAATAGCAGAGATAGTTCAATTCTGATGGATACCTACACTTCCGGACGCTTAGTTGTACTGAAGCTGACCTCTGAGCATTTGGAGATATGCCTGTCAGCGTTACACAATGGCAAGTATAATAATAGAAAAGGAAACTGAATCAGAGTTATCAGGTGGTAATGGCAATGAATGAATACTGGAGGCAGGAATATGTGTCAGAACCACATAAAGGATATTTTTCAAATGGTCCAGCTATTCATTTGGTGGGAGTGTTGCTAGTGTAGGTAGAAAGCACTTACATTGTCAAAAACTGGAAAGCAGCCCAGATACACACAGATTTTAGTTTGTCATTCAGGTCCTAAAAGACAGCTTCAAAGCTTGTTCTACCAGGAACCAACGTTTTACAATCAAAAGGATAGCAAGGTCTTTCCTGCATGTGAATTCTACATGCCAACCTGAAAAAAAGGTTGGATTTGAGCTTAACCTTCTTTCTCTTTGACTGGTCAAGTGTGACTATTTGGCTATGGCACTCTTGATAAGTTTCCTCCAAAAACCAAACTTTTACAGAGAAATTGCTTGTTTCATACAGTCTTATTAATTCAATATGTAAACGAGACTTTTGGAAAAWATATATATATATATATGTATGAGGTTCTTATTGAACCAAGGTATTTCTTTAAAGAAAAAAAAATACTTTTTGACACTATAAGAAAACAAATGTTGGCATTTGAATTGCCAGTGAGTTTACTAAGACTGGATTCAATGGGGGGGGCCAAGAAATTTGAACGGGCTGATAACAGAAAACTGAAAGCTAATGTGAACATATGCACGTTCCTTAGTGTTTCATAAGCACAAATCTTAAGTCTCCTATCATACGACATTCTCACAGGCATTGTAAGCAAGTTGCCTTTCATTTTCTATCTTGTGATTTTGAGAGTAAGTTATGAGTTGAACCTGCTTTAAAAAAATGAAAGCATTAGAAATCCTAGCAATGCTATTTGATAGCATTTATAAAAACAGAAATCACCAGCTTAGGTTGAAATGTATAGACTATAAATGGCATAACAGCCACCAGGAACAGCTCAAAGTAGTATATGACAAAATTTATGAAAGRAAGTCACGAGAAAGTCAACATTCTGCTCAGATTAAAACACACTCTGTGACTAGCAAAAAAGGGCAAAGATAATTCCCAGGATCTTAAAAATAAATCTGTGAACTACTATAGAATGTATAAAATTATTAAGTTTGCAATGACTAGAAGAATGTATGATCCCACCTTACAAGTTCAAATCAAAGATAAGAATCCTTCAAAAGAGCCAAGGGCAACATTAGATGTGCATATGAATAAATTTATTCATCTATTTGTCAGCCTGAAAGCAAATGGGATATTTTTTAATTTAAATAAAGTGATATCAAGGGGGGAAAAACAGAATCAACAGAAGAAAAGAATAGTTTCAGAAGTTAGCAGGGTTCTGCTAATGCAGTCTGTTCACAAAATATATGGAAAATACCAATTTGCAAAAAACTTAAAGAGTTTCTAAGAGGAAAACACCCTCCTATTGGGGTTATAATCATTCCAAGTCTTTGGTCTCAWAATAAGGATACTTGCAGTAGAGAGGACTTAAATACGTCAGAGAAGGAGGTTATCCTCCAAAAGATAATTTTCTGAATATAGAATCCTTATTCTATATTCAAGAAAACAGGAAAGAGTTTAGAAAGCCCAGTAGCTCTACAATTTATACTCTTGAAAGGTTCAGAAAACTGTGGATAGGGGCTAAAATAGGTGTTGGATAGACTTATGGCTTGGAAATCATTTAATAGTGCATGTGTGGGATATTTTGTTTCTTAGGCTAATTGAAACTTAATTCAGACCACATACAACCATTAGTAAGGATGGTGATGAAGTACCAGTGAGTAGTCTGAGCCCAGCTCCGGCCTTTTGGGAGAGTAATCTCAATTCCTCTGCAGTGGTGGTAGTTACAGGTCTCAGGAGAATGGGGAAAGAAGGGTAATGGATATTCAGAAGAAAAACCGAAAACACAGGGGGAGAAGAGGAAGGCCCAATAGCCAAGATGCCTCACGACAGCTTTTATTCTCATTATCAAAAACTGCCTAGTAACTATTTTCCCATATAAGACTGGAAATTATTTTTCCTGAATACAGAGTATGATTGAGAATTTGATASAAATGGGAATAGAGGGGCAAGAAGGCTAAAAGTTGTAAATGCACTGATCATACCAGACTAAAGTGACAATATCAAGTAATTTCTTAAACCTTGGATAGCAGCAGTTCAAAGGAAGGCACTCACATTAGTTGAGGTGCAAAAATGGACCCTTCTGAAAACCAAGCAGTAAATGAAACACAACTRCTGGATGATGCCTTACAAAGATAATGCTGAGGTTTTAGTTAAAAACTACATTTTGTGAAAGAATAAAKCTAGCTTTATTCAGGCATTTCATGAAAGTAGGTTGAAGGTCTACGTTTTATTAACATTGGCTTGGGAGGGAAAGTGTAAAGCATTCTAGTTTTAGAAGTTTCTCAGAGGTGGTCCCCATGGTATAAAGCTCATTTTATAGAAGGCAGATAAACTAGGATTAAATTTGCCTCATTTAGTTTTATTAATCTAAAAGTTAAAGTTGCTAGTTTAGATTCTCCAGATCATTGAGTCATCCTTTCCTTCCATTGCTTATAGCAGGAGCTCAAGCAAGACAGAAATCTTGAGAAATTTGGGTGAAACTGACCCTCCCAGTAGAAGCAAAATACTGAATGAAACAAAAATGTCAGTGTCCTTGTACTGTAAATGCTAAGATGGGRCTCACATTGCAGGTCATCTTTCTGTGTTTGCTGTTGTTGTTATTGCGGCTGGGCTGGAGTAAAGTTAATTGCTACTAAACAATCTCTACTAGCCTATAATATTAATAACACAAAAATCCTCTGAAAATAATGTGCATCTGCCTCTTCTGCTCAATAAATGCATTCAAAAAGAACCAAAAAAACAATCTAACTAGCAATGTCTTTTTCCAGGCTGGTAATCAAGGAGATACTGTATTATCTCCTTGTATTATAGAATTTAGATCTTAAAAGACTCTTCTGAGATAGTAAAGTCTGTCGCACTGCATCCCAGACAACCATCATAATACTCTTTCCATTGGCAAGTTTCACTTCAATATCAGTTTTTGGTCCCACTACTCCTTTCAAAATACTGCCATGTTTTAATATCTTGCAGCTTCTCCTCCTCTTTCTTTTTTTTTCGTTCTSAGGTCAAAATTGCAAAACTGTTCTTTAGCTGCTTGGTCATACTGCTGTTCTCATTCCTCCACTTCCAATTTCCTATTACAAAGTCAYGGAATTATGGTCAAATGCAAAACTGCAGTCAGGGTTTTCTCGTTCCCAGTCATAACTTCATAAATATTGTTCGCTAYTATCAGGTTGTAG
Source organism: Rhea americana (assembly GCF_003343005.1). Classification (NCBI taxonomy): domain Eukaryota; kingdom Metazoa; phylum Chordata; class Aves; order Rheiformes; family Rheidae; genus Rhea; species Rhea americana. The sequence continues at coordinate 6,390,003 of NW_028186523.1, forward strand.
GTAATATTCATTATGTTTTAATCACAATAATGCACTGATATCACTATCTAACTTGTTGTAAATGGTTCTCATGGTGCCTCAATCGCTAAAGTTGTGAAAACATACTAAGACAACCATTTAGTAAACATGATGTAATTTATAACATCTACRTGATGTCTTTTTTAACATCTACAAAGCACCTCTCATTTACTTTCTTTAAGGCAAAATTAKTATGACTACAGAAACTCAGGCACCCCCCCCCCAGCTTAAGTGGACTGCATATTACGAAACTATACATATTTTAGAGTCAAATCAAATRAAAATTGCATCTAATTAAAATATTTTTTTTTTCAGTTTGGTTATGTTCACAGCCTCTCCCCAGATGCACCCTTTTCCTATATTCCTGCCCTTTCCCCTTGATTTTGCTGAACACTGATAGACAGATACTGGCTCTATTATATATTTCTTCATGCACAGACTTTCAGACAGGCACTTCACTAGGAGCAAAACTCACACAAAGCGCAGATCTCTGCACCTACACCGAGCCCAAAGAGGTACATTGGAGTGGACAGAGGCRAAGGCTGATAATGAATTCACCTCAGTAAATCCTTTCAGATTCCACTACAAAGTCTGTTAGCCACCATAAAGGATTCAACTGAGTTGCATTTGATTGACTATGTAAGTCCTCCCATTTCAGGAAAAAAAAAGACTAAAAAAGGATTTTACATATAAAAAAGGATTAAGAGTACATTTATTTTGATTCTCGTATTTGAAAAGAAAAATATCTGATCCTACCTCTTCACAGGCGGTCCTGAAATCCATGTGCTATGACACAGCAAGTGATATTTGTCTAAAACAGAAAGAAAGATTTCATTACAATAAAAAAGATATTGCAAAACGTAGCAGTCATCTCTGAACTGAGCAGAAGACAATTGCACTAGTCTTTGGCAGATCCAGTTACAATCCTTGCTTAAAAAGAGGAATGAACAATGTTGCAACACGGTTAGGAAGGGTAAGGTGCTTTAAGTTGTTCTTTGGTTCTTATAAAGCACACAACCTGCTTTCATTTAGAATAATCAGAGGAATGCTCATATTCCCATCAGCCTCCTTGCACAACACATTCAAACTTTCTTTTCTTATTGCAGAGGTGAATTTATTTTTCATTTCTTTTCCAAACTTAGAACATTTTGGAAAGAAACATCCCAGAAGGGAAAGGCTAAGTGCTGTTCTTCAGAATGCTCCCTCTCTACTACAAGACTGACTTTTTCTTTTATTTTTCTTTTCTCCCCTAATTACAAATGTGCATGAATACCTCTTGTCTAACTAAATTTTATTAACGTACATAATCTCTCCAAGAAAGCCAAGTCATTTAATAGCTTGCCTGCTTTGCAGAAATACTTACAAGGTAAAAAACAAATGCTAGAAAAGTCAAGAGTATGTGAGCACACCGGCAAAATGTCACACCAAATCCTTTGATTATTACTTTCCTAGGCATTTACCTAAAGTGTATTCATCCCAGTACACGATTATGCATTCATCTATTTATGAGATAACGTTATTGGAACAGGCTGTTATTAGAGGCTAATAACAGTGTCCTACTGCTGCTTCTGCAATAGAAATACTGCTGCATCAACCAACAACATTTCCAGGAAACCCTTCCTGGGCAAAACAGACCTTTCATTTAATGGATGGAGAAACTAAACCTGTAACAACAATCCTTTCTATCAAGCATTTTATTAGTATTCTGAGTAAACTTCTTGCATTCGACTATTTCTATAAATGTAGTACTCAAAGCTTCAACACAGATTTTGTCTGTTTTAGCCTAAGTTTAAAATACAATTAAAAAACTATACCTTACTTAGTACAAAAATGCAAGTTTTAATCATTAAAAAAGTTGCTTAATTTGTTTTGATGCCTTGTGGTTAGTTTTATTAAACTCAAGAACCCACACATATATAGGGTTAATATTCTGTATTTACGTAGCTGTTTTGTGCACAATTCCACAGCCTGTGCTTTACACGGATATCAAGTAGCACTAGCCTAGTTTGGCTAGGTTATAATGCAGGGACTTGAAAGGAGCACATTATTATTTCCGCCTCATCTCGAAGACTTTCCTCTCTGATGGGACAGTCATTGTGCAATGCAGTATGTTCCCTTGCCATTTTTATGATCCCTCTTTCCAGGTGCTGAGTGAACTGAACTTGGAAGGAGGTTTTATTCACCTTAGCAAAGTATTCTGAAAACTTTTCGGCCTGCTGAAGCTTATGTATCTTAAAAACACACACTGAAGTACTGCACAGTGTTCTTCTTTCTCAGGCCCTGATTATGTCAGGTCAAGAACCAATACAGTAGCCAAAAGCATATTCACTTATGCTCTACCTTATTAACAAAAGTTCTGCAAAGTTTGAGTTTAGGTTTGGGCAACTTCACTTTGGTTCCACACCTACAAGCCAGTAATAAGTTCTCACTGCTTCTTTCTCAGCTAGCAGTTGATCTAAAGCCTATCAAACCCAGGTTAGTCTCTGAACTCTAAGTATTTCTGCCTATTTCTGAAAGGCAGAAGCCATAGTTTTCTATCTWATGCTTTGAGGACTATCATGGCAAACAAAGCCCTTGGTCTTCAGAGAGCCCTCCAACCATGATCCGTATGCTGCCTTTTGCCTGATGACCTTTGGTGAATCTACCTGCTGATCATCTTAGAGACACTTGCTTTTTTTGAGTGTGTTCAATAGATAGATAAAATAAAAAATACAACAAATACCCTCTTGACATTCATTTCTCATAGTAACAACTCTTGTTGTTCCCCTAGGGAAGTAACACAGTTTCCAGTCAGAAATGTGATTGGAGGCAATTTTTCATGATTTGTGAGAAGAACTTTTACTATCAAAATGTCGTCCAAAATGTAAACCCGGAGCCACATAATTCTCAGCACAAAATCATACTCATTGCAGTAAATGTATCTGTTTYTCAGACATTCAACAACTGTCAGCTACTAATCTTTGCAAAATAGCTGCCACTGCTTCTGTGTCATTTTATTTCTTACTGATTCTCAGCTGCAGCTGGACACAAAGCAGAATTTAAGTCCATTATCAATGTTTTTTCAGTCTGTCAACAATTTTTTTAACATTTGATACTTTAGCAACAGCACATAGAAGATTTGATTACAACTTGCTTTATCTCATACATAAACTCAGACGTTTCAAGTTTCCAGCATAAACCCTCTATATTATTAAATTATAAGAATACATATCACACATGACACAGAGATTTTATTAGTAATTATCCTATAGTATATGAACAAAAGGCAGAAAACATAAAACCAAATAATTTTGAAAGATGATAAAACAAATAATTTTTAAAATAATATACGGTGAAACTCACTGCTGACAGACATTCCCCGGTCAGCCTCTGAGCAACCTCTGCAATCCTCTTACCTTATAACCACAGCTACTTTCACCCAATCATCTTTCCATTCTCCTAGGAGCTTTCCTTAGTGTCACCTCRGTGTCACCCCTGGTTTGCAACCCAGAGCTCCCTTCAGCCTCAGTTACTATCTGATTTTTCTTTGCTTTTCCTCACCCTTAGGTCCCTTTGGGACAAACTGTGCTCCAGGAGGTGGGACAACATCTGCTGTTGGCCTTGATGAGGTGTGGAGGAAACAGCAGTGGTGTCAGAGCAGGGCGAGCAAATGCAGGCAGAGTGTATTATTCAAATATACAACATTCAAATATCCAAACATATTCCAACAGAAGGAAAGTCAGCAGCAGTGAGGTGTCCTCTGGCAGGGTTGGGAACCACTGCAATCAAAGATGGTAAGCAAGCAGGCCTTGAAAAGTTACTTTCCTTTCTTTCTACTTCTTTCGCAATCCATGCTTACCCAAAAAACTGAGTTACTAAATTTATTAAGCTCATCTCTGCAGACAAATGCAAAGGAAATAACACATGACAGACAGATTCGGAACAGAATCTGACATCCCCTTGACAGAACAGGCATTTATTCAATACTGAGAAAACATTTACCGAGCTGTATTATTAAAGCATTTGTGTTCTAGAGGGAAATCAATGGCTGAAATATAATGGTGCAGTTGAAGGCTAGGGCAGCCCTCAGAGACAAAGCTTCATTTAGGATAACACACTGAGCACTTGAGCTATGCTCCGGTCTTCCTGTAATAAATCAGGTCATATTCCAGCGCTGTAATTCATGTAATTTCAMAAAGTAGTTCCATGACAGAATACTCCAATATATTTAATAAGCTGAAATAGCTAAAACAAGACAAAACAAAACCATGTGCATGCAATAGTAATATTAAACATTTTGTTTGTAAAGTGTTGAGAATGCCACAAGCTAAATAAAATACTATTTAAGTAAAAGTAAGAAATCATTTTCAAAGCTACTGGTTCAAAATAAGAATAAAATACTCTATACACAAAAAAAAGTCATGGAGAAACAATTAATTTAATTGAGTTTACAATATTACTGCAACTTGTATTATTCTTATTTGCTCAGAAAAAGTAATCTCATTCCTTTTTTCCTCAGTAAATTCTGAGCAATTCTTCCCCTTGTCCTTTTTTTTCCCCCTTGCTTTCCAGCATAGGGCAACACTCAAACCTGACTTTCATGACTCTGAGAGCTCTCTTTCTGTTTCTGTTTGCATTTCAGTATATCTGTCACCATATTCAGAAATTCAAGCTTGGAAGAAATTTACTTTGTAAAAAAGTGGCAAACTTTTTAATGCCACGGCCTTTCCTCATGTAGACTTGCTTATACAGAGCTGATACAGAGATTCTGGAGCCACAAGAAATTATTACTGTCTGAGAACAGTCTGAATGGTTAAATAGACTGAAATTATTTTCAAAAAGTGCAAGTATCAGATCTGCAACTAATAGTAACAGTAGTTCACTGCTAAACTGCATGTTTGCCTTTTAAAAACCTCCCTCTCCACTCTTAAGAACATCTCTTGTGCTTTACTTTCTGGAGGTGTTTCATAGACATCATATCGGTCATTTTTTGTCTGCTGGGAAATGAAAAATACATCTTTGTATCTGTGCAGGATATTTTTCTTTTTTCGCAAGCAATAATTACAAGTAAAACAAATCCAACTCAAAATACTATCCAAAAAGGGTTGAAATTAAAAAAGCTTAGACATTGTCCTTACATATATCACAGCTGGCCCTTTACGCTTTAAGAGAAAGGAAAAAAAAAAAAAAAGTAGGGGGAAAGAGTCATTATTTTAAATGCAAATTTCATGAAGCAGTCTTCATTCAATCCAGCTTGCCACCAAGTGTTTAGCACCGGTATACTTTTCAGGAGAATGCCGATAGCATAGGCATCCCAAAGGAGCAGTTAGTAACCACAGGTTAACATGTTTGGTAAACACAGTCTAGCAGCCACATGTTTAACACCACATTCAGTTACTGTTTTTCAGCGCACTTCAGTTATGTATTTATTTYGAACAGTGAATTATTTCTTTAAGTTTAATTCACATATGGCTTTTTAATAATCTACTGTTGTAATATATTGGACTCATTTGGTGCAAAACTTCTCAATGAGTTTGGAACAGACAGTCCCTAGATGTTCCCACAGCCTCTCTCCAGTTATAGATTTAAATTAGTAGAACAAAATTACAATCTTAATAAATTAATTTCAAATGAAAGATGCTCAGAAAGTTGGAGGCCTCTAAGTTGCATGCACTTCAACCTATCCAGCACCAGTGCAAAGASAGAGATGAACTTTGAAATCCCCAACGCTGTGCACTCTTTTGGCAGTGAGGAAAATAGTCACCTGACAAAGTTTTAATGAAATGTCCAGCTTGTGGCAAAGCTTATGCTTCAAAAGAATTGAAGTTGGCAATTAGTAGCTAACAAGGTTTTAAAATGTTTAATTCATTGTCTAAAACAAGAAAAATATTTACTTGTCAGTCATAATTTATTGTTTTAATTGCAGGATTCATAATCAGCAAGCTCAATTAAGGATTCACTGTATAAACATCAAGTTTGTCAAGAATCAATGAGCCAGAAGACAATATTAACTGAATGARTGTATGTTGGGCTCCAGTGTATTTATCCAGTCCTGTTTGTACTAATAATTACGCTGTGCCCCCCAGAACAAACACCCACATAATGACTTAATGAGTAACTCGGGCTGTTTTGGCTTGTCAAGCATGGGCAAAAGCAAACTGATAGAAATAACTGAGTAACAACACAGCATGCAGTCTTTCAGAGGCAAAAAACAATATGACAGAAGAACCGTTTGATAAACAGCAAGGTTGAATGGCAATGTACTGCTACTACATGTCTTTTTGTGAAATGCTCTATGGCAAACTGGGGCAGGAAACTTTGGCTTTGGGTTAAATCCTGGCATGCTGCAAGAAAAACATCTGTGTTCAATCTCTTGCTTTTGCAATGTTATCTCTGGGTGATTCACTTGATGTGTCTGCATGTAATTACATCCTTAATTTCTAAGAGCAGTAGCACAGATGTCAAGCTCAAACAGGGAGCTAAATGTCTCCGTATTCTGACCTGCTCTGCAGGCAGTATGAACTGTTACATGATTTAGACCAGTTTCTCAAGGTTATCTAAATAACAGTGCCCTGTATCAAAGATGAAAAGAAGTTCTTCAGTGGATATCTGGCACTGCAGGGTGCTCCCTCTCTGCATTTTCTCTTGCCACAGAATTTCCTTAAAATTTCCAAAGAGATACTGGCAATTCTTCCACCAAGGCAGTTCTTTTCCAGATAAATCCGAATTTCATGCTTCTGACCATTATGCCCAATGCAAATAATTTGGAGTGAGATTTTCAACATTACATTGCATCTTTTGATTTCACTTCAGTTAAAAAAAAGAAAGAAAAAGAAAAAGAAAAAGAAAAAGAAAAAGAAAAAGAAAAAGAAAAAGAAAAAGAAAAAGAAAAAGAAAAAGAAAAAGAAAAAGANAAAAAGAAAAAGAAAAAGAAAAAGAAAAAGAAAAAGAAAAAGAAAAAGAAAAAGAAAAAGAAAAAGAAAAAGAAAAAGAAAAAGAAAAAAAGAAAAAGAAAAAAGAAAAAAAGCATTGCACCAATCTCCTAAGGGAGGTAAGAAAATAAATTAATCATTTGAAACACTTCGGAGATTTTCATGTGCAAAGTCCCTGGGAGTTGCTTAGATACCAAAGTAAACTAAAGACAGGAATGCTTCCACTTCTTCAAATGCAGAGCTTGCTCATCCAAATTAACAAGCAGGCAAGATTATGCTTAATAATAAGGTCACAGTTTAGTGTAAGTTTTGGCTTACCCAAAGCTTACCCCCTTAATTAGGATATTGATTGTACAACTAATAGAAAAAAAAAAAAAAACACCATTTAGCCCTATCAGGTTCAGAGAAACCAGACTTTAGAATTACATGATAATATATACATTTATATCTATTTAAATAACCATAGAGACTTCTAAAATTTTCCTGCAAAACAAGCAAAACAAGTGGGATTGATGTAAAATTGATTCACAAACAGGCAGGTGGAAAAAGGTCTGTATGAACATAAGATGAAATAAAATATTTATGAGTTATATATTTCACAGACCAAAGAAATGCATGCAGACTGTGCAATCAGAGAGTGGTATAATRTATTTAGTAAAATTGTTTGGGCTAAAAGTTGTATTTCTTTTGGAGCTGTATTCTGTTTTCACAAAACTCAAGCACGATTCCATCACAACATCATCAATTTGTAACTGGCTTGAGATAGTAAAGTGTTCTAATGTGATTTCYTGTATGGCCATAGATGTGAATACAATCTCATTCTGGATTTGTGGCAGAAACTCCTAACTGATTCAGATATCTCTTTGGAAAAGGGTGACAAAAGCAGCAGTGAATGATACTGAACTTTATCAGTCTTTTCCATGGAGAAGGTAGCAAAAATCACAACAACTCAGTGGAAAACCTGGCCTCAGTTAACTTTCAATGTTTGTTTYGATATTGACATTTTATTTTTACTATTGCCCCCGTTCATTTTTTTCACTAATAATTTGAAAATAGAATTGGGGTATAAGGATTAAAAAAGCTTAGGGTACATGCTAGGTAGCTACCTAAGAAGATGGGCAGAGAAGCAGCTGAGATGCTGCAAGATGAAACACTGACTATAAGCTGCTARAGCAGAAGAAACCAGGTATACTTTCTTTGCTAAATCAACACTTTTGCTGAGACACTGATCTTAAATGGCTAAACCTAGATACCAAAAACAAGCTAGGTGCAACATCAGAGAACAAGACAAATACATCCCCATGGAACTGGTGATTTCAGGAGCTAAACCCCATATTTCTTATCTAAAGCCAGCTAAGGCATCTCTATGTTGTACTGCAGGTAAGATAAACTTTGYGTTGTTTACTGTGTCAAGTCATTGATCCTTGAATGTCACTGATTTTCGTCATTGTTGTTTTTTTTTTCCCGCTCAAGTATGAATGTACAGATTTTCCATAAATAACTTAGTAAATCAAAAAAAATACAAGGAATAATTTGACAAATTAATTGTTTTAAATTAATGTGATTAAGGGAGCATTTCATAGCTTTGGACTGAAGTCTGAATTGCAGCTCAGCTTCACAACACTATTATCAGGTATTACAATCAACAGTGCTGTTCCTGTCTAAGAGTTCCTATGTGTAGCTTATGTATACTCTTACAGTGGTCACCAGTAAAATCTATACATGGTTTGTCTTCTCTGGGATAGCACTGAGAGCTCCCAAGGATTACTGCAGTTTCTGCTACAGTGCTGTCTTGTTTACGAAGTCACTTAAAACCTACCATTAAAACATTAATTTTCCTCAAGTTAAGAAAAAATGTAACATATTATGAATAGTTTCCAGAGAAGGATGGTGGAATAACACTGTGACACTGTGCAGGCACTAGGAAATTATAGCCATCAGAGATATTACAGTCATAGTTTCAGAGCTCTCACTCTCTTTTTTTTTTCTTTTTTTTTAAATCATTTTTATCATAGCAGAATTCTTCTACATATAGGAATTCACGGTTCTAAAAAACAAACATGAATCACATGGCTCAAAGTTAATCAGTATAATTAAGTCTTCCACTTGACTTTTTATATGATTGCAGCAAAAACCTCTTTAACTCCTCTGAACTGCAAAAAGCAGGAATTTGTAGCAGTACGGTTATAATATCATCAAGTCAAGTTTATTTATTGTCAAACTGCTCCTGCAGTGGCACATTGTCAAAATGTATAACAAGAGAACTTGAAATATGCAAAATATGTCACATAGGAAAACACAGCACTYAAAGTACTGCAAAAATTAAATAAACAAAGTTAAGTAGCCAGTGAAAAACATTTGAAATTAATCTGCAAATATCCCTCTTTCATGGGATGAAAGCAGAATTCATCTCTGAAAGTCTTTMTGTAGGGGAGCAGGCTGGACTGGGATGGTTGAAATGGTCACCCCAGCTGTCAATAAAGCCATCTTCTAGAGGTTGCCAACCCTGCCATACGGACTTGGATACTGCAGTAAGGCGCAGAGAAACGCCAGTTACAGCCTGTTATGCTCTTACAAACTAAAGCTGATTCTGATAAGCATTGGCTAGCCGTAAAATGCAGTGGTCCAGAAATACTGAGCTGCCACACGATGATACCTGTGCAGGGCCCAGGTGGGCAGAGAGCTATTGAAGCTGTCTCTACGTAATCAGCCACCTCCAAGGGATGACTCATTTGGCTACCTCATTTTCTAATTAACTGCTGCTCAGTTTAGGTTTTACTTAATGTGTTCTTGAGCTCATTGAGAGCCAGAATGGATCCATATGCCAAAAAGCAAAAGGCGTAATAATAAATAATGAAATAACAATAAAGACCTAATTTTTTACCCCTAAAGTCCTGAACACACTCACAATGTTATCTAAATATAATACAAGTGGGACTAATACCAGTAACTCCTTTCATGGCTGCACTACACATTCTACCTTTTTATTCACTTCTAAGTTTGCCAGATTTTAACTATTGAGACTAACTTTTCCATTATAAGCTGTATGTATATATATATATATATTTTGCAATAATTTATCTAAAATAGACCAATTGTTTCTGAAAACAATTTTAAGGACTTAATACCTAATACTTAGGTTTGCTCACATAAAACATAAAAATAAATATAGAAATAATAAAAAAGTGTTGTTTTGGAAAGCCTTATAACTCCTATGTCTGGAACAGACCCTGGAAATTTGACAGAGTATATATCATTTTTTTGCTAAAAAAATCTCCAAACAAAACTGTTTAGCAGTTAGGGAGAGAGAAACTGTGAACTGGAACAAGAAACTCAGGGACATGAATGAAGACTAGAATAGGGACTAAAGTAAAATGGTATAGGTAACACATGAATAGCCCTAAAGGAAGAATAGGAGCCACTAAATATAGGTGAGAGATGATGGTGCAAATTTGAACTGTATGAGCAAGAAACCTGGGACAAGGTGTGGGGGAAACTAGAATCATGTTGAAAAAGTGCTATCAGGACTAGTGTGAGAAAAAACATGGAAGAGAAACTGAAACTTGGTGGACCAGAAAAGAGGAGTCAGTAGAGGGAGAAAAAARTTAGGAAGCTTTTGGACAGGGGCAAACTAGGAGATGGGAAAGGAGACAGCTTTAGGGAGAGCGAGAAGGAAGGTCTGTAGCCTTGTCTGCACAGAGACAGTACCTAAAAATCATGTCTCAAAATTCCACTGGCATGGTAGCATTGCACTGATATTACTGTGCAGAATACTAAAATTAAACAGTGCCAGGAAATCTATTATATATACTGTTACTCTTGTCCCTGCTACAGATTTAGTCCAGGCTAGCCAGTACTTTTCAACACAACAGGCCACATGGTTCAGGAGTTAGCATAGAGATCATTCTCAATATGCATTTTTCATGAAGCCACCATATTTTGGAGGATAAGTTAAATTCTATGGATGTAGGCTGTTTTACGCAGCTCTTTTCAACRCCAGAGTCAGATTCATGAACAAAAGTAAACACAACCTAGGAGCTCATCTTTTGGAAACCCACAAGAAGTGGCAAAACATTACAGCTTCTGGTATATTGCTAGTTCAAAGGAGAGCTGTAAAGGTAGCCTACSAATGAGTGTACCACAAAGATACCACATTATAGGTTCTTGTGGTGCATCACAGTTCTTTTTTTAAGTTAATTTATTTTAAGTGGGATCCAGTAGAAAATTTAGTTTTGTGATTTTGTAATTAAAATTGAGACATAGCCTATATATACACAAATACGATGGCTCAGATTTGCATAGCAATTCTTAGGGTCAGCCTTTTCTACCTTCTAATTTACCTGAACGGCAATATTAAGAAACCTTTTAAATATAAGTCTTTAAATTAAATGGGAGTTGACTTGCAAAAATCTTTTGAAGTCWCTAAAACTCACAAGTACAGTAGATGTACATCTATATTGGTACATTAAACAGGATGAAGGAACTTCTGCACTTCACACAGTGCATTGAAGCTAAGCAGGAGTTTTGTTCATCACTTTACTTTCCTAGACAATAGAGGGGGGAAGAGGACGGAGTTCAGGGCACCAGTAYCTTGACTCTCTTTAAAATCTATTTGAGGGAACGGAAAGGTTAGAGTTTAAAGACCTTGTCTGCTTGTCCTGTGGGGATGCGGAGCTACAGGGAGGTATACATTCTTTTCCAGCTTATATTCTCCCCAAGTAGGGAAGAAACTCCTCCAAGCTATACACAAAGTGTATAAAACAGTGCCAGTCTGAGAAGATCTACGAAAGATGAAAAAGCATGAAAAGAAAGGAGAAAAATGTGAAAGAAGAGGGGAGAGACTGTTGGTTAGAGAAAGGGTAGAGAAGGAAAAAGATGTGAAGGAAGGGAAGGTGAAGAACACAAAATGGGGTAAAGGGTAGTAAAAGTTTTAATTAAAAAAAAAATAAATCTTTACCTCAGAGACAAATAAGAAAGCAGAACCATATTTTTTWAAAAAATCATCTGCATTTCCCTGGTATACATTCATTTTCAAAGCTATTTTCATATAAAAACTTGAACAAACCCACATTTTCTGAGATAATCTTCCTATTTTATCAATAGGATTCCATATTATAAATATGATTGGTAAACTAAATTCTTTAGGTGTATGAAAAATACCAACTACTTTTCATTTTACTTTTCTCTGAACTCTGCAAACCTGGAGAAAAAACAACTAAACTTGGAGAAGTAAAGTAAACCTTAGGCATAAGCTGACTGTAAGAAGTAATGTTGAAAAGGAAGCGTCAGAGACACTTTCAGAGACACTTTCCTTAAATCTTCAGCTATGTGGTTATTATGCCTCTCTCACATTTTAAAACCTTTTCATAAGATTATCTGAATTAGCGAAGTTCATTGCTTATGATGTGCCTCCTGAAAACAAACAAATTACTGAAGTGCAGCTTTGGGTACTTCCTGAATTGCCATTGCTTAAAAAGCACTCCTTATAATTTTAGAAATATTTAAGCTAAAGCGAGATAGCTAAGAAGAACATTGGGAGTCCACCGACACACTGAWTTAAAGCAAATGAAGTCAATGTCCCTCAAATGTTACCACCACACAGTGATGCAGGAAATGAATATGGGTGTTGTGGGGCTGTACGGCATGTTTACGCATATCTGGGATTTGGCAAACCTGTCACAAAGGCATGATTAAGGCAGGAAGCTCAGCTAAATTAAGATCATGCAGCAGAACAAAATACATGCCTATTTTTAGAAACCGTTGACGTCCGTATAGCCTAGGGAAAAGACTGGCTTCTTACTTTCAATGTAAGTGACAGCAATGCCATTAGGGTAACCTACAAGGACATACTGAAAGTAAATGGCAGAAAAGTTAAATCTGAGACGGACACAGGGCAATGTGAAATGATGGCTTAGCAGATTCAGTAAACTGAATGTCAAGGACTACTGCCCATGGGTCTCAAAATATAGGCAATTCCTTTTTACCAGTTAAGAAACACATTTGCAGTATACATTAGTCTAGGAAACCCTGATATCAAGCAGTTTTACCTGAGGTTGAAAGTATGGAAGAAAAAAAAAAGTAATATACAAATATGTCATTTTAGTGAGAACCCTCTGAGGTGGTTCTAGCTTCAGAAGTATTGTTCTAGGCTTGCTGTGTCCATGATAGCTGATCATATTTGCACAGATTTCTTTGAAAAGTGTAACATTTTGAGATTGATTTTAAAAGAAATGAAAACTAACATGCTAAAGCAGAAATTACAGAAGTGTTTCTCTCTTTGGAAAACACTTCTACATTGAAAATTCAGATTTCTTTTGTCAGCTGCTGATATAAGATCTCCTAGAAATGGTACAGTTTCTAGGTTCTTATATTACTTTCTGGTTTTAAAAGAATGGTTCACTCAATGAGAAATATTTTGCCTTTCTTGATGTTTCTTTTTTTCCTATGAATGTGGAATTTTTCTATGTATTTTTTTTTGTAAAAATAGCTATTTTTTCAGACAGCAGTTTTCATAGTCATACAGTTAACCTATAAAATATTAAAAGGGCCCATCTTGATTATCTTGACAATCTGTAACCTCTCATTGCATGTGAGCATGACTTGGGAACTATCAGAAGGGTTGACAACTGGTAAACATACACCAAGGTTTTCATTCACATTTTTTTTGATTCTTATGATCAGATAATGAGAAAAACAGAAGAAAAAGGACCTATCTGTTAAAAACATAAATAATAACATAAACAATTACTCTAATAATAACAATAATAACAACYGTGCACACAGCATCTCTGTCCCATGCCTGGTCAAACAACTCAGTTGTCCAYCCCATCATTATAAAGCCTAACTAGCATGTTCAAAAGAAGTCTTCTCCTAGTGTTCCAAGCTCAAGGGATTTTTCAATCTCTTTCAATATATTTGACAACACTCAGCTGCTCTAGCATTTCCTCTGTCCTCGAGCGGGTTGCTTACCTACCCTCAAGACATGAACCTTTCCATCGTCAATGCAAAAGCATGTTTTGCTATCAAGCTCATCAGCTCTCTGCCACAGCCTGTTCAGATCTTACAGTGTCACCTAGAAGCCTGTTTTGATATGGCTTCTGATCAACTTTASGCATTTGCTGGCTAAGCAGCTGTTGTGTGGTATCTCCCACCTGTTTTAGCCCCACACCAGTTCAGTAATAGGCTGGGTAGGTCTATCCTGGCTGAACRAACACACAGGGAGAACAGAACCAGCTTCTATTTGGAGATTTCTCTCCATGTAAACAGCTTCTGATGCTTGTAATGCAGGCTTAGTTTTCAGGCTGCAGAAAATAAAACATAGGGTAGTTCTTCACCGACCATTTGGACTTTGAACAGGCTTACATGGCAAAACTGTGTCTCTTTGTTTTTACCTCTTCATCAAAAATCGTCTGTTCCATTCTCCTCACTAAGGGGACTATTTATTTATTTATTTATTTGCCAAAAAACCTTTTTCTGAAAACAGTGCTTAAAAGTAGCCAAGTGTTAAAAGTTCAAARCATATTTAAGTATTTTACTGAACTGAGGCTTCACATCTACTAAGACTGAAGTTGAATTTTTTTCTTCTTATGTATAAAAAAATTACGATGTTAAAATTATTTTGGGATTAGCTAACTTCCAGGARGAATCAATTCGATTTCTTAATTTGATGATAATACTTGACTTAAATTTTTGACAACGTCATAATTAATAAATGTTACCAGTGCATGATACAAAGATATGAGATGACATCTTTGAAGAGTAACATCAAATCCTTAGAACTTGACATATCAGGAATAGTCTACATCAGCAATACTATTTAAAAACCCCTGACTTTTGCAGGCTTTTATAGTGATTACTGTAGAGTCTCACAGTGGGAGTTTTCATATTTACAAGATTGCATAGAAAAGCATATAGTCCATAAATACGACACAAAGTTCTTAAAAATGTAATATAAACCAGTTTAACTGCTTTAGCTGTCACTCAACTGATCCCGGAGAACACTGATTCAAGAAAAATTATGTTTCAAGAGTTAACACTTCTAAAAGCTTTAAATACAAAATACTAAAACATCTAGAAACTATATTATATCCTTCTCCTCCCTCTCCTTTTGTTTTCTTCTCTTCTTTTACCCTTTGTTCTACGGGATTTAGAACAAAAAGAAAAGATGAATTTCAGGCCATGAGATACTTGTTCATTACTACTGTGGGTTAGAGCCAATATTTATATGAGGGTAGTATCAATGCTAAGATGAAATTGGAAGTAGTGCACAAGCTATTTCTGAATTTTATGCTAATGTAATATTCTTCTWACACACACTTCAGAAATAACATGGCAGCAGAGGGTCTGAAATCAGCCGTTTTTAAACCCATGTTAATTTGTAACTTAGTCCTTCTACTTGATGTTTTAAGTAGGAAGGAATACATATGTACATGACAGTAATGCCCAAGTAAAGTCTGCTCAAATTTCCTCTAATAAAAGAAGAAAAGGATTTCTGGAGCATTAAATTCTTAGCACTTCAATTAACAGTTCAGAGTAGGGAATGCGAAAAAGAACAAAAGGCTGCTAGATATAAAATCAAGATGATATTCTGGTAAAGTCTGGAATATCATGATATTTTTTAGAAGAAGCATTTAGCTGAATTTCTACTTGTATTAGCAAAAAATATCCAAAACTGTAACTATAGYATAGAGAAGCAAATATAAACTAGGATGATAGGGTTTTGAGAGATGAATTTCAAGTTGAAATAGTAAGTACTAATTAGTAAAGACTATAAGTATGATAATCTTTTTCATGGTATAGGACCAGAAATGTTTATTTTCTTTAAATTCTTTTAATTCCTTAAATTATTTAAATTTATTTAAATTAAACTGTGTATTTTCTTTAACTTCCATAACCTTATGAGATCATGTTCATATTAGCAATATGGAAGAAGAATATGCTTTCTTTGTTTTACTATCTTCAGTAACAGTGCTACAAACATAGCATAAAGTTTTGTTCTTTGTAATATAGCAGTCTGTCTCAAAAGGTTAAGGTGACTTTCAATTCATTCTTCAATAARTATTAGTAATTTCTTGACCAGAAACTAATTTAACAACGTGAAAAAGATTTTAAAACACTAACATTTTTTTATTTGTGCAAAATCTGTTAAAACATGTCAGATGACTCGTATTAGCCATTTTAAAACTTGGCAATTGATTCTTACTTGCTACCCAAAAATACAAAAACAGGTATGATTGACTTTTCAAGAGTATTATAGATKAAGAAATAACTCTTCCTTTTCAATTTACATGCTAAAACAGAATCAGGCTTTGAGCTTTGAGACTCACCTGMAAAAACAGACAGACATTATCAAAATGTTCTGTATCATCAATGCTAAAGGTACAACATTTTGACAGTCAGAATCCAAATTCTCACTTTAAAAGAGAGATTTAAAAATCAGCACAGTTGAGGCATCTTTAATATATACTCTGTCTTTTGAATTTTTAGTTAGAGGGTATCACACCTTTCCCATACAAAAGAGTTCTTCAAAATCACTCTTTAAMARAAAAAAAAAAAAAAAAAAGTTGATATGCTCATGCTGTTTGAGGCACTGACCCTGTCGGCACTCGCCCCCCTGCCCAAGGAAAACTATACAATAACAACAAAACCTCARCTTACTACTTCAGTTGATTATTTTTCCATCCAAGGTCTTTGGACCATGACAAAGCTGAAAATCTAATCTGTATTTTATGTGTGACTGAATTATGGTTTTTAGGTTCATGTTTGATTTTTAAACTCTCTAGGACAGCAGTCACATCTTCCACTGATTGTAAAGAGCTAAGAATACCAAAAAAACTACTAACAGTAATAAATATATAAAAATATGCACTTACTTATCTTTTTCACATCTGATCTCTTCACTTTTGTCATTCTACTGCCTCCAAAAGTTGTGCATATATCTTCATTATCCTGTTAAAATCTTGTCTCTCTTACCTTCTTAGAGATATATTAGAACGTAGTATCAATTTCCGCTGGAGTTCTTCCCTAGACTCAAATTCCTACTATTTATGACAAAAAGTTATGTGAAAAGGTTGAATGTTGTGYACTTAATACAGTTTAAGAGCATTCATTATTAGATGACACTATGAGAAATATCTTACAGCACACAAATGCTCAAAATCCAGGACTGAACGTGCTGTAAATGATCTAGTTTCAAGTACTCTAGCTTTTCTTCTATGGTGATAGATAGCTCATTTCTAAATTCAGAAGACAAGGCATTACATTTATCAATTTTGCGGCAATTGTACGCCATTTAATATAATATGCCTTTAGATCTACCTTTAAAAAGTATTTTTTCTTCTTCCTTTTAATCTTCTAGATACAAGAATCATCTCCCCAAATCATAAGGTACTTCAAAAACAGAAAAAAAGACTACACTGAACTAACATGAATGTCCTTCCCCTATCTTGGGGGCGGGGGAACAAACTTAAGGAATTTGATTTATCCACTTACATAATGATGTGAGATTTTGATGAGATGTTAGCAGGAAGAAGTTTAGAAATTGCCTCCTAACTCCTTGAAAAGTTCTTGCTTTAGAAAAGGAAGAAAATATGCAAAATGCAGACTCTACTGTGTAAAGTCATTAAAAGAATATGTTTCTCAATATGCAGCTCCTTTGATGGATGAACTGCATCCAGGATGAAACCTATTCCTCATAGATTTTTTTCTTAATCATTGCTTAAATAAATCTGCAATGAGCTTATATTAGCTCTATTTGAATTTAGGCTCTGGGCCAGATTCTTCATTTTCTCTACCCTTCCTTTGACAAGAATGCATAACAAACCTGGTAATGCTTAGCAGCTAACTGTCCTTCACCTATTACACTGACAAATGACACCATAAACTGACTGTGTTTAAACAATGTGACAGGTTTGAGAAGATGCCCTCATGCTTCCTGTTAAGTCTCGAATAAAGTGAGGCTTTACCCACCGACATTCTGTGCTCCGTAATCCCCCAAGCAGATACCTTCAGAGATACTGTTCTAAAATATGGAACAAAGCATTTTAAAAACACGCGCTACTTTGAGATTAAAATTCAGAGGGTCATTAAATTAGAGCAATGACTAATACTCCTTTTTTCTACTATACTACCTCTCTTTTTCACATTTCATGAAACCATGTCAGGACTAGTCAGTTGAAGCAGAAATTAGGATTCCAGGGAAAAGATCTGAACTGCTGAAATGTTAAGCATGTCAGCGTGTTAGAGCTCCACTCTTCCTCTCCATAGCAGTAAGCAGTACAAGGGCTAACCGCCTTTTCCTGATCCTCAGGCGCAAAGAACAGTTGATGTCAGGAACATTCAGTGGTCGTGCACTTGCTATGTCTCACCCTGGCAATCCAAGTCGAAATAAAGTGCTGCAAGAACCCACCAGACACCCCGAAAGGGCATGTCAGAGGTATGTATGGCATATGAATTGAACCAGATTATATATAGACCTTATAAATTAAAAGGCAGTAAGAAACATCTGAGAGTTTTCTTAATTCTCTTGATAATAAAGCCAGTTTTGGAGAGGAAATCTATAAAAAAAGGTCAATATATACAGTTTAACACAGAAAGTAAGGTATTATTTAAATTATTTTTGCAACTTCTGCTGTGAGGTTCAGTGAGTGCTCTAATCTCAGTTAAAATGCTACAAAAGAGTACCTTCCTTTTTCTGCCCACTATTCTTTCACTAAATAAATTCCAAATCAATAAATAGAAACTCCTATCTGTATGTAACATTTAGCTCCAAAATCCAAATGCCAAAAGTCATGAGAAAAGCACATGCAGAAGTATCTCAGGAAATAGCCACACTGCCTAACCTCAGAATTAATGTTTTAATGCATATTAGATACCAACAGTGGGGATAATTTATTTTTGCTTTCAATATGTTAATGTTAACCTACAATCACCTAACCAAAGGTGAAAATCTACCAGCTTGACAAGTAAAAACTAGCAGTCAAATAGCTCTTTTGTAATTAGCAATAATCTATTCCTTGATATCTGTTGAAGTAAAAGAAATTAAGCACAGCAGGCTTTGGTTCAGGTTCAGCTCACCTCTTCATTCATGAAACTACATTAATTCAGCTGGGCTTTAATAGCTTAATCTTGGTATCAGAATAGGGTCAACCTAGCTGAGAACACACAAACACACTTAGTGGCTCTCATTTGACTTTCAGTGTCCTCTGCCTTTCTGACACGTTGACAACGCAGAACATCTGGGGTCCTGAGCTCTTCAGTGGATGGGAAATACCCAATGTCAAGGGGAAGGTGTGGAAGAAGAGTGTGTCCTGGACTGAAAAAAAGCCTTGCTAGAATGCATGTTGCTTTTATCTACATACTCAGGCCCCACATGACACAGCATGTTCATCAGAACAATGCCTCAGATCAGGAAAAGATTTGCAAATTTTCTGGAAATTTTCATTGAAGAGAGAGAAAATGAAAAAAAAGAAAAAAGGAAGGGAGAGGAGATGCGAGTATAAAGAATATGAGTTTTTGGATTACAACGGTTTAAAATGCTCTATTGTCCCCAAACTTGATATTAACATGAAGTGTGCAACACTGCCAAATCACCTCCTTTCCCATATTCCCAAATTCATATAAAAGATTTTAAACAAAAGGGGTATGAAGAAAACTATTTGAAGGTAACAGAGGAGCACCCCAAGAAACAGGCCAGGAAAACAGTTCACAGAGACCAGCAAAATCACCCCCTTCCAAAAGGCTGGGAAGTCACATTAATACTACAGAAATGGGTGAGATGGGATCAAGCACTAGCTGGAAAGACTGGACAGATGGCTTCATTTTACTTTTGGTGCTAGCACCCAACTAGATTATTTAACAATATTCCTATGTACAGTTTCTTTACTGTGTGAGTTTTTCCTCATGCTGTCTGTATGAAACTATTAACTGTTAGTTACTCCTAGGTTTACTCAGTAAAAATTAAACAAACTAACTCTTTTCTAATAAAATACATATGCATGACCCCAGTGACAGCTATAAAAGGCAAAATGCCATCATCTCTGATTCATTCCTTTCATTTTAAAGTGTTTCTTTTTAAATGTAGGAAAAAGGGAAGGGAAGGGAAGGGAAGGGAAGGGAAGGGAAGGGAAGGGAAGGGAAGGGAAGGAAAGGAAAGGGAAGGGAAGGGAAGGGAAGGGAAAGGGAAAGGGAAAGGAAAAGAAAAGAGAAAATCGATCTCCCATATGCTAAGCTTCAACAAGTAAGCCACCTGCTGAAAAACTGCAATTTCATGAAAAATTCAAATATTGCCAGGGCCCTGAGGGCACTCCCAGCCACCAGTATCCCTGAGCTCCCCATAGCAGTGCCCCTCGGGCTGGGCTGCCCAGCTGCCCGGGGGGGACAGGCCGTGACAAATACAGAAGAAAAATCAAGCCAAAAGGGCTTGACACAGTAATGGCATAGCAAGAGGAACAACCCTTGGGAGTTACTCATGTACCTTTTTCCATCAGTACCAAGACACCTTTTATAATCAGCTGAATCTAGCAGTTTTAATGAGATGGTAAAATTGCCATATTTTTCCATGGTAGTTTTAGTTTATCTGAAGACTTTAGGTTGATTAAAAATTGGATTAAGTCTCTGAAAGGACATACTTTCTGGCTGTTAAAGTAATATGATATATCCTTTCAAAGCATTAAAATACGGATATGCACATGGGATTTTGACTGAGCTGAAATATGTTCTCATCTACAACAGTAAAACTAAATCAAGTCCATTAGAATAGGCAAAACTCTAGATTTAAACTGATACAGCTGAGAACCGAACTCAGAGGGGTTTGGTTCTTGGTCTTCAGAGAGGTTTGGTTCTTAACTTGGTCTTCACTGCAGCTCCTTGGTGTTTTAGCAGTTCAGAGGGATGTGTTGGTTTTTTGCTAGCTTTTGAAACAATGAGATACATTTACATCAAACTGTAGGCATAACTTTTGTATTCCTGCTTCCATTTTATAATTCAGCCTTCTTTTCACAGTATAAAGCTCTATTTCAAATTATCCATCAGTTTGGAGATAAATGTCTAACAGGTACTCAAAAAGCTACATCTGAGAAACCACCTCCAAACAATCTAGGACCAAAAACTCTGACTTTCTGCCAGTCACTGGGCCATCACAATGGGAAAACAGGCTCTCCATACATATAAGCATAAAAGATAGAGACAAAGGTATTTTCAAGCTGTGCCAAAAAGAGACAGGTCTTGCATTTAAGGAATAAACCTATATGAATAAAGGACTACACATCAGAAAATTAAACTGGAATAAGAGAAGGCCTCAGACTCTTATTTGAGATCCTTCTTGGTTTTGTGCGGGATCTGGAGAAGCTACTGTAGCTAAAAAGAGTAACTGCTGCTCACAATGGTTCATGTTAATATAGCAGGCTATGGACTTTGACGGAGGATGACCAGGTAAACCGCATGTTCAGCCAGCTCTACTATGCCCAGAAAGCATGGTGGAAGGCAGCAAGAGGAGACATCTTTGCAGCAGCACAGTGATGCAAAGGAGCACTTGAGTGTAGCAATTTCCATCTGGCAGAAAATSGGAGAGTAGAGTAAAAGGGAGAAGAGCGTGCATCTTAGGACTCTTCATTCCGTAAGGATCTGTGACCCTCAAAGATTTTCAAAAAGGTTAAGAAATCTCTTTAGTAAACATACATTCCAGACTTGTCTTGCGTCTCTCAGAACAGCTGGGCTTGGAGATCACCTAGTCCTACTCCCTGCTCAAGCAGGGTTACCTGTGTTGCCCTAGACCATTTGAGTTTTGAGTATCTCCTGTGCTCAAGCTTTTGAGCACAGCCTCTGTGGGCAGTCAATTCCAGTGTTCAACCACCTTCACAGTAAATTGTTTTCTTGTGTTCAAGTGGAATTTCCTGTGTCTCAGTTTGTGTCTCTGTTAGAATAACTAAGTGACTGCGTATAYACTAAAATAAATAATTAAAAGCGGTATTTACTTTTTTACTATACTATATTATGCTATGCTATAGCAAAAGCTATAGCTTGCTTCAGAGCATATTATTAATAGTTTCCCTTTTCACTGAGCATATCATATATACTATAAAATTTAAAATGTTGCTGCAGCTGGGATTATGGCTACAATTATCTAGGATTGTTCAATGCCTTTGGCAGTGATATGAATGCTACATAATAATTTCATCACTCTGCCAAATGTTTAATCAGATTAACTTATACAGCTACATTGCCCTTTTTCTCACATGCCACAGAAATAGTAACCCTGGAGTAAAAGATAATCATTCTTTCAACTCAGTGTTGTGCAACTGAATAGAGTGAGACATTCTTACTGAAATGGAATTAATGTACACACAACTGTTGCAAAAGTGACTGGATGAAAAGTTCCTTCTATGAAAATGTYGACTTCTATGAAAGTTGTTAAAGAAACATAAAGAAAACATAAAGAAAAATATCTCAAAAAACTGACCAATTTCATTAGCTAAGTGAAAATAATGACAAAGTAAAACCAAATCTCATTGCTAATATTATTTTATAAATATATGCTGCATATTAAAGCGTAAGGTAAAATAAAGCATTCAGTGAGAAGAATAAAGTCACTCTGTCTGTATTGATATACAATGTATATTCAAAGTATCTTAAAGCATGATCATATTAATGCTTTACACTGCAATGTATAAAACTAATTTGCAATCACTGCACAGACATTTTTATATATTCACAAGTATATATCTACTAGTCATATCTAGTCATATTCTATTGTATTCTATCCTGTTATTCTATTATATTCATAATTATATATATTGAATATATTACATATACTCATAAGTAATAACATTTACTCTGGATATGCATGAATTAAATGTCTCTTACAGATCACGTTATTTAATGTTTTCAAATAATATTATTTTGGTAATGAGCAACTTTCATGATGTTATGCCCATTTTATGAAATCATGTGAAGCTAAAAAATGAAGACAAAAGCTATACCAAGGTATGAAATATATYTAAGAGAAATCCTGGGTAAGTTAAACATGGGAACTGTTAATAAACTTGCCCTTCTCTTTTGTTCCTAAATTTGTCTTTTAAGAATTCAGCACGAAACTACTGGACACCAAGAATATTTAACCATCATTAGTAATGACTTCTTTGTTCACTTTTACAGATGAATTCTTGTTTCTGCTGACTTGAATGGGAATTTTGTCATTATCTTCAAGTACACTCAAGACTTCGTGATTCCCAGTAGGTTATTTTCAGTTAACACCAAGACTTTGATCCTGACAGTAGATTTTCACCCATCCATTGGGTTCTGTAAAGATATAGTAATTAATTCAATTAAGTAATCACCCCCAAACCGCCGTTTCTGTCACAGATTTGCATTTTGACCCACTGATACAATCATTATACTAAAGCTTCATAGTTTCACTTATACTAGCGGTTGTAAGAACATGTCACGGGCACAATTATTGTAAGATCAATCTTCTGCATTTGTATTTTCTTTGAGACTGACACCTCCCTGGCCACACAGTCTACCTTCACACAAAGAATGTATCAGTKAAGATGATTTGGCTTTTATAATTGACAATAACGACACTTCTTTTTTTAATATTTGAATGGGCAGCTATTGCAAGTTTTTTCATATGGAAATACATCAAAACAGCCTAACTTGCCAAAGTGCTTGAGCAGAAATAACTGCATTTGGTTCCATTTATGCAAGATAACACATCATTCATTATGTCTTATGTAATGATGTAACCAGAAGATGTAAACATAAAATATTAAAACAAAGTGCTTAATGTAATTAATTTTTAAGATGAAATAGCTAGAAAAGAAGATTCTGAAATGAAGAAATGCTACAAATGAAAAGATTATCCTGTGTGTGCACTTCATGACAATGTTGTATTTGTMGGCTTTTATTTAGATTTAAAATTTACATATGCTTCTATTTGGAGACTGAATGATTTCTATTTATTTTCCAAATTCATGGAGACTACTACAGTTCCAAAGTTACTAGCTAACTAAATTCATTAAAGTGAGATTATTCCTATTTTTTGAAATAAATGTGAATTGAAACAATTCACATCTTCATGTGACCATTATCAGGTATGTTCATCCTGGGACTAAAAATCTCTCAGACATGTATGAAACTGTATTTATATGTTCATTTTAGTAAAAGAACAAATTCTTCCTAGATATCTTTCTATTTATTTCAGTTTTGGAAGCCAAACAGTGAAAGTTTGAACATGCTTATGGTCAGCAAATGGTGCTTTAGAACCAACTTTCTAAATCTTGCRTAACATTTGCATCCTACTCACTCTCTTTATTTCAACATTAAGTAAGTAATAAATATTAGCAGTGGGAGGTGGAGGTTAATCTGTCCCATTCACAGAGGACAACAAAACTGCAGTGGAGGGTGACAGAAGACATGCTAAAAGTTTTATAGAAAAAAATGTACTGTAATTGTCTCAAATTACAAAGTCCACAAATCAGATCACCATTATCCCAAATTACATCCATACTGTGATCATCATAATACAAAGGCACCCAAACTGTACCTTTTATTTTCATTTAGGCCATATTCCTTTTTTTTTTTTTTTTTTTTTTTTCTTTTTTTCCCCCTGGTTGCAGAAAAGTCTCTCCCATTCACCATGTTTTCCAACAGTTTGTCAAGTCAGTAGAGAAAAAAGTTATCTATAATAGGCACTTTTATCATACCGGCTGCCCAAAGAATTGATGGATAAATGGCATATATTCTCAGCCCAGCTACCTAGATAATCTCATGGTCTCAGTCTTTTCCAGAACAGTTTTTATTACCCAGGACCATATTCTTCCCAAATTTACAAGAAAGACCTCCCATTTTTCTTAGAAGTATCATCTTTGAAGGCTTCCTCAGGCTATATGTATGTATGTGTATGTGTGTGTATGTGTGTGTGTATATATATATATATATATATATAAAAATAAAATAAAATATAATTAAAATACATATTGAAGTATAATATATATAAAAATATATAATTTTTAATCTTTCAGAAAGCAAGGATCCTCTCAAGTCTTTTTTTCAGGAAATTATGACCGAAGGTGCCACAGATCAGCCACAGATCTCACTTGTAAGCAAGATGGTTACTAGCTACGTTCCACTTTCACCAGTGGGCACTCTCTTCTCCCAGCAGCAGTAATGAGGACAAGCTCATGGTTGAACATTTAGAGTTTTTTCTAAGACACAAATATAGGAGCAAAATCTGAGATCTGTTCTCATTGCACAGCCTGGGCAATATAATCACTTTTGATGGAGAAAGCTTTTACCAGTGCAGTGCTCTAAAATATTGTAAATATGAAAAGTCTCTCACTTCTAATTTAGTGCATTTATCTTCTGGCAGGCATAAAAATAGTTACACTAGAGAAGATARACAACTGCAAAAAATATATGTTATTTTCACTTCATTCAAATATTATATCAGCAGTATTCATTGGGGTTCTGCTCAATGAATAAAGAAACAAGGATAGCAGTCTCAATGGTTAATTTTTTTCTTACTTGGAATTTAATTTTCTGTCAGACTTTTCTCTTTCCCGAAGTGCTGCAAACCTGACTCACATCACATAAAAGCAATTGATAAACTGGGCAGCAGCTTCTGATGCGACTTACAAAATACTAGTATTAAGTCAGTACCAGTATGTACTTTCATACAATTCCCTGTCATTTTCAACGCTCCAAACTAAAAATGAAATTTAAGCGTCCTCTTTTTTTTCATTTTAGCTTTCCTATATGATTCTGTTTGTGAACACAGCTATGTCTGCCATTGCATGTGGTATGTATCAGTGTTATCTCGTCTAAGCAGTGATGGTAATTCCATAACCGGTCTAGATACCAGTTACAGAAGACAGTGTATCATATACCAAGTTAACTGACTGAAGTAGAAAATTATACAAGGTATGAAGATGTTTTGATGCATAAGCAATCAAATTTTAGGAGTCTTTAAGCACAGAAAAGGTTCTGTTCTGATAATACATAATAAATTGATATGAAAATATCTCTGTGTCCTCTATAAATACATAAACAAGGTAGTTCTTGCCTTGGGGAGCTAGAACTCCCTACTGCAGTGATCACACATTCATGTTTGTCAGTCGGCTGTTGTTTGCCTGGCACCCMACCGAAATCAATGGGGTATCAAATAGGAACAACAGTGGTGGCAACATGTAACAAACTGCTAAATCAGTGTCTTAAAGACAGAAGATGACATACTCTGCAAGAACTGAAAGGGAAGATAATTTTATTATATTTTATATTATATTTATATTACATTATATTATATTTAGGATTATACTTTTTTAATTGGCAAATTTTTGGAGGTTTGAGACAAAAATCTGCAAAAAAAAATCCACAAAAAATCCACAACTTTTTTAGGAAAAACAGTAAAATGTACATTAATTGTTGACTGTATGCGCCTACTTTGGAATATATTTGACATATAGAAGCAATCTAAATTTTCCAGTAATTAAAAAAGAAATGGAGAGGAGGTTTGCAGCTTAGCTTAGTACTCTGGGTTTATAAGTTCCAAAAATCAGAGCTACAAAAATATATGCATATCATAGATACCATTTTTATTTGAAAAATATAAGATGGATATACCAACAAAAAGTTTGTCTTACAACAGAATACATTTACCTATATGAGAGAGCCTACATACAAATGTACAAATAAAAATACATACAAATGTAAGGTAAAGCCACTGAGAAATTGTTGGAGTTTTCCTTTGGCATTGCAAACTTCAGAACTCTGCAACATCTGAAATATCTCTGACATTAGTGTTAGTTTCTGTACAGATCTTCCTTACTCCACATACTTAAATATAATCTATTTTAATGTTCCTCAATACAAATTAATAATAAAGTTTTTTATTTTACTTTCAGACACAGATGCTTTTTCAGCAGCTCAATCAAGCATCCCTATAACTTACACTGTTAATGGAGCATGACTTGAAATTTAAGATAATAATCAAAAGACTTCATACTTAACCTACTGAATTATAAATRCCACTTTGCATATACAGTTTCCGAAATACACTTATAAGCTGTTCAGTTGTGTTACAACCAATTGAGCGAGTTTTCAGTTAATTTAAGACAAAGCAAATCTCATCTTCATTCTTTAAGACCCCCAGGTTCCCATGAAAGGGAAAACTTACATTTCAAAACTTCAAACGGATCAGGTATTCTCTTTATCTTTGTGCGCTCTTTTTTCTTCTGAAAAGCACACTTAAAGAAACCCAAGATGAAACTACTGAAATGTAAAGAGTAATAAACCAAAGCAGAAAAGGTGTTTAACTGTTTAAAATTCACAGCAATGATGGATATATGCTAGAAGCATTTAACTGCACATTTCCTGATATGTCTGCAGTACACTTTATGAGGTGGAACAAAAGTCAGAGTAGATACATCTCAAAGGTAAGTAGCCTAGCTAGGGCCACCTCATCACGGATTTTGGTGTGGCCTGACCACGCAGGATCCTCAGAGGACTTCCACAAATTCAACAGCCATTCTGCTAAGCCTCCACTTCTATTGGTATCTAACCTGGCTAATGTTAACCACATATAAATGTGCATCTGCTTCAAACACTGCAAGACGGACATTACCTTTGAAGTAAGTAATATAAAACAGGTTAAGAGAGATTAATATTTTGTAATGTATTCTAAAAACAATTAGATCAAGCAAAAAGTAGCTCCAAACAACACAAAATATTTTCTAAAAGCAAAGTATTCAGAAAGTCATCAGCCATGACTGGAAAAACAGAGACCTGAATTTTGATGCCTTTTCAACATAAATTTGCCAAACCCTCTGATAGCATCAAAAGCACTGGCTATCTCCTTGTCACATCATCTACAAAGAAGTTACTTTCTTAAGGTAGCTAGTCTGCCCTATTAAGACTGCTTCCATCGTCTTACCGCAGCAGTCTGCTGACTGCTTCTTCAGACCAGACCRTGATCACTCAAGAGTTTCACAATATGGAACGGCAAACTTGGAGTTTACTTGTTCTAGATTAGAGATATGTTGGTATATTATGTCACTGTACCAAGTATACTGTTTAAACAAAGCTGCTTAATCACTGTATAATCTAAAATGCATAGAGGCTGCTTTTACCACAGCTGTAGGCTTTGAATTGCCTTGTGCATTTCTCAGATTACTTATTCCCTTTGATTCTGACTCAAAAATGTATATATTTACTGAAGAATTTAGCTATGTGACAATGTTTCACTATCTTTTTGTATTTTTCCATGCTATACCAGGTTATATTTAATGAGGTAATTAAATTAATTATATTAGGTAAGGCACAAATGGAAATGTATGGATCCAGTCAAGCACCAATGTGAAAGTAAAGATCTTAAGGCCAGATACATTTGTGTACTTTGGCTCCTCTGTGTAATACCAACAGCAAAAACAATCATATACCCAAAGTTAGCAGCTATTTAGGAAAGTGTATGATCACCCTTTCTCACAGAGGTGACACATTAGCAAACCTTTCTTACACATAACTATGGTTTAAAAAAGTAGTGGCATAAAAGATAGAGCAGGATTTGCCTTCATTGTTATTATTTAAGGGATTGAGATGACACTCAGTTAAAATGAATTTTTCATGTATTTCTGATTTCAGAAGGTAGGAGAGAAAGAAGAGACAAGTCTTCAAGCCACTTCAAAATAAATGACTGAACTGCCTGCACTGAAATGTGATTAAAAATTGGTTCATGTGAAGTCATACAGTCAGACACAAAATACATAAGCAAAATTGAATAAAAACTGATGGAAAGTATATGGAATCTTGGGGAATCATAAGGCAATGAGAGTTGGAAAAAAAACCCTCAAAATGTCCCATAATAAACATTCTTGTAAGATTAATGCAAAGAAMTAGATAAATAAAATAAAATGAAATATAAGTTACATTTGTTACATGGCATACAAGAAAGATGTTTGTCCCAGGGCAACATATTGTATAAAGTAATTGTAATTGTACTATAAGCAATTTAAAGAAAGGAGACAATTTAAAGAGAGGAAGAACAATTATATTTGCAAAACAAAGGTATCTGGAAGTGTTCTTCTTCCA
The DNA here is from genome assembly GCF_003343005.1 of Rhea americana. Lineage (NCBI taxonomy): Eukaryota > Metazoa > Chordata > Aves > Rheiformes > Rheidae > Rhea > Rhea americana. The sequence continues at coordinate 6,419,012 of NW_028186523.1, forward strand.
GAAGAAGGAAGGAATTCCTACTCTGACCAAAATATATATGTGTGTGTGTGTGTGTGCGCGCGCGCGCGCATGTATGTATGTATATGTATGTGCGTATGTGTGTACATATATATAATATGTATATATGTGTACATGTTTGTGTGTATGTATGTATGTGTGTGTGTGTATACATACATATTTGCCCCAGTATGTGAATACACAAATAGAAAATAGGGAAAATAGAAAACTCAATCATTACATGTCTAAGAAAGATGACTCCAGGCGGTTTACCTTGTCCTTGATGTAACTGGAATAAAAGAACATTCATTCCATCTGCTCAAGCTCTGCTGAAGCCTCCCATAGTCTACTGTTTACAGGTCTTGGTACAGTACATCAGAAAAACAAATGTGGACCAGATGGAGATAGTTCAGGGGAGAGTAATAAGAATGATCACAGATCTGAAAAATATGGCCTGTAAGGGAAGACTATGAGAATTTAGGTCCTTTTAACCTAGAATGGAGAAGACTGAGAGTACAGCAATCTTCTCATATGTGTACAGGTAAAATATATATATTTATGCATGTAGGTTTGCACATGTATTTATATATGTAAATATGTATTCACATACAGAAAGAACAGAGCAAATGGAAATAAACTGCTGTCTATGTTTAATGCGCACAGGACAAGGTGTAATGAGATTAATTCTCAGTGAGAGAGATTTAGGTTACRTACTAAGAAGAATTTTCCAGTAGAACTACTTCAGCAGAGAAGCTGATTATCTAAAGAAGCTATGAACCTCTGTCACTAGAGATGTTTTGTTCTTCCTTTTCTAAGAAATAGTTAAACAAAAATATTACAAGAATGGTTGAAGTATAGATGATCATGCTGTAGAGTAGGATTGGACAGAATGATCTGTCAAAGTTCATTCAAACTCTCTTTCCTAGAATTTCTTTTCCTAGAATTTCACATTTCAGATGAAGTCTCAGTTTATACCTTTTTGTTATCTGCAGTAACAAAAAGTAAATCTCACAGTACATTCCTAAGAAATATTTACTATGTATATTAATTACACGTCAGATATTAATGAACTCTATGTACATGTTGCTTATATCAATTCATTTTTTTCATTAAAACCAGAGCCAACTAAGAAAAAAATCCTATCACATTCCAAGCGCTGCTTTTAAACAGAAAAGGGGAGTAAGGATTTACAGAGATTTTTTGAAAAGCACTTTGAAAATATTCCGACTCTGTTCATCTAACCTGCCAAAACCAACTGCAGCACAGATACCAATTTCCAAACAGCTATTTAGTTACTATAAACATAACCAGAGATGCCTGAAAAGAACAAACTCATACTTTATTTAAATTTCTAGTCTGATGATTTGTTGTCTTTGTTTTTATTTAGGCTATTTATTGCTACTGCTGTTATTGACAGTATTTAAAGTTGGCACTGTCTCTAAAGAAAATATAAAATTATTCACATTGAACATCAGATGTTCAGTAAGTGTTTTGTGTTTCTTTTTGGTAGGAACATGATGGAGCTCTGTTCATTTTTTGCTGTTAATTGTTCTGAAAAAGAAAAGGAAAGAGCAGAACAGAAATGAATGGCTATAAAGTCCAGTTTATAAATAGTGATAGTTATATTTCTGCTTCTTCATTCACACGAATGAAGTGTGGGACACCTAAAAAAGTGATGTCTCAGTGCATTTGTAGGGTCTTGTTCATCTTGTATGATATATTCTTATTTTTATTATTTTTGCAATGACAAAAAATGTCTTTAAATTTCAGGTTCTTGACTTCTGTTTAAGTGATATTATAAAATGTACATTTGGTAAAATTTAAGAATTTTCAAATTTCAAAATTCAAAATTAAGAAATCTTCATAAAATTGGTAGGCTTCCATCATACACTCTGTGCCGTAATTCAGATGTGCAAGGGTGGTCAAGTACAAGTAGTTTGCTCGCTGCAAGATGCAAATGTTAATCAGAAGAATAAAATTCACCTTCAAAATAGGACTTTCACAGGGCATAGACCTTGTGCTGGCAGCATATATCAGGACTGAATTTCAGCTAAAGTGATTCTTATTGTGACTCAGAGAAAATGCCATTACTGAAGCTGCAAAAGTTTTGCTGGGAAGCTGGCAATTGGTAAGCAAGCCACGGATGGGAAAATGCATATTATATCAGTAAAAAACTGGCTCATGAAATGTTACAAATGTACAAATCGTTTCATCAGCAGTGTTTCATCAGTGATGATGACACAGCAGATTTTTGCTTTGATATACAGAAATCTCAATTCACACAATCAAAAAATCTCGATAATGTACTGATTTACACAGGAAGTTTCCATAGCCTGAAGAAGACAGAAGTACTCAAAGAGAAAATAATCAAAAGCATAAAATTATGGATCTGATATCTTTATGATCTCCCCTAAAAACGATTAATCTCCAAAGCTAGCATGCCTAGATTTACTCGCAGTCATTACCTTTTCTTGTAAAAGTGCAACTTTTATAGAAAAAAATCATGACGAATAACATTTACTCCATTTGAAAAGTAGAACTTTTTTTTTAATGAATGGTAGCAGTCCAGTGAGGAAGAGATTATAAGATAATCCTCCCCCTTTACTCAGGCCTGGTGGTCCAGTGCTGGACTCCCCAATACAAGAGAGATGTGGAGCTACTGGAGAGAGTCTAGCAGAGGATTACTAAGATGGTGAGAGGACTGGAGCATCTGTCTTATGAGGAAAGGCTGAGAGAGCTGGGACTCTTCAGTCTCGAAAAAAGAAGGCTTGGGGCAGATCTTACCAATTTGCAGCCGTATCTGAAGGCAGGGTGTAGGGATGATGGGGCTGAACTCTCTTCAGTGGTGCCCAGCAACAGAATGAGAGGCAACAGGTACAAACTGAAGCACAGAAAGTTCCATCTGAACGTGAGGAAAAAACTTCTTTTCCTCTGAGGGTGCCTGAGCACTGGAACAGGTTGCCCAGGGAGGTTGTGGAGTCTCCTTCTCTGGAGATATTCAAGGCCCGCCTGGATGCAACCCTGTCTAACATGCTGTAGGTGACCCTGCTTGAGCAGGCGGGGTTGGACTAGATGATCTCCAGGGGTCCCTTCCAAACTCAACCCTTCTCTGATTCTGTAATAATTATTGGTCAAACAATTAAGTACATTATATCTTATATTCTGAAGACAGCCTTGTGTTTTAATAGAAAAAAATGTAGTGCCAGAAATCTATTGATGTTCTAAGCATTAATAAGACACATTTTTAATATGTATAGTACCAAGCTTCATAGTATTTTTGACCTTCATGCTGGATGGAGTGTTTCAAAATCACAAAAGTCTGCAAATGTCTGAAATCTGATCCTTTCATAAAGCAATTCATAAAACAGGACAAGAAATACTTACAGAAAGAAACTAACAATCCTGAAAAGATGGGACCCATAGTCCCAAAGCTTAAAGGACAGATTACTTGATTCCACATGCACCTGTCTTTAAAAATCAGTCCCAGGCCTCATATGTCACTTGAAGTTGATTTCTTCTGTCAATGACAAAACTGTAATCCAATGTAAGCAGGAACAAAATTTGATGCCTTTTTTACAGGTTTTCAAGATAGTTTCTATTTATTCTCTTACTTCGCATAAAAAAAACAAGCAATGTATACAGCAAGTCTCTGTCAAATAATATACGTAATTCTGATGCCAGTCTAGTTTGATATCAGTTACCACCTATCTGAGGGAAAAAAAAAAATATAATTTCTTGTTGATTTCCTAAGGCAAAATAGGCTGCAAAATATAAATATATTATTTCATTAAGAAGATAGTTCTTGGACATGATAAATAGTTATCTAAACACAGTTATAGCTGACCTGGGTGTTCACAACTGTCATTTTTCTTCAGATGGAATTATATACGCATATGCTGTGTAACACTGGACATTTTCTGCACAGAAATTTTGTTCATGTATGGTGCGTCCAATGACACTTGGATAAGTTAAACATATGTGGTGATTAGATGATCTGTGGAAGCATCAAGCTCAGCGTGCGCGTATACACTGTTGATATATGCTTGTTCAGTTAGTCTATATTTCCTTGGAATAATCCAAGCTGCTGTCTTGAAAGTTATAACTGGACAGTGCAAAGCTAGGAAGTACGCTGTGCAGGAATGCCTGGGCTTTCCTGATACTCAGCTGTCCTTCCTATAGTACCACACAGTAGCTCTGACAAGTTGTCACAGATCTGCAAAGTTACTCATATAAAATTCTTAGGTAGTACAAGAAAGCTGTCTGAGAAAACTCACAAGAACAGCAGCTGTAGGAACATGCAAAGTACTTAGCAGATTGTATTAGATATGAATCTATAGGAGATACATAGGATGGAAAGGTAAGAATATCTTCKTACTCTCACAAGCTGAGCTACCTATTTACAACATACTGGTTTGCTCTTAATACCTTTGAATATTACCTTTTTACTTAGAATACCAGAAACCATGAAACTACATACACCGCGTAAGTGACAGCTGGTATGTTATATCTATTTTTCAAAAAACTATTAAAATAGCTATCAACTGTCTCTGAGATACCAGCTTGCTTGGAGCAGCCAATTTCTTCCATGCCTGGAAGTCAGCAGTAGTCAGCAGTACCATGCAGAAAAGTGAAAGAATCTAGGTAAAACCAAAGTCCATATCCCTTATGATTCACCATTGAACATTTTTATAACATCATTTTGCACGATCAGGCAGTCAATTTTGCCTACAGAGTAAGAAAATATTTATTTTCTCCTTCTATATGAATATAAAATAAGACACCAGTAAATCTGTATCTCTGACCTTATGTTATACTTTTATTTTTCTGTCAGAACTGACCTGGCCATTCTATTGGGGCATGAAGAAATAGAAGCACATTTAACCCTCCCTTGAACATGGAAAATCTTTAAAATCAGTTGCCTACCTCTGACTATGAAGGATGAAAATGGCTAGAAAACAACAGAACTAAACACAAATTCTCTGATGTTAAACATGCCACGGTCACAGATGCAGGCTCTGCAAGCTAGCAAAAAAGAAATTGTTGAATTTCTCCACCATCATCAGCTGTTTATTGTCATGCTATGTTATGAATAAATGAAAGATATAAAAGGTTTCAGCAATTATTAAATTCCTAATTGGAATCACAGATATTGAGATCTGAAACTACTTCAAGTCATTTTTACTGATAAGCAAGCTCATCAAAACATCCTCAAAGAAGCTATTCAATAAATACGCGTAAGCAGTTGCTCAAGCAGAAAACTATTTCTCTCCACTTTGTAAAAGTAAGAAATTTGGGGTATTTTCTTGAGCCATAAATGTATCTAAATCAATAGAGTCAAAAATAAAAGCTCTCTGATCTGTGCAGGTGTGCAGAGACAGATGCAAACCAAGAAAGAAATATGAATTAGAAAAGTGTTTTGAAGTGGGCATGTTTTAGAAACTCAAGGAAATGGAGAAGTCAATTGATTATGTCAGGGCTATTTTCAACTGAATGTGTATAAAAATCCCATAATATGTCCTTATCCAGCATATGCAATAATTCATAGTGAGAAAAACTCCATGGAAATTCTCTGACAGCAATGCAAATAAAGGTGTATGTTCCTGATTCTAAGGGCTTACAAAATAAAATAGACAAAGTTATCCAGATGTAAAGATGTCATTGCATTTGTAATATTGTTGGGGATCTAGCCAATATTCTCCACTGCATCTTTCTAGTAAACATGGGAAATCCTCGCCTGAATATAATCTGTGCTAATATGCACTATTATTGGTTTAGGCTGCACAAGATTTGGAAATTTAGATGTACAAATACCCCTACACTGCAGAAGTTATCAGTGAAAATAAAAGTTTGAACATCATTTATGAGTCATTATTTTGTTAAGTAGCACTCTTAAAGATTCTGGAACCGGGATCTGCCATTGTCTCCCATCTGGGTGACTGCCAATTTATTTTGCTATTCCATCACTCATACACAGATTTCCTTTTCTGAATTCACCCATCTCTCCCTGTAACCTGCCTTTGTTAAGTACAGCACAAAGAATCAGGTGCCGATTTGAGAAAARGAAATAAAGGAAAGGAATTTGATACTGTTTCACAATAACCCTCTTGAGCTGCTCTCCAGATCTGATATTCCACCATCAGARGTGATTTGAGGCTGAACRCAGCTTTTTGCAGACAAGGTCAATAAGATCAAATGGAAAGCACGCAGTAGGGGCATGTGATAATATGCATATCAATGAATTAAAGAACAAACTGTTGCAGGTAAAAGAAATAGCAGCAGCCTCCATTTTCTGGCCTTGTAGCTTGCACTTTATTAGTCTGCCCTTAAAGGGAGTCTGTAGATTTTGATGGGGCTGCAGATGTTCCTTGTACTGATGGATTGTATAAGGTTCTTTCCTGAATTTTAATCACAGGAATAGTACTCAAGGTAGACTAAAATCATTAGTGTATATTTGTAGATACATTTAATATAGGTGTAGTCAAATATGGGCCAGATGATCAGCTCTTAATCAGCAAAATCTCTGGGAAGGAATTGTGTCTTAGGTCTACTTGGTTCTTAGCAGACAAATGCAGGAGGGCTTTTTGGTCAGTGTACTTCAGTTGGACAGGATAGCAATGTAATCTGAGATGGCCAACATGACCCAACTACCCACAGAAGGGTAGGAAACTGCACTTTGTACAACAACATAATTAGCAAAGCTGCAGTTTGTAGTTAAAGAGGGCTGTTGCCGATCAACTCAGCAGAGTTATACTTTGTGTTTCTGCACAAGATCACAAGGATGTGTTTTTACCCATGTGTTACTCTTTACTTATTTGATTATTTCTTTTTAGTGCATTAATAAAGAGAGAAAGCTAGTCTGCTGGGTTTAGCATTGCATCTAGACTCAGAAGGACCATATTCAGATTTCTACTACAGTACAGACTTCTACTGGGCTTTAAATAAAACATTTAGATCTAAGTTTTTAGCAAGACATCCAAAATACATCCAAATTCTGCCAGTTAGCAGACACCCAATCTTCTGTCTGGACAATGCTTTCAGTACTTAAATGTGTCCTCAAATATCTATATTTAAACCAGAAGAAGCAAATAGCCTCCTGTCCAAGACCCTTAGAATCCTGCRAGTAGGACTGCTTGCAAGTCAGATAGCCATTCTCAGACTAGCTTTTCTATACTACCTTTAGCAGGGTGGACTCCACAACTCAGGATGATCCTATCTACACAGAGAAACTTGGTTCAAATAATCTCTGTGCTAAATAATCACCAGACTCTGAGGCGAATGTCTGATGTTACCCTTTGTACTGCCCTGTGCTGCAGAGGTGGATCCATGCAGAAGCTAACCGCTGATGAGAGCAAGCCACATGGTGAACACACAACATGAGTGAACATGGCTATACAGGAGGTGAGAGGTGAAGCCGGTGACTGCAGAGCATACACCTGGATCCCAATGGATTCAAAAAGCAAGAAGTATTTAGCTTAAAAAAGGTTTGATACTCTGACAAGTAATTCTGCATCTGTCTTTTCATCAATCAAAGTTTGCCCTGTACTGTGAGAAGTTCTTTTTCTTTTACTCGTAAAATAACAGAATTCATTACAGAAAGCATGATCACTTTCAAACTGTAAAGAAATTTCATGGTAGAAAAAAAAATATTTATTCCAAATCTGAAAGATTTCAGGTGAGGTTTTAGAGGGGTTTTTAAACTTGGCTTATATGGAATGAATGAGGTTTAAGAGTAGGTAGAACAGAAYGCAGTTAAAGCTCAATAATCTTAGTTTATCTATGCTACAGACAGTTTGTAGGAAGCCTTTAAAATGACATTTAGAAAGCCTGAAGAAAGATACATTGGGGGTCAGCAGGAAGAAGAGCACAAACAGCTAAAAAAAAMCTATGAAAATACTTTGTGATGGAATCAAATGAAAGGAGTGAAAGGCAATGGACATTCTTGAAGACATGATTTTTTTTATATAATAAAAAGCATCAATATGTAAAACTAAAAAAAGTTTTGAAGCACCCTGATGGTTTAATGCAAACAAGAGAGATCTGAACACTGTGGGGCAAAGGTAATTTAGAAAGAACAGGAACGTAGAAAGATCAGAAAGGACAAAGCACGAAAAATCAGTTTGCGAGTAAAATGAAGAGACAGAAAATAATTTTTATAGKAGAATGTGGAAGAAATACAAATGATGGAAAATTATAACAGCATGAGAGTTATCAATCAAAAGGATAATAAGAAGTTATTACGGAAATAAGAATTAGTAAATAATTAACATAATATGGATTATGAAAGAATGCATTTCAAATCAGTATATATATATCTATTAGATATAAAGCAGAACAGAATATCAAGTGAAGTAATGTAAAAATGCATTACAAGCAATTCTAAGTAATATAATACTAAGTAATATAATTCTAAGTAATATAAATTGGCAAAAGAAATCTTCACTAATTTTACAATGAAAAAGCTTGTAATTGGAAGCTGAGATGAGCAGCTGTAAAACCAATTACTTGGACAGAGAGAAATAGTTAAAAAAAGCCTAAAATAACACTGGGAAACAAAGAATGTTAAACTACAGCCCAATAAACTTAGTAAACATGCACAAAATATCTACTACAATGTATGTATGAAACTGTCAGAAAACAAAAGTATGAATGCATTTATTAATTTCAAGTTAAATTCTTGGTAAAATGCTTGAATTCATTATTCTTAACTTCAGATCAGGTACCTAATCACTGTACACTCCCTCTATTGTATATAAATATCTTAACAGTCACATCAAGTAAATAATAAAACTATTCAATAGCAAATATTGGTAGAAAGACATTCCCAAGAAAGATAACTTGCATAATATAGAGAAATGCATCACATGCTAATACTATACAGATAGTCTTTACAATGAAACAAATTCTCAGACCCTGTGTATTACAGAAGTAGTAAATACAGTCGGTAAAAAATCTGGAACTAGTTATGAATGAAATACTTCATAAAGTGGAATTAAAGTCAAAGAACATCATTCTTGAAATTCTGAATATATTCTATCTCWGAGATAATCATTCTTACACTTTTAGTGGGATTATTCAGATTGCTTTGAAACACCACACGTGATTCTTGTCATTCATAGTTTAAAAGGGGTAATATAGGTAGGAAATGGTGGAGAAGAAGGAGCTGGCATAATAAAGTTACAGATCCTAGCTACTGATAACAGGTAAAGAAAACATTCAAGTCTGCACCTAAAGAGATTTTACTAACATGAACAYAATTAAGAAAGGATTAAAGTTACAATACTGATTGATCCATAACAAACACACAAACGGGGGTTTAGAACTACAGATTAAAACAGGAAATAAAATAAAATAATAAAGTGTAGGTGTAATTTTATTATCATGCAATATGAGAGGAGTGGTAAAGAGGAGTCAATCTTACAAAACTAACTTTTGACCTTGCCACTACATTCACCTATACAAATAGCTTAAGCATACTATTTACTACATATTCTATGTCCAAATTAATAAATACTTTGCAAATTCAAAAAACTAATTTGAAATATTCCTGCCTCCAACTGCAATGTTAAACACATGATTATTTCCAGAWATTTTTTGGAAACCATTGTAATAGTCGTCTTCAACAACATAATCAAAACTGAAGACCGAAGAAGACTAGAAGCACCTAATAATTTAAAGCAGAATAAATCTTTAGCCTCAGTCACCTGGTGTACAATGCTTTATGCTTTTATTCAGGGAAGATGAATGTCAGATTGAGAAAAATTTTATCCTCAGCCACCAAGAAATTACATAATGATGGAATATTAATACAGGCTAGGTGGTTACAGACATCTAAAATACTGGGCCGTCTAAAGCTATATGATATACATGCCAACCTCATTAAAATCAATGAGGATCAAAAACTTCCTGATATCAAATGGAACATGGATTGTGATCACCCAAGCTATTCATCTTATCTGAGAACAAGATTAGAAGGTCAGAGGCTGGCAACCATCTTTTCTGCCTGACATTTTGCAGTCAGTGACTCCTGCTTGATGTACCCAGCAACTCCAATAGTATGTCTGCAATGATGCACATGTCCAGAGCAGATGAACTGATCCACACCAATCTCATGACAAGCTTGAGAGCCTCCCATTTCCAGATACAGACATGCATCTTGACCAGTGTTCAAATTCACAACAGTGGGAGACACTCCTCTTCATCTTTCCTTCCCTCTTCACCCCAAGTGTATATTTTCATGCAATGAAGAGTATTTAGAGTATTTAGAGTATTACACTCTAAAGGGGTGCTGCTATGAAAGAACTTGAGAAGCAAAGTGAGGCACAGCACTCATCAGAAGGTAAGTTTCAGATACTGACAGAACTGCAATGGGATGTAGGCTGTTTCTCTGTATTCAAAATCCTGTATGTATATTGTAAATTGGATTGTTAATAGCTATATTTCTTATGTTACAATGGAAAAGGAAAAAAAAAAGCCTATTATGAGCCCAATACTCTGAGCAGGTTCTTTTGGATGTTCCATGTGTGGAGAGTGTAATGTTTAATATCAAATTTATTTATTTGAAGATATCTGATGTTACACAGGATTTTGATTTAGCACCATTATACAGCAAAATACAGAATTCACAGAATCACAGAATGGTTGAGGTTGGAAGGGACCTCTGGAGATCATCTAACCCAACCCCTCTGATCAAGCAGGGTCATCTACAGTATGTGAGATAGGGTTGCATCCAGGTAGGTTTTGAATATCTCTGGAGAAGGAGACTCCACAATTTCTCTGGGCAACCTGTTCCAGTGCTCTGTCACTCTCCCAGAAAGAAGTTTTGCCTTATATTCAGGTGGAACTTCCTGTGTTTCACTTTGTGCCTGTTGCTTCTTGTCCTGTCGCTTGGCACCACTGAAAAAAATCCTGGCCCCATCCTCTTGAMACCCTCCCTTAAGGTATTTGTAGACATTGATAAGATCCCCCCTCTGTCTTCTCCAAGCTAAAAAGACCCAGCTCTCACAGCCTTTCCTTGTAAGAGAGATGSTCCAGTCCTCTGATCATCTTTGCAGCCCTACGCTGGACTCTTTCCAGTAGCTCTATGTCTCTCTTATACCAGGGAACCCAGAGTTGGATGCAGTACTCAAGATGTGGCCTCACCAGGGCTGAGTACAGGGAAAGAATTACGTCCCTCCACCTCCACCACTGCTGGTAACACTCTTCCTAATGCACTCCAGGATAACATTGGCCTTCTTGGCCRTAAGGGCATAYTGCTGGCTTACGGTCAAYTTGTCCATCARTACTCCCAGGTCCTTCTCCATAGGGCTGCTTTCCAGCAGGTCAGCCCCCAGCCTGGAGTGATGCATGGAGATATTCCTCCCTGAGTGCACTTGCCCTTGTTGAACTTCATGAAGTTCCTCTCTGCCCAATCTCCAGCCTGTCTAGATCTTTCTGAATGGCAGCATCCTCCCAGCTTGGTATTCTCAGCAAACYTGCTGAGGAGGCACTCTGTCTCTTCATCCAGGTCTTTAATAAACAAATTGAACAAGACTGGACCCAGTATTGACCCCTCGGGGATCACAATACAAATGTAAGGCTGGGTGTCCCCAGTCTCCAGGAAGGAACASATGGGCTGAAACCAGCTCAAGTCCATTGCTATCTGCAAAATTCTTTTGTTATTTGTTCAGCTTTTATACTTTATGTTGGGCTGAAATTCGTACACAATGTCCCTCTCCCCAGTGCTGGTCTGGCTAACTCAGTAAGACATTCATGCTCTTTTGGTTCGATCAGAGAGAAACATTTACACAACCAGCTGACCCGCTCAAATGSGATACAGTCAGTTGATCCACCCAACTGATACAGCTATTTATCTGAAATGGAGGCCACCCTCCATTCCTCTTGGTGTTGAGATAAATACAGTTTTCTCTGCGACAGCTGTGCTCAGTCACTCCTTATGCTCATCCCTGAGCTTCCTGGGCACATTGCCCTTGCTTATCTCCTCTGAGCCATCTTTCATTGTAGGAGTTTACTGGTCGGTCACAAAGCCTATTAAAAAATCCAGGAGRAGTTCATCTCTAGGACATACTGAAACCTACGATACGTAGGGCTGAGACCTTAGAATTTTGTTACTGAATGTGACAGTTTGTGCCTGGCTGTTGAGCAGTTTCTGAGTAACAGTCTACAGTCAGACTACAGAATCAGCAGCAGTGTACGTGGCTCTCCATATCAGTAAGAGTACGGATGAGAATATACTTTTTTGGAAAATAATATAATTCCTATTTCTCCTGAAAATATAAAGATTCCTACAATACCCAACTGTCYGCTTAATCAATTGGAAAGAACCCAAAGCATCCTATGAAGAATATAATTAGTCTGCAAATGGGATCAGCCTAACCACTGTCGCCTGGCTGCTCTCTCCATTTCTACCTACCCAACTCCACAGGGAGCCACATTATGGCTACGAAAGGAAGCTATACCTATCCTTCAGTACTGTTCCAGTTTCGGATGAATGAGATTGATCAAAACTGAAAYGGTTTTCAGAGTGACCTACTGTTTCTTTTTTTTCACCTGCTAATCTGACACAAGGTGTCAAACTACTCAGGAGAGGATGTTTGAAAAGATCCTCTGACAGACCTTGTAAGTACAGTCATTATGCCCTGCAGATCAGTTAATGAAATGCAAAGAGCAGATTATTAAATGTAGAAATAATCTAGCAGTACAAAGCAAGTAAAATACTTAGCTTCATTAGCATTATGTTTTTTTYCCCCATAGCAAACAAGTCTCTTGTTCTTCTCTAAGGAATTACAACAACATTGTGAAATTTAAGAAACTTCCCTGTAAGAATATTCACTAATGATTTTGTTAATAACCACAGACAGCTCTGTTGTCAGTTAGCTTATAGTCATATTCTACCAACATAACCTGGACAGGCTGGAGARTTGGGCAGAGAGGAACCTCCTGAGGTTCAACAAGGGCAAGTGCAGAGTCCTGCACCTAGGGAGAARTAACCCTAGGCACCAGTACAAGCTGGGGGCTGACCTTCTGGAGAGCAGCTCTGCAGAGAAGGACCTGGGAGTGCTGGTGGATGACAAGTTGACCATGAGCCAGCAATGTGCCCTTGTGGCCAAGAAGGCCAGTGGTATCTTTGGGTGCATTGGGAAGAATGTTGCCAGCAGGTCGAGGGAAGTGATCCTGCTCCTCTCCTCAGCCCTGGGGAGGCCTCATCTCAAGTCCTGTGTCCAGTTCTGGGCTCCCCAGGATAACAGAGACATGGAGCTACTGCAGAGAGTCCAGTGTAGGGCTACCAAGATGATCAGAGGGCTGGAGCATCTGCCCTAAGAGGAACGGCTGCGAGAGCTGGGCCTCTTCAGCCTGGGGAAGAGAAGCCTGAGGGGGGATCTKATCAATGTRTACAAGTACCTGAAGGGAGGGTGTCMAGGGRAYRGGGACAAACTCTTTTCAGTTGTCCCATGTGACAGGACAAGAGGCAATGGGCAGAAATTGAAGCACAGGAAGTTCCRCCTGACCGTGAGGGGGAATTTCTTCCCTGTGAGAGTGATGGAGCCCTGGACCAGGTTGCCCAGAGAGGTTGTGGAGTCTCCTTCTCTGGAGATCYTCAAGGCCYGCCTGGATGCAAYSCTGTCTAACATGCTCAGGTGACTCTGCTGAGCRGGGAGGTTGKACTAGATGATCTCCAGAGGTCCCTTCCAACCTTACTGATTCTATGATTCTGTGGTTCTGTAAGTTCAAGCCTACAACTTGCTCATTCACAATCAAAATTACTGATGTCTAGATGGTTAATATGTACATATAGGCAATCAGAAGAAAAGTATCAGCTTTCTTTCAGCTTCTCTAAGCTTTCTATTAGTAGATATTCMGGAAAGTGTTCAATTAGCAAGTACAGACAAAGTCAGATGACCCTTTACTATATTATTATTTTCCTTCACAAAGAAGAAAAATCAGGATCCATGGAGATCAGAAATGTAGAAAGACAATCAGATATTGAAATTAAATAGAAAAACGTTATTCAAATGAATAGGAAAGGACAGGACAAATTAGTAGTCTCACTCTTCTTCTAAGAACTCTTTGATATCTATACTGAACATAAATGAATTTTATTTTCTTACATGAAATTTTTGAGATATACCTATAGGCTAACAGCAAATGCTGTTTATGATGCTCCATTTATAATTTTATCTGGCAGGCATGTTGTTTCATAAATATTGATTCTCATTTTCCACATAAATGACGCAGCTGACCTATAAAAATTGGATTTATACAAACATACATCTTACTTCCACCTTTCAGCAGCCTTGTACTTGTGATGCTAATTGACAGAATGATGATTCAAGCCATATGTCTATTCCAGGTAATATATATGTATTTTTTCCCCTAAAGATGGCATTTATCAAGCTATACCAAGCYACCAGAGCTCAACCAACAAACTGTTAACAAGCTGGCCAGTTTCCTTACTTGAACTCAGTTTAAGAAATAAAAAATAATAATGCAGTCTGACTCTCACAGTAAAGCTAGGCAAGTACAAAGAGTTATATTAAGAAAATGTCTGAGTCAAAAAAAGAAGAAATAACCAAGTATAGTCTTAATATAACTTGAAGTCATGAGAGCCCTACTTGGTCTAATGGATCATTTTCTTTAAGACTATCAATCCTACTAAATTCTATACTGTAAGAAATAAAAAATGAATGCGAGTCTCTTTCAGATTCCAGAGAATAGCAAGAGGTATGCATTTTTTCACCATTGCCTTAGCTTACATTGGACAAACCACAAAACAGTTCCTAGTCCCTTCAGAATTAATTTTGAAAATTATAAAATATTTTAGGGCATCAGATTAGAAAAAATATTTGAAAAATTCTCCTTATACTAAGTGGTCCTAACAGTTGATTACACAAATCTCTCTCACCATATCATCCCTTGAATTTTTCTTTTACATCTGATATATTTAATTCATTTAAGAGTTGTCAATAAAGGCCATGTGCATAAAGGTTACCTTTAATATGCACAATCTCATTTCCCTAGAATACCTTTGCCATCACTAGACAGAAACAAACTCTGTAGGTCAGTTCAGATCATATAATTAATATAGATGAATCACTCTCTATAAGAGATGAACCCTGTTAATGTGCACATAGGAAGCCTTCATAAACACGRGTTCTTAAAGCATACTTTAGTTTACAAAGTACAGACTGGTCAGAAAATTAAAAGCCAGATGACCAYGCTGGATTCAAGAAGACATTAATGCTAGGGTCAGTTGGACGTATTGACTGATCCTGTTATTTAGGTTCATACTTAAAATGCAAATATTCTCCCTGATTTTACATTTCTTAACTTAAGTATATGTAAATATTTTCAGSGCTTCAAATTTGCCTATCTATCTACTTGCTTATTCTAATGTAAATGGCATATGATTACAACAGACACAACATGTATGCAGCGGGATTCATTATCTTTCCATTCAAGCAATTAAATAGCACCCTAAACATATAGAGCATTATATAAAATATAATACACCACTGTTTCTACTGATATGTTAGGYATATTCATGTACATGTATAAGTGTAGCAAAATAGGTATGTCCAAAATTATAAGCGTTTTCCCTTCTATTTAAAAATATTTAKTTTACTCAATGCCAAAAAGTAATTAGAATTAAAATAAAATAAAAATCAGAATATATCCAAACCTTTGAAATATTTGACAAGAATAAGTAAATAAATATCCCTATTTGTAACAAGA
>NW_028186523.1:6434917-6555886 GCF_003343005.1 Rhea americana
AAAAAAAAAAAAAAAAAAAAAACTCATCTCCCTTTATCACACAGCAGCAAAGGCTGCATACCTTGTCACTGAAGTCACCTCCCAACTGCTTTCCATGACTGGAAGAGGAGTGCGCACAACCACAGGTACTCGTGGGACCTGCACATCCTGAATACCCAGCTGACAAGCCCTTCCCGGAGAAATCATGGGCTCTCCCAGGGGCCTTGAACACCTACAGCTCTCCTTCCCTTTCCCCTGAGCGCTCGCCATTGCCGAGGCCAGCAGCAGCTCCAGACCTGGAGGAGACTTCAGCAGTACTTCTGAGCAGCAAACTTGTCAGATCAAGATCCCCCTTTATAGAGCAAGGTCACCTTTTCTGGAGGGTTTCTCGCCCAGTGTTTTGTTCCTCCACCTGCTGCTAAGTGGATATGAGTTCAGGCCCCCTGAAGATGAAGCGACGGCAGGACCAGGGTGACTAACAGTGCATGAGGAGACAGGAGCAAGGGGGCAATCTTTAGGGAAAGGAAAACCTGACAGAGAAGAATTAACCTTACAAAATAAATGTGTTCCTAGTTTTCAAATGTTTTGTCATAATGCATACACATATGTGTATTTTGGAACAGGTATCCCAATGTTGCTTCTTTACCCCAAGCTAATGCCTCTAACTTCTTCTATTATTGGAGGATATTTATTTAAAACTTTCGTCCTTTGCAAGACAGATGCAAAATTATATACCATGATCAAGAAAAAAATTAAACACAAAAATCTCCTTTTTATTGAACTCAAACTTCAAAAATTTCCAGAGAGGCTTACAACCCTCTGTATAATACAGTGCAATACAGCTTGCTAATCCAGTTCCACATTTCTCATATATGGCAATGTAAAGTATCTCAGATGCTTTGACTSCCAAGATAAGCCTCATCTTTTTGAGCCTTTACTGATCTAGCAATCTTTTCTACAGCCTATGGAAGGCAAATGGAAGCCTTCACTCTGGGAAAATGTGCACAAGAAATGGATCTTACCACACAGGTAGCTGAATACTTTTGGCCCATGTTTCAAATTAAAGATGTAGTTTTATTTCAGGCAGAGGAAGAGGCTCATGGTAGATTAGGTAACTTAAAAGTTTCAGAAACACTGGTAAAGTTGAAGAACAGGTAAATACAGTATGAATCTCTGTAAAAATCTAAGTTTTTACATAATTATATTTTTAATCATGTATTCTGCTATATTTACAACTGTAAGTCAGCTCATCTCTCCAGACCTTATCACCGCATTCAATAAAAACTCCTATTTTTGATACAGTGTACACAGTCTTGCACACTCTTTATTCCTACTGCAGAACAACATTATTTGCTACTGTACAATCTATTATTTTTATGCTAAATCATCATTCCTTTTGTCAGAAGGAATTGAACACTGAAAAAAACCCACACTATTGTAACAGAACAAAACTGGGACGTTAGAAAAAGTGCATACACATCTCTTTTGATGGAATCTGTCACTATGATCACAGCAGTGTGCTGCAAATAGCTTCGTTTTATTTGACTCAGACGGGCTTTAGAATGAAATTATTAGTATTAAATGGAACCACTGGAAAGCAGCAATCTATGTTATAAATCCACTGTTGCTTTGTTGCAGTTTTAAATATGAAAGTGCAATTCTTTCTAGAGTTTCTGTAAATAAGAACAGTTTCACTGAAACTTTCAAATTATAGTCTTTAAAAGTCAGACACACAAGGGCTTATGGAAGGCACAGCTTGAAATCTAAAACTGCTAATGTCAAGATATATTTTTGTATTTGTCAGAACGGAAGATTTCAAAAGTTTTTAAAAAGGCTGTGTGGGGTGAAAGTTCAGCATGTGTGCACAGTTGATGGAAACCATCCAAAAACATGCACATACTGGCGTTGGCAGGAAATTTTATATCATAGAGATGGTACATTAGGTCAGAGGTAGTTAAAAGTGAGTTTTAGATTCCTCAGGAACATTCTCCTTTTAGTGACTAAAGGGCAAATGGCCATCTTCGTGTTCCATTCCTCTCTGCAGGCTTCAGTGAAGTTGACCACGAGATAAGGCTGTATTGACTGACACGTAAGACAAGGATCCAAGGGCACTGCTTAAAAGGCCTCTTATTTGTGATCTCTTTCATATGCCAGTATTTTTTCCTACTTCTTTAACATTTATGGGCAGCTTCCAGAAGAATTGCTGTAATAACACATTCTCAAGTGCTAATTTTGTGCTAATAACACGTAAATAGCACACCSTTCTGCCTCCTTAATACAACTATTACAGTGCCACTAAGTTGCTACAAGTGCTTTGAAGATCAGGCCATGGATAAAGAAAAAGCATCAGAAACTGAAAANCAAAAAAAAAAAAAAAAAAGAACTATAGTGAAATCTCTCCAAATTCAGATCTAAATGATAAATAGAACTCCTTAGTTCAAATGCAACTTTCGATTTTTTGCTAGAAGTGTGCTCACACATATTTCATTTTAAATTGCTATTCCCTCTTGGCTAAAAGATTTTTTTCCCATTTATAAGAATCTTACCTGCTATTCACCTCTTTATCCTCTCATGTTTCTGTTATAGCAATGCAGTAAACCTGGAGATACTGGAGGTATTTTAGCACTTAAGGAACTCCCTAAAAAACACAAAATGCTACAATACATATGGAACTCGATCTAGCTAGCAAATATAGTTTCTACATTCTGATCTTCCATTTTTATATTGGGATCTCCATGATGGAAGTGCCAGATAAGGGCTGAAATTGATGACTTCACCATCTGACACAAAAGAATGCTCTTGCAAGAAAAGTAATCTTTGCCCATGTTGCCCATATAAAGCTTTTCTGGAGCACTGGCATGCACCAGCAAGTTGAGACATTAAGAATACTTCTTTTTTCATTTTTTTCTGATATAAATATAGAGCAACATGCATATGCTAAAAGGAAAAAACACCAAGCAAAAAACTCCAGCTCCATTGCATATGTTTATTCTCCTGGAAAGAAGATGGGAGAAGAAAGAATATATGATTTCAAACAATTGATGTACTACTGAAGAGTATACTGATGATGCTACCACTATGCATTAAAAAAAATGCAGAAAATAATAAAGTAAACTTACAGAAAAGAGAAAAAGCAGTTTCATTGAATCTCATGCCTGATGCATGTATTTCATATTCTTTGCTATAGTTTGTAGTTTCATATTCTTTGCTATAACCAGGATTTTATACATAGATATATATATATATACTGCCTTTAGCTACATTTTTATTTCTTCAGCTTAAAATGAACAGCGAATTGTATGCTCAAGAACTCACCTAGTTTCTTTAACTATGAACATTAGCTACCACCTTTGTTCTGTCTATGTCCATAGATCCTCATAAGACAAAAGTACAAACGCTTAAATTGCAATCATATTGTATTTATGACACCAAAACAGATGGAAAGGTAGGGAAGTGACTAAATGAATATTCATTTAATTCATTGTAAAATACAGAAGAATCAAAAGGGAAACCAAGAAAGCTGTGTGGCTTAAACAATTAGAAGACAGGCTAAGAAATTATGTATAATTTCTCTAATTTATAAACTTCAAAATGAAATGAATCTCAATTTGTTTTTCTAATAAAAAAAGCTCATCAAACTTCTATGAATCCAATCTGGTAAGTTTGCAGCTCTCGGGTGGTTTCTATGGCTAGGCTGCAGTAAGAACATCAGAGCCGTCAATCACTGCACAGATGAAGGGCAAGATGCTTGACGAACAATGAAGTTTGATTTGCTGTATTCTGCATCTGTGCATGTTGCTGACACTTAAGAACTCCACTGGCTGCAATGTACGCCAGCCCAGCAAGTAGGGRGAAGAAACAGAATATGCACCCAGGCAACACAGGCTTTGTATATGAATCATATTTGTATATGATTCTTCACATTTCAGATCTCAATGAAAAGATCTCAAACAGCAAGGGAAAGGAAAAGAAAAGAAAGCTGTAACCATTAAAATTTGCGTATGGTCTCTCTCTTGCCTCTTCTTCAGGCAAAGTAATAGAAAGGCAATAGAGGGGATCTGGTCAAAGGGGTTATGAAGAACTAAATTAGGACTCCAAAGTTGGATGGCAGGAAATTATCCTCTTGTCATCATGTACAAAAGGATTAAGAGTTCAGTGCATACTGCTCTGATCTATGGATGGCTTAGATTGTCCTTCTGAATGCAAAGTAGGCATTGTAGGAAGTCCTGATCCATGGCAGCTGGATTGAACTGGAAGGGCTGAAATAGACAGTTTAATAAGCATTTTTGATTGAGATCATAATTCAGATCTATATTGTATGGAAAAGCTGGTTCAGACAGATCAATGTCACTTAACCCATCTTTAGTCTCAGTTTCAGCACCTGTTTCTGCATTTGAAGGAAAAGATAACGGAAACACGAAGAAGAAAACCTGCTTTTTTTCTGGGTTCTTTGGAAATTTAGTTTCCTCAACAGCATTTTTTTTTTTTTTGGTATAGGTTCGGATTCTTTCTAAAGCTACTTAGGGTCATCAGTCATTTTCTTCTACTCTTTTTCCTCAGACTAAAACATCATCTAGATGAACTCCATTAACTCCAAAGTCATCACAAGATTGTTGCATTTTTCAGTGGAACACCTCAGATGACATACATAGACGAAAATACCACTCCCAGAAGGGGTCCTCAATGATCATAAGCTTATGATCATTCTTTATTATGTTTTATTATGATCAARTGTGAGAGCCTATTTATCAAGTAGAGAAAACTATTATCTGCTGTTTCTCCAAACATTCAGTCCTCATAAATAGTCACAAAATTCTCTTTAAATAGCTACTGAATACTAAGTGAAGAGTTCTGTTTTCTTGGTATTTCACAGAGCAGTTAGCCAACTTCTATTAACCTCTTAGGACCAAGGAACTTTTCTTGGATGCTTAGCCTTAAAAAGCTGGATATTTGCAGACAAACAGAAATTCATCATTCTGTCTGTAAGCTTTTGTATCTCTTGAAAGGTGATATTTTTAACTTTAACTATTACATATTCATTCCTAGCCCTTCCTACGACAATCTGTCCAATCACATAATGTGATTTTATTTAATCAAAGAATATTCTCCCTCTCTATTAAACATGGCATCTTTCTAGTTGTAAACTAGGAATGGATAGCTAGCTAGTTCCCTACAGATGGACGGACACGTTAAGGTATTGTTTATTTGAGCAGTCAGTGTGAATGAGATAATTCCCATATGTCCTGACTGCCATCCTATCTACTTTCTGTTGTTACTTTTTTTTTCTTTTTTTTTTTTTTTTGACACTAGCACTACTTTTGCTGGCACCACATTGCGTCACACACAGGATAAACAAATGTCATAAGTTATTTCTAGGCATTCATTGCCTGCCACAAAGTTGTGCATTTCTGCTGAGAATAATTTTTCCAAACTAGTCCTCCTGCTTGCCCTTGCTGTGCACATTCTGCTACCACTTGTAAACTCTTGTGGAATGATTCACACTGGGCTTCCTGCTACTTTTTCCCAATGTTTTGGATTTCAAACATGGTGCCCTGGCTTGTATTCAGTACAGTATGTGCAGCTCCATATAGTTATTTTTTAATYTTTATTTTTCTAGACATTAATTTTGAGCTTGACATTTCTTTCTAAATCAGGTATCTACTTTTGTAATGTTTTGTGCCCAGGAAGTGACAGAGAGAGACAGTCACTTTGTGCCAGAGAGACTGGACCCAGATCCAGGCAACTTCAAAGTGCCCAGGCCCACTGGGTTCATTTAGAACATTCCCAAATGGAGAGGARGGGTTTAACTGTGGTTATGGTAATTGGTAATACACGAAATGAAGACAGTTTCCTCAGAGAATTAAAGTAGAGAAAGACTAGAAGAACGCTGCACATGCAAGTAGAAATGGTGAATATAGGATTTGAAAAATTATCCAATGATAAAAAAGAATGAGAGTGGCACAGCAAAGCAATTGCAAATGGCCCTAAGTACTTCAGAGAGAATGCTCAAAGAGAAGGCAAYCTGTTCAGGAAAGTCTTTGCTTTTTTCTTTATCTCTGAGCAATGTCCCTTGTTGTCCAGCAAGAATACTGTGACATCACATAGCCTTGATTTATTACAGTGACTACTTAAATATAAGAGATACTTTATTATCATAATGCTTAATAATTGTATTATTATGTAACAGAATATATTATGTAATAATTAGATTATTATGTAATTATATTATTATGTTAAATAGCATTTGCATGTTTAGTGATACTTAGACCAGTATCAGTGTAAGCACAGAAGAAAACTGAGCAGATTACAGAAGTTTTATCAAAAACCATATTTACATGTAGGATAGCTCTCCAGACATAGCAATCAGAATCAGTAAATGTAGATTTAACCCCCAAAATATTTCATGTAAACAGTTAAAAAAAATTATGGAGACTGTCAAAAAAGCATTCAGTATTAACTCAATAACCTGTGCCTGTCCAGCTAGCACAGCACAAACATAATTCTGCACATTCTTGCAGCTATAGCATATTTGGGACTACCTCTGTGCACAACAAAACTGCAGTATTTGGCACAGTAATTTTACATGTACATTGCTTAGTTTTTGTGCAAACTATTCAGTTTTTCTTCATTAAACTTTCTATGTAGGACATAAAGTAAAATTTTCAGTGTGTTATGTAGAGTTACAGTGATAACAGTTTTCCTCATGCATTTGTAATTTACAGTGATTGTTTTTTTGTGTTACCAATAGTGTCATTTTCTGAGGTCTACAGCTTAAACTGCATTGGCACTGACTGCAAGCCTTGAAGAATACCTCATGTGCCAGTTTTGGTTTCACTATCCTTGACTTAATATGAATAACCAGGTGTGAGAATGGTTGCAGCAAATAGGAAAAGTTTGGAGCCAACTGCACATGTAGGAAAGCACCCCATTCCAGAAGGCTTCTTATTTTCCATGCATCTCAAAACATCTGAGAGGACTAATGTAGACCAGGCTTCAGAATCTGAATGTCATATTCCTCCATCCTTGTGATAATAGATCTTTTACCACAATAATTTAGAATGAGTAGGATTTCTAGAAGTCCATCCTGCTTAAGCTTTTTCCATTTTGTCTTTAMAGCATCTGTTGGAGTACGGACCTGAATTTCATTTCCCTAGGCAACAAGTTTGTGCTCTGTAAGATTTTCTTTTCAGTAAATAATAAGTTTGCATAAAATGAAGTTTCTGAGAGACTAGCTCTATGAATTTTGACTGAATATTGCAGCCATTCTCAAATGAATTGCAAAGAGCAATTAATTAAAAATATTTTTGAGGGATGTTTATAAAACTAATTGTTCAGAGTCACTTCAACCACAAGTTTATTATTCTATTTTTCTGAGAAATTCCATTTACCAAAAAGGAAATTAGTACATTCCATAGGGGAAAAAAAAAGAAAAAAAAAAGAAAAAAGAAAAAAAGAAAAAGTCTTCTTGTTTTCTTCTTGTTTTCACTAACCAGAGTTCTGGAGCTCTGGTGTAAAACTATTCTATCAAAAAATTCTTAGCCAGTTCTTATGAAAATTGATGTAGATCAGAATTAGAACTATGTAGCTCTGCAAACACTGGCCAACTATTACAGAAAGATTTAACACTGTACAACCGAATTTTCCTAAAAGATCAAATTCTGACTCAGAGAATTCTAAAGTTAGTGTGAAAAGCAGAATCATCATTCTGCATGGAGTAAATTTGTTTTGCTGCTATAGCTTTATTTCCTGTGTTTGAGAAGTTGGAAGACATATAAAAAGGAAAGAAGGAAAACTCCTCCACATACACACTGAATATTCATTAGTTCTTAAAACTTAAAATAGAAGAGGATTTTTTTTCCAGTATAGAAATGAAATAAAATTCATCATCAAAGGCTTTTAAAGAAACTAATCCATCAYGTCAGCAATTGGAAGGTTCTTGCATAGATAGGAAAAGATAGGATGCAAAAGATAGGAAACATATTGCAGGAATACATGGAAATTTCCCTTATCAGAGGGAACTCATCAGCCATGGGATCTGTCCTGTTTAACAGATGTGTTTCAGATGGAATCTAAAGGCAGTAAAATGTAGATGAAAYTCAATATAGAGAGATATAAAGTGATGCATCTTGAAGAAATAATTGGTGATTGTACATCTGAAATGGTTGGTCCCGAGCCACTATTACTGAGAAGCAAAATCTAGGGCTTATGATAGATACATCCAACAAAACTTCAGTTCAGTGCTGAGCAACAAACCTTATACAGAAAACAGACTCATACAGAAAACATCCTTTGGCTACTGTCTTTAATTCAGGGTCCATCTACACCCTGGGTAAAGCATGCAGTCCCCTTGGCTTTGGCCTCAGAAAGAAGTAACATAATTGGAAAAGGTACATGGATGATCAAAAGCACTTACAAGGGAAGAATAGCTGAGCAGRCCAAAGCTTCCAGCTCAAACACAGATGTCTCCATTGGGCTATATTACAGATCTACTACAGAATCACAAGGAAAGAGACCCTTAATGTTAAGCCTCTTCTCCAGTACTAGAAATAGAGATTATCAGGTGAACTCAGTGAGAGCCCTGTTGAAGACAAACTAAAGAAGGAAATCCTTCCTGCCCTGAATAACAGAACTGTGGAAGTCATCACTAAAGCTTGTTATGTATGCTACAAGTCTGTGTGGGCTTGGAAGGAAACCAGAYAAGCACAGAGAAAACAAATCTATGAAAGGTTACTAAACACAAAATCACATCCAGCTTGTGAACTTCCTCAAGATAAAAATGATAGGATTCTGCGAAAGCTTTACTATAAAATACATAAAATATTTAGCACCAGATACCCTTATTTTGTACTTACATCCAYGGCTGAACATCCTCTTCTGGCTCTCGTTAGAGAGTGGGCTAGATGAATCCTTATTGTGACCCAGTTCCTATATATGGCCATTCTTATGTTTTTATAGTCCTTACTATATTTTATAATGTAAAGACCAGGAGTASTACTTACTTTTTATTCACAGCCCATCCAGGGTCTGATCAGTCATTAAGCTGATATAAACTTTATAAATGTATAAGAAGGTGATTGTCCCCACCCACCCATCAAAAGGTTTAAAACCACAAGAGCAAGCCTTCTGAAACAGACCTGTGCTTTCTGGCTCATGACAGGATCACACGTGCCAAGACACTATGCTATAAAGTATACCCAAGTCTGCTGCCAAAATAGAGTTGAGCAGCATTTGGTATTCATCCACAGTGAAGTGCCAAAATTTCCTGAGATTTGCCCATTACTACTTTTGAGATATCTGCTCAGGCCATTCCTCAAGTGGTAATGAAATGTAACACTAGGAAGTGACTGCAAATCCAGAATGACTGGTGGCCACAGTCAGTTCTTCATAAACAGCAAAACGATGTCTCCCATTTGGTATTTTTTTCTATAAATTGAATGACATATATCCTTTTCAACTTAAATACTATCTGGGCTATGTCTATTTGAAATGTAGTTGAAATAACCAGGGCCAGCAAGTATTAAGCTTAATGAAAATTTTATTTTGCAGAAACCAAAGTGATTAAACTGAAGGAGCTCTCTGAATTTTGAACTTATTTGGGTAAATTTGGAGTTTTTCAAATAAGTCATAGTATAATTGTATATTTTTTAAATCTAATTAAAACTGTTCTTAATAAGCATTCCCTTGTAACTGTAAATAATCATTCACATGTGACACTGAATTCATGAAACATTTTCTGGGAGGATATGAGAGACTTAGATGCTGTCATTCTACTCTGCAATGTCATTTAATAATCTCGGTCTGAATATGAAGCCAGCTACAGAGACTTTCATCTATTACAAGAAAAAAGGAGTGTAAAACTAAAACTACAAAACCAGTGAGAAGATAATTGGATTTTTGGAATGTGTTTGGTTTAAATAATCAAAAGCTATAATAGTAAAKGCAATGCAATCACTTTCCTTACAATATATGACAAAATAAAATTGAAACATGCAGATCTAATTTGTGAATGTTGTACTTTCACATGTATACACTGAAGCTGCCTGAACCCACCCAGATACTTTGTTTTAAATATATTACTGCTGCTTTTACTGAGTCTATTTCTACAGTCTTGTCTAAAGCAAATCATCCTGCTACAAAAGATAGTGTAATTTTTTCATTGACTAGTACATTTTTGGATGAACAGCTCCACTGAGAAAGGTATAAACTCTATTCCTAGATAAGGATTATAATGCATTTTGTTTAAATAAGAGAAAACAAAAGGATGTATTCCAATAGGAATTCATTCAATTATTCCGTAATAAAAATTTGGAGACAATACAGAGAACCTCAGGTCTTTACTGAAATGACCTAGATGGTTATAATTTTGGTTATGCTTATAAAGATTTTCTCAAGCTCCCAACTCCTTCCTAACTGCTTAGGTATTCACGTTTTCATGAAAGGGACTCGTGCACTAAAATGAYTTTTTGATGTATGGCAGTATCTCATGTTAGCTACTCTTGGGATGCCTGAGACTTCTTTAAGCTTGCTCTGTTAGCCAGGCACCTAACTAACACCTAACTTAAGCACTACACATCATGACATCAAAAATTCTTTATGCACCTTACAACAGGTCTGTGAAAGTGCAAGTAGGAGAGCTACAATAGAGATAGATGGAGATGCGAAATCTGATTTCTGCTTCACAGCATACTTAAGGTTACACGAAAATCTGAGACAACAGGGCATGTAACTGTATGGAGACTAGACCATATTATCTTCTTATACTTTTTTTAAGTAACAGTATATTTTTACAGAAAAAGGTTTATGAGGGAGATAAAGAACTGTAGTTAAAGGTAATGAGAATTTCTACCATTCCCAAGCTCCTTTTGATGTACAATATGTGTCTAAAATCTGAGCACAGGCRTAAAAATCAAAGCATGGATGTCTTATACATAATTGGAATCTGTTGTGTATTTATCTTATAGGTTTTAAATACAACCAAATAGATGTATTTAGATAGATTTAAATAGATGAGAATACTAGCTATAATAAATTGTAATCTGTGGAAAAATTAAGAAGGAATAAATAAAGACTAAGGAATATAGTTTGCTGCCATTCTCCAGGATATTTAAGAAGGAATCTACAAACATTAATAAGTGTAAAAAACTCTGTACTGTCTTTCAGTAGCAATAAATAAGATACATGGATAGAAATAAAATTCAGACTTTGACAAGACCCTTTCCCTGGTCTTTAAACACATAAATTCTCCCAGGATTAGRATGTATCCCTCTGTATGAAACCACTGAAGGCACACTACGAATGCAGCCAACATCCAATGACCATAAGTCTTAAGAACAATGTTAGCAAATACCATGATATTATATTTGTGCTTTTTGGACAGGTGAATCCTGAATAYCCTGAATGTTTAGCACATTTGCATCAATTCCGCAATCTAAAGAACAGTAACTACAGCTCCAGCAGGGTACTCTTCATCATTTTGGCTTATATAAGATTTAATTCCAGATACTTTACTCATAAGWGGATAAATACTTGGGATTTTCATTTAATATCTCTTCAGAGTCTTTGTTATTTTTGAACTACATGACCTTTTAAAAAAGCTTGGTGCTTTTCCCACAGTACTCTTCTACCATTTTGTAGTGGTCTTTCACATGTTGCCAGAAGAGAAAAGATCATTAAAGACTGGTATTTCCCTGTGACCACACTCTTGATGTAAAATTTCTACTCCATGCAATGCATTGCACTGTCGTGTAACTGGCAGACTCCCAAGCTCCTCCCAGGGATAAAGTAACAGAAAKTCGTAACAGTGAAATCCCCCAATTACTCTCAGGATTATTTTTAGGACAAGACARCTTTGTCTATGCTTATGGCATATGACAGCTGTGATCTTTTTATGTGTTTATATCTTCACAATGTAGCTAGGAAGTAAGAAAATTCTACCTGTCCTGTTTTGAGATGGTGACTGTTGGTCACCACAGGACTCCACAGGCCACCACAGGGCTGGCTGGAACTAGAGAGGCTTGAGTCAAATAATGTAGTATATGGCATTTCACTCACTGGGAAACCTCTTTCTTCCTTTCTAATGGTAGAAACTGAGCTAAAAACACTACCTCTATTCCGCAGGTGGGTAGCTAATGAAGCTTTGTTGACTTCTGTTAGCCAAAGATGTGTTCTAAACACATACTGTATTACTCTCCATTCTATTTAGTAAAACACTTTTGAAGAATATTCAAGTATAGAGTTGTTCAGCTGTACAGCAAAGTCCAAGCTGAGCSACAGGAGGTACTGAGTTTAGTTTTCATTCATTACCTTATGGTAGTTTCAGCCCARAATTTGGGCTGAAACTACCCCCCTTTTCGAGCGTTAGATTTTGGCCATCTGTGAGCATCTGCAAACCAGGCTCGCATGGTTTGCACATTTCAGCATATAATGTCTAAGCATTGAATTTAGCTACTTAACATTTGATGGATTTGTGCACAGAAAATGAAAACTAAGTTTACTGAGCCAGAATAGCCATAAATACAACAGAACAAACAATATGCTATTTTGGACATGACATACAGGAAAATACATTTTCAGCTTAAGTTCATTGGACACAGCTACAAAAAAGAAAATTTAAGGAAAAAAACCAATAATTAAACATGGTAAATTTGAAAACTGAGCCTTAATCATTTCTGTTCGCATGGGAAAGAGTTCATAAGCACTTTATGGTAATAAAAGGATTCTTCCTTCAAATTACATATTTCACAGAACTCATGATTCTATCCTTTCGCCTAAACAAAGAGCAACTACCAAATATTTTCTTGACATTTCATGTTCACCTCCACATGTGAAATGAGAGGCTCTTAGGTTTTTTTGTTTTTCAAACAGGAGTAGAGATCATTTAGCAATGTCCATAAGCATATCTTCTTTGACCTTGGTGGAATCGGGCACAATAAAGCAAGCTAAAACACAGCATAAACGCTTTGCAGAATTCAGAATATTTTTACTGAGATTTTAAGCTATGTTATTGTCTTAAAGTGGCTTGGCCTACAAATGCCAAAATAGTTTCAGTCTTACTGCAGAAGAAACATTTTCGGAAGTAATAGATCAACTATGGAGTAAACCAAACTCATGAGGTTAAAAACATTTCTATAATTCAGATTGGCACAGGAGACTACATCACAAAGATGTTACAGAGGGATTAACTGATTCTCAGTCACATACTGAGGTATTTGAAAATAGCAAGAAAAGAAAAAGAAATGATGGAATAAGAAAAAAAATGAGAGAATATTTTCATCAAAACAGTTCTACAGTCAATGTTTACACATATAGATGTATGTGACTGGAATATAATTAATTTTAGGGAAAAGAGTGAACTACTGAAAAGATATAGTATAGGAAGGCTCTGGGGAATTCCAAAAAGCACAGAGTACAGCTTTCTTAGCTATGTTTCTTAGCCATGTCATCAAGAATAAGACTTACTGGAGATGCACAGCTGTATCTGTAAAGTTTTAAAATCTCTGAAATCCAAGGGAAACATTGCTACTTGGTGGTAACAGTGCATAATTAGCTGCTGATGATTTTTGCAAATCCAGCCTAAATAATTCAGCTAAGACCCAGAGAGTATGATCATTTTTACAAATCCAGCCTAAATAATTAAGCTAAGACCCAGAGAGTATGGGTCCAAGCTGGCTCCATTACCCTTAGCACACGCCAGTTGTCCTTTTTTCTTTATGCTTGTCTCACACTATCACAATCAAACGTGAAAACATGTTCATCTGCTTTTAAAGACTAGGGTCTCCCACACATATAAAAAATAAATAAACACCATGTACCAAAATAGAGAAAAGAGTACTTAGAATTACTGAACATCTCCTTTTCTCCTCTCCTCCCTAATAAAAGAAAAATTCTTTGTGCCAGTAATGTACCATATTTAACATTACACTTGTGAGCAATATTTTACTTGCCCTGTCTATGTGATACTGAGAATTGAATATATTGTTCTAAGGAGAACTGAAGATGCAGTTTGTTTGTAGAAATGTTAAGGCATACATTTTTTTCCTGTATCACTAAGTATAATAGTTCATTACTTCRTTAACTATTGACATTCTCACACATGAGACATATTTTTATGATCTTACATAAGATTTGGGCTTACRATTTCTTCAAAAATTTACTTTGAGATTCCCTTTAAAAGGGGGGATACAGAATGATTTTGCTCATGGGAAAAGACTGCTATGTATGCATGATATTGTTTTAGCCTGGAATTGTTAGAGCAGCTGCAAATTTGGACAGTTTACAGTTGTATTAGAGCTCAAAAACTGTATGATGAATAGCCTAACATCCGATCTTTTATATAAAGCTTAGAATCTGAATGAATCAGGCTGAGCAGCCTAAAAAGCATACAAAAAACACGTGCGTACTGTTCTGTGATAGAAGTTGTTATATATGGATACTTTATGTAAATAAATGGGTATGTGAATGGTATATTAAGTACCAGAATTGTTTTAGTTTGTTTAACATTATTTCYTTAAAAAAATCTAAAATTTTCTAATGTATATGTCTATGAACTAACTGCTTCTGTTTGTTAGATATGAAAAGCCAAATGAGATATTTTTTTCTCATCCTCCCCCTCTCTCCTTCTTCTGTTAACCTCTCTCTAAAAAACAGGACAGTACTATCGTACAATACGATTTAATTCTAACAGAAAGTTAAAACACTTTTTTTTTCAGATGAAGTAGAATATTTATTTGTGTTAAGCTGCATAGTCATCTAGGCATAAAGAATTTTTAAAACTTCGGTTTAACCCCGCATTTAACAACAGTGAGTTGGAAATACCTGAGAATAACTTTTGGGTTTTTTTAAAAATTGCAATCAGCTAAATTGGAGCAAGTATGTAAATCATTCTTATTTTACAAAAGGAAGAAAAGTGAGCAACAAGAATAAGTAGGAAATACAGCTTCCACTCATTTATTTTGCTTATTATATATTCATAAAACATATACAATACTTAAATATAACACTAAATGAAGAATATTTCTTTTCAAACACATATATTAAAGATATATATATATGAATTATCACATATATATTTAAAAAGAAGTGTTCATTTAGAATTTTACCCAAGGTGAATTATCCTTTGCTCTTAACTTCACTACAACTGTAGTGAAATTCACTACAGCAATGTATCAAAATTAAAGAAACTTTGGAACTCATCAGTTAACTATTTTTTTGACTATTTCATTCCATCTACTGTACACATCTAGTTCCTCTACTGTTGTACAGTCTTAATTCATTAAGTTAATTCACTCATTAAGTTAATTTAAGAATGAAAGCTTATGCCCAGTCATAATTCTGATAATAGGGGCTTGTGATTGTCATCTTTCTCTTTTCCT
Source organism: Rhea americana (assembly GCF_003343005.1). NCBI lineage: Eukaryota > Metazoa > Chordata > Aves > Rheiformes > Rheidae > Rhea > Rhea americana. The sequence goes on from NW_028186523.1 coordinate 6,450,268, forward strand.
GACATTTCCAAAGACTTGTGATCAGCAAATGAATTTCCACTTTCTTGYAAAACACACATGTTCTCTTTTTTTGTTTTTCTTTGGGGCATCAAGATATTGTCCAGCTTTTAATTACGTATTATACAATAAACAATCATAATGTGTCCYCAAGGCTGAAGTGCCATTTTGGATCGAGTCATCCATCTTATATTTAATTTCCACTTCTGACACAAGCCACAGTTTTTGTCAGAAAGGATTTTTGTTTGGATATYAGCTATTTATATATTCCAACAGAAGCTGTCTGATGCATTCCCTTAACTCAACAGCCCAGTCAGAAGAATTCACAGCCACTGTGAAACGACTCTAGAAATCAGCTATTCAGGATGCATGAAGACCACACCAAAGGCTTCAAGGGTCTTTTCTGAGCTCCTTTTTTTTTTTCAAAGGAATCTTACAYTCCACAGGACTCTGTGCTTGGATAAATAAGGAACCTTTAGGAAACCAGAAATTGCTACATTAGATCTGTGCCCACTGTGCCCAACAGTGACTATAGAAGATATTTCAGAATAACTGGTAACAAAACAAATATGCAACCTACCAAATGTGTTTTGCAGTTTCTACTACATTTTCAAACTAAGGCTGTGTTGAAACGCTTTACTGAAGAATGAACACACAGCAGTTTCTCTGCTCCTGCTCAGTGAAGCCTACGCTTTGCACCTGCTTAAAAGCTAACCTGTGAAACCCAGGACGCCTGGATACCCTACAGGATGCCTGAAGCCTCTCCACACTTCATCTTTTATGGTGCATCAGGCACCTGTTGTTGAGTTCCTCTCAGAAGGAGCCCARTAAGTTATTGCCCTTCGTCAAGTGTGATGCATCTCTGAGGTAGTCTGGGACAAATGGTTGTAGACTTAGTTCTTCTAYAGTTCAGTAAGTGCCATGCTTCAGCCTACAGTGAATAATAATGTGGGCTCCAGCTTTAAACTTGAGCTTTTTTTTCCACTATTTATATTGAGCGAATGAATGTAGTTTGAGATGCAGCACAGATTAGTGCTTGGATTTAAACTATAAAATAAAAGTACATTATAAAATATAAAAATGCAAGTATATAAAATATAACGAGACAAACAGTGTGACTTCTCTTTTGTCATACAGGAAACTGTAGAAGAACAAATGTCAAATTTAGATCCTAACCACTKGGCCTACTTCACCTCAAACATGAAGCCTGAAACACTTCAGTCACCTGTCTCGCCCTCTTCTCCTTCCCCTCTGTTTTTGTTACTAGCATTGTACAACTAAAATAAATCTGTATTGCTAGGCCTCTGGCCTCTGCAAAGGACCAAATTCCATAATGMAAAGGGATTATCAACAGTTTCGCCAAATTCTACAAAAGCTTTGCCAAATCTTGAGCAGCCACTGCACTTGAGAAATCCTCAAATAACTACCAGCTTGGAAGCTTGCACCGGCCGTGGCCCAGAGCAATTTATCCCAGCTGGAGCAAATGCTGTGACCACGTGCCAGCAGCAGCACTCACGCCGCAGGGGAAACTCCAGTTCTTGCACAGGTTCACTGGWCATATCTGACAGTGGTGACAGAATGGCTATCGGTATGGAAATCCCTGTATTATGCCTGAATGCTAGTCCAAGCTGTTCATGCAGAGCTGAACTACTGTATTTCAAGCCCTAAATGAGCAGGTCTTTTGGTGGTGGTTGTGGTGGTGGGTTTTTCGCCTGCAGTACAATCAAGAAGGATGCACTATTCTCCTTTTTCAAGTAGCGAGAGCGTTTTGGTTCCACTCCTACAGACTGTGAAGGAAGAATGTTTAGACCCTTATCCAGAGCATAATGGGTCACTGGATGTGCTCTTGCGGACTATAAAATGGGTTAGAAGAGCTCTTTGGACAGACTGGTCTTTTTTAGGATTGTGAGGTAAATTTTATAATATCTTTTCCTATTTCTTGTAAGTAATTTGAAAGTGCTAGTAATAACGTAATTCCTACTGATTGATATATCATATGGAGATAGGATTTTCCTACTACAGCAGAGGCTAAACATGAGGAAATTGAATGCATATTATGGTACAGTACAGGACTGAGTTTGTGAATGAAAATTAAAATSCTAATAGATACAATAATGCATTTTAAGTGTCTTTCAATAGCAGCACATTAATAATGTTAATATCTTAATTCTGAAAAGAAGTGTTAACTAGTCTACTAAAAAAAATACTATAATGACATTAAATATTACATGAAAAATACACATATAGTCTTCAGCATGTCTGCCAGACCACTTCAAATGCTTAGAGTATACTGATGGGAGACAATATGAAGAATATGAAAAATAGTTTTTGCAGAATCACAAAATAGTTGGGGTTGGAAGGCACCTTTGGAGACCARTGGTCCAACACTCCTGCTCAAGCATAGTCAAGACAGACCTTGAACAGATTTCCTAGGACCATGTCCAGTCAGTCATGTCCAGATGAGTCTTCACATTCAACTCACACATTTACATAGATATTCATCACTAAAATCTTATATATTACATAACAGCGCTTATACGTTACATAAAAGTGCTTATGGTATAAGTGGCCCGGATGCACTTCAATATAAATAATGAAAAAAGGATAAGGAAATAAAGCTATTTTTATTTTTTAAGATAAAAAAGGTGCATGAATCTTTTTCTTTTTTTTGAGAGAATTCATGCATATTCAAATGTATGTGTGGGAGTGAACACCCAGTCATCCCCTGGGAGACAACCCATTTTTTCTGTTTTTAAATGAAGGACAGGATGCCAACTTTATGTTAATTCTGATGGCCAACAGAAGTTCTGTAGTTACAGAGCTTAACTAAACTAAGCAATATGAATGTTCTTGGGTTTCAGAATCATTCCTCAAAAATCCAGAAGTGCCAGAGCTGAGACAGCTTGTGTTATCACAGTGCAGCCTTTCAAAAACGTTTTATGATACAGTTTGACATTTCATGGTTAGAAACTTTTGCAAGTCAYTTTTCAGTACTGGACAACAAAGTTTTAACATGGAAAATTATATTTTTTCCTTAGCACTAGTAATGTTGCTAGCCTTGCCTATAAACAGAAGGAGATTAAAATTCAGCACAATACTTGTTAAAACAACTAGTAACCTATTGGTGACATTTAATACATGCTTTCTTTCCATTCAACTGCAAAAACTCAAAAATATTGAGAGGGCAAATRGAAAGAAACTTCAAATTATTATTGAATAAACTACATACTAAAAATAATTTTCAAAACCTCAAACAGATTTAGCACTTTTTAAAAAACAACTTCCTTACCTCCCAGAAAAATCAAAATAATAAAAAAAAAAAAGTCATTTCTAGAATACACACTAATTCTCATATTTACATAGATATTATATGGTTAAACAAYAAAAAATAAGTAAAAATGTAATGCTTATGTAGGAGTTAAATAAAACATTTAAATTGCAAGAATTCATAACAAAACTACAACTTTTCAGCTAYATTATTATACAAGACAGGAAAAGATGTTTTCGCAAGAACTCATGCTGAACAATAAATTCATACAATTCTAGTGGCAGACTATCTGATGATGCATAGTTAATGTTTGATTAATGACTTTAATTTAGATGCTATGATTATTTTCTTTGCAAAGACTTTAGCAAGTCGAAAGAGCCACACCACACGTTCTCAGTGTAAATGCATGAATTGCAACTGCTCTCCTAAATCAGGCTTGGATTTATTCCCTTTTTACCCCTCCTCTGTCCAATTCTGATTAATATTTAGATGTAGCCAGAGTGTGTTTTCATCTTTCTTATATTTGAATTTTTTACTTGTGTTTCAAATTAATTTTTTGCATTTCTTCTTGCAATTTGCTTTGTTTTGGTACTCCTGACTGTTTAATCTTGCAGATCTTAGGAATCAGAAGCTAGATGAAGACATTGCATGTGAAACTGGGTCTCACACAGTCTCAACCTTTCTACTTTATGAAAGATATAGAGAGATTGTTGTAAAAATTATACCATTGACAGTATAGCTGACTGCTATCTAACACAATCTGAACATCTTCCTACATAGTAATAGATAATGAAAATATTTGCAATAAAAAATTCCCTTCATACTCGTTTTATAGACCTGAAACCATCGGTTTTATAGCAAGTCTTTATACAGATTGCCCTCAATGTTTTGGTCATGGCTGGCTGACATATATGCACATCACATTAGCAACTACMCATCAATATATGAATCCACCTCAAAATGGTTGTCCTAAGAATATATACTCCATAGGGATGTATTTTGAACTAACTCACCARTAACATTCATTCAGTCACTCTTCTCTTATCTCTATCATTTCCTTATCATTTTCCACTTGTGAAGATTTATTCTAGCTTTTGAGAAGCCCATTTTATTGCTTTTCTCTTGGATTCACTAGTTCGCTGTAGAAGTTTGTTTCCGGTAACATTTAAAATTGTTTCTGTTTTTTTTTTTTTTTTTGGAAAACAGAAAATTTAGACCATTCTTCTGGGATTTGTGGACAGCTAATTCAAACAGCACCAGCAGTTAYTTAGTCTTAGAGCCTAGCATCCATGGTACTGGCAAGTGCGTAATTTATTTCAGTGAATCCAGAGTCTCAAGGTATTTTATATACTACATGTGTAATGAGAAGAAAATGTTCACARTAAATAAAATATATAAAACACATTCATTGTCCAGCACTCATGGACACATTTCTGTTGAAAAAACTGAGTGGGTAAGTAATGTGTTAAACCTGCACTGGAAAAAAAACAAAGAAATGCTTTCAACATCGCTTCCAAATTTTCATTGCTGTGTTAGTATCAAAATTAACTGATGTAGAAAGTCTTGGATACTTTACTTTTGTAATAATGTTCAATTACTTAAAGACAGTATGCTAGGAAAAGAAATAGGAATCCAGATACTTAAAAGATTCAATGAGTTTAGAATGTTTTSATAAATAYATCAAGAAAGATTTTTTYTCAAAAGAAATGTCTTCTTTAGCTAAAAAATTGTACTTGAATACAAGAAACAGAACCAAAATAAAAGGTATTCACCAGCATATCCACAACCCCTTGCTCCAGTTATTAATGMAATTAATGTGTGGCCAGAAAGTATTGAAGATTGCATGTTTGTAATTGCTTGGTTGCTTTTCCTTTTTAAGAATTCTCACAAGCATGTCTTGATTTGCAAAGCCYGCAAAAGTACAGTATAGCTCACCATTTGCTCATGTAGCTCAATTTCTTTTTACTTTTTAAATAGGATTCCACTTCTAAACTTCAAATTAATTTTGGATGGATTATAATGTATCTGCCCAGTTTTACACCTATCATTTTCACCTCTTGTCAGACTTTGAGTCTTGCTCTGGACAGCTGGACTATTGTAAAGATAGCCATCTAGATAACATTTTTCTCCTACCATTTTAGCAAGGAACAGTGAAATTTGGCATACTCATATCCTGTGAAAAGTAAATTAAAGATGTATTCCTATAGCGAGATTCTCGTGATTTTTCTTTGTTGTTTTATTTCACTTTTCAATCAGATTTTATCCAATTTAAAACAAGAAAAGAATCTTTTCAAGCTTTTTCTCTCTAAAATTTGATTATTTTATCCTTCCTTTTTGCCTCCACATCTCATTTTCCCACACTGCTCATGTTCTGTACTTGTTCATAATTCTCATTTTCCTCCTTCACTGGTTTTTAACAGTTCAGTAGGCAAAGTTCTGCAGCTTGTTCATCCTGGGAATCATCTTCCTCCAAGTTACTGTCTTTTTACAGTACTATCTCTTTGTTTGGCTCCTGTCTTGTAATCAGAGTTACCTCCAAGGCTCTGCTTTATGAATTTTTTTAGTTTTGTTTAATCTGTTCATTTGGGCAGCTATTCCTTACAGATTTGATGCATGCAGCCACTGTTCTAAAAGCAATTTCAAATTTATGCACTATAGGTTCCTTTGCTCWGTTCAGTCAACTCAGGAGCTTAGCATAAGCTCCAAAGCTGTAAGTTTTGAAGGAGATTTTAGGTGAAAGCTTAGTAGAAAAGACAAGAGTTCTGCTAAAGACATAAGGGGCAGATCAAAAGGAATGAACTAAGTGGGAATGCAGACAAAGGGAGCAGTACTAAGGAGATAAAGTGGAAGAAAGCATGGGAACCCAGAGGAATAGGGAAGGACAAGATGTCAGTAGAATGATTTTCTGCTTAAATAGCTCAAAAAGGACTCTATGAACTTTGTTTCATAAAACATTAACCCTGATGGTAGAATGATGTCCGAGCCTTAGTTTTAATTATTTTATGAATTTAAAAGAAAATATATTACACTTTGTAATGTGATGGTTACTTTGCTGCACTCTCCTATGCTACCTGCTACAGAATACTTATAAAGAAGCAATTACTAGGTAGAAGCAGTAGTCTAACAGCAAAAAACATTGTTTTCCTCATGACAGCCAATACTCACTTGGCTTGGCATCATCAGCTGATGAAATTTTTTTCTTATCATCCTATTCCCCCAAAAGGTTTTCCCTTTCATTTTACTTCTCTTTGTCCCACAGACCTACAGAACAGTAAAGCATCAGCTACTTCAATGTACACAATTATCTTAAAACTTAACTTAAATTATCTTAAAACTTAAAAGAAATGCAAAGTTCACTTTAGCCACTAAATTCCTTCTAATCTGTGTGGAAAAAAAAATCACTATATATGCACGGCACTGGGAACACAAAACACACTTTTGCTTGTTAAGACCAAATGTGGTAAGACCAAGAGTACCCTTTCTTCTTAGGAGAAAAATAAGGAAACAGAAACTCCACTGGGAGTKGACTAGTTATTTTTTTCCATCTAAGCTCTTTGAAGGTAGCAATGGTGAAGATACCACATACACAGATTTCCAGTGCATCGTTTTATTTTGTGAGTCTTCCCTAAGACTAGAGACAGATGGCATGGAAATAAGAGTCAGGAGTCCTTCCACGTGGCATCCTATAGCACAGCAATGGCCTCAAGGATAGGTTTTGGGCTGGTCACATACATAGTCCATCTTCCAGACCAACCTGGTAGAGGCTGGTGCTGTCAAAGACAAGTTTCAACAGCACTGAGGACTGAAGTTTCTTACAATCCRCTCTTGGGACACAACAGCTCAATTAAATGTTGAAGTAATCATTATGTTTAAACTTGTAACAAAACTTAGGAATCTATCATAATGTGTAGCTCTATTTTTTCTAATAAAGACAAATCCCTTAAAAGATTTGTGTAACCCAATTTACAGGCACTGTATTTATTCCATTGTCTTTGCTACTGTGTCTGAACAATTGCATTTTTCCTGCTTTGATTAAGATGGTAGAAATAGATTGGAAACTCTCATTTCTAGAAAAAGCATTTCAGCAGGGCAAAAGCACATAGGAMAGAAGGCTTTGTGTTTTCACTTTCCCCAAAGCAATTTTTTTCCCAAGGTAATGATCATCAACTACATTTACCCTCCTTATGTAGTTTACTAGTAAAAGGCTTCCTGAAGTGAGACACTAGGAATAAAGAGTATTTTATCCTTATCTCTCACTAACCATATTAACCTTATCTTATCTTTTATCCTTATCCGTAATAATATCCTTCATTAATTGAATACTTACATTTTAGCCTTCTGCTTTCTGCTTTAGCCGTATTCCATGCCAAGAACTTCTGGTCTTCAAGCTCTTTCAGGTATGCCTAATCACTTCCAACATCTTTCACACAAAATTTAATGTTCTTCAATTTGACCCTGGTCAGCTTTCTGATTCTTATTTGTCTGCTGTCATAACAGCCCCAATTCTCCTTCTACTTCCTAAGAATTAATTATAATTCAGTTAATCAGAACCTGGTCCTGAAAACTACAGTAGTTTTAATGTTCAATGATATTTGAGAGGAAACAGGAAATTCTGGATTTGTTCAGCAGTCATCTGTTGGCCTGTTAACTACTTTCTGAAATAAAAACACAGGTTACAGTATCTCTCCTTGCAAATTTCTCTCTCTCATAAACTTACATCATTGTAAGTAAAACAAGACTATTAATAAATACTCCTAAAAGATCAACAGAAACTAGAAGTCCAAAAATTCCAATGTTGGAGAGAACGTAAGAGGCAAGATCTTTTGCCTCAGTTGGAAACAGTAAGATGCTGGTAGAAATGAATTGCATAGCAATTGTGCATTGATAACAAATACTGAGAATTGCAGAAGTCTAGTATGTTTTAGCATTTAACAAGCAGTAAAAGTCAAATATCTTATGTTTTAGTAGTTAAAAGTTTCTATTTAGTTTTCTATTTAAAAAGACAYATTTTTCTATTTATACTCTCCTTTTCCTGTACGAGACTCACTTAAAAAAAGGCACATTGAGGCTGTTGCGTGTTTCCTCATATGATATTTATAGTACTCCTTTTACGATTTTTTCCATATCTGACTTTATGRTGGCTATTTCTTCAAAATGAGTATTATTTTATATAGCACTTCACTCTGAAGTTAGCAGATGCCTTAATATGCTACTAAATAATACAGTGTCATGCCAGCTTTATAAAAAATCTTGGACAAAAAGGTCAGATGAATATTAATTTCAAAGCATCAGTGAATGTGAAATGCTTGCAGCATCGCTTATCAAGATAGTGTTTTCATGAAGACTGAAAGAAGTTCAAAGACTGTGAGAGAAATCTGAGAATACTCCACACTGATGCAGAAAACAATATGGTATACCTAAATGTGAGAAGATCAGAACTAGAAGAAAGTTCTTAGAATACATGACACATCAAGAATTATCCTTAAGAACTGGTATCAGAATGCAAGAAGAAACAAAAAGATGCATGGAATTTTTACGTCTCCCGATGTTCACCTTTACATCTACCTCAGGACATAATCAATATACATTTCATCAGTTAAAATTTCCAGAAAACTCTTTAATAGACACAACAAAAGTGTAAATAAGTATCACAAAAACCTCCTCTTAGGGAAAGTTCACAGTCTCAGAGTTGGCCTTAAAAGGACAAGGCAGAAAGAGGCCATTCCTGCATTCTGTAATGTTGATAAATACCAGAAAAGTCCTTTCACTGAAAAAAAAAAAGACACTACACTGCTGTATGGGAGAAACAGATCCAACAGTCCTTCATCTCTTTAAATTAATCCTCCAGCTGACTGACATCATTTCAGTCTTTCTGCATGATTCATCTCAGCCAACAGGCTTCCACTACTAGCCAAACCTCCTTCAGACATCAAGGAAGCAGAACCACAGATATGAATGAGATTCAAAACTTGGAACCCTATCTACAGGCATAATGAACCGGAAAAGTCAGATGATGCTCAGAGTTGCAGTACTTAGCTTAAATGCCTGCCAGTAACAGAAGGATCTATGTTAAACCCATGTTAGTCCAGAGTACCATTTTCATGCATAGTGTAGGCACTTTCTTTAATACACAAAGTACTGCAGACAGCATATATTGTGTTAGACTTCCCAACACAATACAACAAAAAACAGTTTTCACACGCTTCCTTTCCTGCTAATGCATTTACTGTAACAGATGTCTTCATTTTTTCTTTCCTTTTCTCTGTTGGAAAGTTTCAGCTATAAACAATTTCATTCTTTCTGAGAATGAAGCTAAGGAAAGAATGATTTCCTCCAAGTTAAAAATAATTTCCTAAAAATTGTGACCCTGCACTGTAGTACTGCTGTAACACTGTGGAATACCTGGAATTAAGCAGGTGTCAGAAATATTTCTTCTGATATTCCACAGAAAACTGACCTAATTAGACAGAGTATAGGCCTTCAACTTATTTTAGCAGACATATGTTCAATACACACTTGTAAAACTTTGACTTCTAAAATCTTTGAAGGCTTCAGCTTTATGGTGCATGGTCAATTCATTACAGCTTTTTCATGTTGCTAGACTTTTTCATAAAAAGAAACATAAATCATCTCAGCTTTGATATATACTTTAGTGTTATTATAATATTTCTTATAGTACGGTTTTACCTCTGTGATCTATAAGTGCTTTGTTTACTTAATATAGTCTAGTTCTAACAAATGATGTTATAGCACACAAAATAATCTAAAATAATAAATCACAATTTTGATAATTTTGGCCTTAAATTTTTATATGTCGCTTTTACATATACAAAATGAGGGAAATACTTAACAGGTATGTTATAAAAATAAATCTGATAATATTATAAAGCATTTTGAAACTATCACAGGAATGCAAGAAAATAGCCAATGACAGTATTAYGTGACAAAGAATCCTACTAGTTTGAAACAAATATGATACAGTGACACTATATGAAAAAAGAAATGTTGTTTTACTGTACTTTTTGTCAGTACTGTCTACTTTATGCATTCAAAGAGGCAGTGTCTGAGCTGTTTTTTTGATAAATCATTATCAATTACAGATTTTATCCTACCAAATATGGATTAGAAATTGCATTAAGGTTGCATACAGAATCCTAGTGCTGGCATTTTCTAACTTTTGAGACTCTGACTTTCTTAGTTTATTATCTTAGACATTTTTAAGTCACATCTATTTATATTTGTAGTTACTTAATAGTGGTATGGCATATAGTATAGAATATATCAATATACATAATATACATAATTGTGCAAGAGAAACATCAACTTCAAAAGAACTCAACTAAACAAAAGAAAAGAAACTTTTCATAAGAAATGGCATTCGACAGGATTGCAGGATTAGAGAATGATTTCTGTAGACGAAACTAAATTGTTTACGGTTATACATCATTATACCAAAAGTTAGGAAAAAATAGCTTCCATATGCAAGCTAAGTGCATAAATACTTACATTAACAGGAAAAACACATCTGTAGTTCTGCAATTTAGAGAAAGTTGTGGGTGTATCAGAGACATAAGGATTTCTTGTTCTTGTAGATTTTCTGCTCCTTTGGAGACCATTCCTGTACACAAAATGTATTCACCAACTACAACTGTCATTTAATTGCTTCATTCATAGAGCTCCTTTGTTGTGCATATGCAAGATTATTGATTTGTTTTACTGCCCATTAGTGTATCTCTGATACTTTTTTCTAATTAAAATAATTCAAAGGACAATATGCCAGCCAACAGAGCAACTCATGCAGAGTCTAGACTTTTGCATCAGTATGCATAGTTTTCTTTACCTTCAGGAGTGCTTGATTATGTTTCTCAACATATTCAATCAGAAGGGGTTCTGAAGAGATTCTCTTTTCAATTATGCATGGCTCATTATCATACTTTTAGTGAAGCAGAAAGTACGTTACAAGGTGAGAGCCAAAAATGACAAGATGGAAAGCACAAAGCATAAGTATCTTAGAAGGATTTCTAAATTTGTCTGAAATAATATTAATTCCTAATAATAATAATGACCCTTTCTGTAACATTGCCCTTTACAATCAGCTCTTCAGAGCATCTTTCACAAGATAAGACATGACACAAAGCTATAGCGAGGAAAGCACACAGATCTCATAGGCAAACAAGTAAAAAATATTACACAATGCAGTGGGATTTAAGGAAAGATGTTTCCTAAGGTAGAAAACAAGTGTTCAGGAAACAGGAAAACCCTCAGATGAATGATAATGGGGCACTATTACGAAAGATAAAATTGATGRAGATAAAACCTTAGGCTACAATAGGGAGGTAAAACAAGAGCACAGCACCACATAATCAGGGGACATCTGAAGCAAGACACTGAAGTCAGTAGATCATAAAGTAGGTCATGGGAAAGAGAACTTGACTCTGAGGGTAAGGGAAAGAATATACAAGGATTTAAAGGGTGGAATACCATGGCAGGAGGAACATCACTTTCACTAGCAGTATTTTTGTTAGATTGGACAGCCAAAACCTTCACGATGGATATAGGAGTAGAGAAGAAAGAGAGGATGGATGSAACTAACTGAAAAACCAGAAGGAAAAAAATGAAGAATTGCAGACAGGAAAGAAGTGGAGAGTTTATAAACTCAGGAAGGGAAAGCCTAGATGAGGAAAGAGATGAAATACAGTCGACAAAGATGCCTGAGACATCAGAAGAGCCATAAAGAAACAATAGAGAAATCTATGTTTAACAGTAAGACTTTTTTTCAGGGCAAAATATGGAGAGGACGGATTGGAGAATACCAAGAGTAGAGTTTTTGGAGGAAGAAGTTAGGCAGCCTTTATTGAAACTGAAAGAATTCAAAGGCAAAGAGGCAGGATAAAGTTAGTGTGGGAACAGGAAAATAGAATAGGAAAGATTTTCTATTAGGTGAAGAGTGTGGATAATATGCTCACAGGAAAATATGTACAAAATTCAAAACGAAGAAAAAAAGAATAAAATGAGAAAGAGGAAAGATACAGTCTGAAGGACTGTAAAGACCTTAAGAATGACTTATCAGAAAACAGATTAAATTAAGGGCTAAGGAGAGTAATAAAAGGATGAGGAGGAGGAAAGAAACTTTCTGGATATTGAATTTATACTGCTTCAACATTTTAAAAATCATTCACATAAAGAAATCACATTTATACTCTTAAGCTCTAAGATATTGCTAACAAACCAGATCTATCATCAGAAAATGGGTGTGCTGCTGAACAAGAGCCAAACATTAATTTAATGGAAGAATGAAAATATAACAGTAAAAGCATTACACAGATCTTTAGGGAAAATAATTAAGAACTATAATTCTGTATAATATGTTTGATAAAAATGAACTATGTAAAAGTGCACAAGTGGCAAATACTCACAATATGGTGCATAWGTATTACAAGATCTTTAATGGATTTAACTGTCAGTCTGTGGCCTGCTGAATTCTTCTGAATAAATTATTGACCTTAAAGTATCTAAACATTTAAGCACTAAAAACTGGCAATACGACTGAATCTCTTCAAGCTTATGGACTATTAGTAATTTCAAGAAAATTCAGGTATCAGAGTTTGACAGGAGTCATGCTTAACCAGAACAGGTACTYAGCTTCCTCAGTAAAATTAATGTAATATTATATCACAGTTGTAGAATCACCTTTACACATCACCTTTACTACTAGGAAAGGACAATGTCCTCTATGCAGCCTTGGTGAGGCCTCATCTTGAGTCCTGTGTCCAGTTCTGGGCTCCCCAGGACAACACAGACATGGAGCTACTGCAGAGAGTCCAGCGTAGGGCTACGAGGATGATCAGAGGGCTGGAGCACCTGCCCTGTGAGGAACGGCTGTGAGAGCTGGGCCTCTTCAGCCTGGGGAAGAGAAGTCTGAGGAGGGATCTTATCAATGTCTACGAATACCTTAAGGAAGGGGGGAGGGGTGTCAAGAGGATGAAGGCAGATTCTTTTCAGTGGCACCAAGCAACAGCACAAGAGACAACGGGCACAAACTGAACCACAGGAAGTTCTGCCTGAATATAAAGGAGAACTTCTTTACCATGAAGGTGATSGGGCACTGGAACAGGTTGCCCAGAGAGGTTGTGGAGCCTTCTTCTCTGGCGATATTCAAGTCCCGCCTGGATGCAACCCTGTCTAACATGCTCTAGGTGACCCTGTTTGAGCAGGGGGGTCAGGGTGGTTGGACTRGATGATCTCCAGAGGTCCCTTCCTACCTCAACCATTCTKCRAGTCTGTGACTATGGGGACAATGGGAGGTGTTTGATAGCTCTTTTTGCACCATAAAGGTGTTCTTCTTAATGTTAGAGCAAGGTTTTTGYACTTAATTATTTGCTGCATTTTGCTATCAAGACAAAAGCTTTACTTTACTTTACCTGGACAATCATAATAAAAGAATTGTCAGAAAACCACTAATAAAGCACAAAACAATGTAATGCAAAAAATAAAATCTTTAGAAAGTTCATGGGATGGAAGCAGGTTTTCAGAACTCTCTGCTAGCACATATGGGATAAAAAGACAAATTTAAAGAGAATTACTTGAGCTCAGCAATAGAGTGAAATCTATACGTATTTAGCAGGTAGTTGCAGCAATTTCCAGCAGCAAGCAAWTTTTTGACATAGAACTGTGGAGATACATCTTTGGCTTGGTAGTGAACATAACAGAGTTAATAGATGTTAAAACTTCTTATGAAGAAATATTATGTATTCCAGCTTTTTTAATGTGTATATTAATATATAGTTTTAAAACAATTGAATAAGTTAATATATCTTCATTGTCTGTGGATTTTACTGTTTTAATTCATATGTCCTTCCTCTACAGCAGCCAAAAAACAATTCACTATAAAGAAATGAAACAAAGATACAGAATCATGTTGTCAGTGTATTTCTTTCATTATCACTGATGACTTAGTATGAAAGAACACAGGGTTCAATTTCCTTTGCTTATACGTTCATCTTTTCAAAACTGTTCTGCTTAACTCTACTATTATATATAAATATATAAATTAGATTACTTCTGACAGTGTAATGGTGGATATACTCACTGTATCAAATTATTCAAAAAACTATACTTGAAAAACTAGGCCATAATGCTTTTTATGCTCTCAGAAAGCAATTAAAAGACAATAAAAAGCCAAGTGGACTTTCTTCACTCCTTTATCGTAGCACTCTAGTCTGGATTAGATAGTAACCCGCTAATAAACCCATGAAAGCATTTCAGGGTTCACGCCTCTTTATCATGATTGAAACTGCGAGACATGGAATTTTGACTTGAATGTTATTAGCCTGATTTTCACAAATCCTGCTTATTTTCCTTTTCAGCTATTTTTCATTATTATTAGATATGCACTATTAGTCTTATTTGGAGATCCAGACCATTTCTAAATAAGAAGTTTCTCCTTATCTTGGAATTCCAATTGTTTATAGCACAGAAGGACCACTGAGAAATCCACATTTCCTTGCATTTGATTGCTTCTAGTGTCCTCCCCCCCCCCAAAATCCTGCCTCTCTTCCAATCTAAAGGAGTGCTTTTCTCAGCATCACATATTGCTAATTTCTGTCAGCCGTTTTCTGAATTGCTATAGCTGCCAGGCACTGGAGCCCTAGGATAATTTAAAACTGGCCTTCTCTCTCAATACATCATCATTTGAGAAAGATTAAGAACATAGATTAAGAACACAGATTTTAAAATTTTTGCTTCTACTTTTAAACGTAAGAGTCGAACTGATTCAAAAGCTAACACTAACTTCACTTTTGTTTTGATTTACAGTAAATATCCATGGATTTTACTTAAAGATAAGATCTAGTACAATAATCAATTTAAATCAAGTTAACATTTCTTTAGTACAATAATCAATTTAAATCAAGTTAACATTTCTTTCTCTGTCAGTTTATTATTTCTCCGAGATAGTTATCTCTGCAAACAAGCAATGGAATTTCAATCTCTAGGATTCTTTACCTTTTTTTAATAGAAGCTCCAAGGCAAATTGGGTGACTGAAAGAAGTGAAGCTATTTCTTGAATGGTTCTACATTTTACTGTAAGCAGACAGATAAATTACAAAATTATTTTCTTTCATGAGAGAAAACAGTATTTTCTAAACCCTGCACATACATATATTCAGCAGGAACTTAATTTCAACTTATTTTGTCAGGTAAAGTTAATTTCATTGCCTTAGCCAGATTCTACTYTGTCTAATCAATATTCCCCCAAAATGATTTTGGATACAACATATTGTCCAGTTCTTCTTGGTTGTAATTGTTGCACAGCGTCAACCTCTCCTGTTAAAATAGTAAACAAATCCAGATGCCAAGTTCATGGTCATGTTGCAGCCCAGAGTTAAAACAAAAAAAAAATCAAAAGAACATCAAACAACTTTCAAACTAAATGTTACTTTGCTAGCAAAACTGATTAAAATGGGAAGGTTTGGTTTGTTTTTCACTGAATAATTTCAGTGTGTTACAGCTGTAGCTGTAAATCACTTAAAATTCTTGGGGGAATTATAGGAAYACAGTCAGAGCATGTAGAGATGTGTCAACGAAGGCTAAGGCCCAGTTGGGATCGAGTCTGGCAAGGGATGTCAAGGACAACAGGAAGGGCTTCTTCAAATACATCAGCAGCAAGAGGAGGACTAGGGAAAATGTGGGCCCGCTACTGAATGGGACGGGGGCCCTGGTGACAAGGGATTTTAGAGAAGGCAGAATTACTGAATGCCTTCTTTGCTTCAGTCTTCCCTGCTAAGGGCAGCCCCCCAGGAGTCCTGTACCCTGCACGTGAGGGAGCAAGTCCAGAGAAGGGAAGACTTTCCTTTGGTTGAGGAGGAAAGGACTAGAGACTTTCTGGGCAGGCTAGACATCCACAAATCCATGGGCCCGGATGGGATGCACCCTCGGGTACTGAGGGAGCTGGCGGATGTTGTTGCCGGGCTGCTCTCCATCATCTTTGAAAGGTCCTGGAGAACTGGAGAGATGCCTGAGGACTGGAAGAAAGCCAGTGTCACTCCAGTCTTCAAGAAGGGCAAGAAGGAGGACCCTGGCAACTATAGGCCGGTCAGCCTCACCTCCATCCCTGGAAAGGTGATGGAACAGCTCCTTCTGGAAGTCATCTCCAGGCATGTGGAGGAGAAGATGATGATCAGGAGTAGCCAGCATGGATTCACCAAGGGGAAATCCTGTTTAACCAACCTGATAGCCTTCTCGGATGGAATGACTGGCTGGGTAGATGAGGGGAGAGCAACAGACGTTGTGTACCTTGACTTGAGCAAGGCTTTGGACACTGTCTCCCATAACATTCTCCTACGCAAGCTCAGGAAGTGTGGGTTAGATGAGTGGACAGTGATGTGGATTGAGAACTGGCTGAAAGGCAGAGCTCAGAGGGTCGTCATCAGTGGCGTGGAGTTTAGCTGGAGGCCTGTGGCTAGTGGTGTCCCCCAGGGCTCAGTACTGGGTCCCATCCTCTTCAACTTACTCATCAATGACCTGGACGAGAGGACGGACGGCCTCCTCAGCAAGTTTGCTGATGATCCCAAGCTGGGAGGAGTGSCTGACACACCTGAGGGCHGTGCTGCCATTCAGAGAGACCTGGCCAGGCTGGAGAGTTGGGCAGAGAGGAACCTCATGAGGTTCAACAAGGGCAAGTGCAGGGTCCTGCACCTAGGGAGAAATAACCSYAGGCACCAGKACRAGCTGGGGGCTGACCTTCTGGAGAGCAGCTCTGCAGAGAAAGACCTGGGAGTGCTAGTGGATTACAAGTTGACCATGAGCCAGCAATGCGCCCTTGTGACCAAGAAGGCCAATGGTATCCTGGGGTGCATTGGGAAGAGTGTTGCCAGCAGGTGGAGGGAAGTGATCCTGCCCCTCTACTCAGCCCTGGGGAGGCCTCATCTCGAGTCCTGTGTCCAGTTCTGGGCCCCCCAGGACAACACAGACATGGAGCTACTGGAGAGAGTCCAGCGTAGGGCTACAAAGATGATCAGAGGGCTGGAGCACCTGCCCTATGAGGAACGGCTGCGAGAGCTGGGCCTCTTCAGCCTGGGGAAGAGAAGCCTGAGGGGGGATCTGATCAATGTGTACAAGTACCTGAAGGGAGGGTGTCAAGGGGACGGGGACAAACTCTTTTCAGTTGTCCCGTGTGACAGGACAAGAGGCAATGGGCAGAAATTGAAGCACAGGAAGTTCTGCCTGACAGTGAGGGGGAATTTCTTCGCTATGAGAGTGACGGAGCACTGGAGCAGGTTGCCCAGGGAGGTTGTACAGTCTCCTTCTCTGGAGATCTTCAAGGCCTGCCTGGATGCAACCCTGTCTACCACGCTCTAGGTGACCCTGCTGAGCGGGGAGGTTGGACTAGATGATCTCCAGAGGTCCTTTCCAACCTTACTGATTCTGTGATTCTGTATTTCTTTTGCCAGCTGTGACCCAAATGGCTAAATTTGATTGTCCCATGAATGGAAACTGACAAATGAGACTTGAAAAGACTTCCCATTGCCAAGTTTAACAAAAATCACATAAAMCTAATTTCAGAATTTTGCCTACGATAAATCACAGACAGAAAAAATYCATTAGGAATTATGTGATTGTGGTCTAGAAAGAGAGACTTTTCTGGAAAAGTTCCAGGTTAGTCAATAAATTATGAGATACTGATGTGCAAACGCACATTATTTATCTGATAAAATGAGCTATAAAGTACTGGAATTCTCATCTACAGATTCTGAATTGTAAGTCCTCTACATATAAGTATGCTTTATTTTTTCTTCATATTCTTGTAGGAATTCACRAACATGACCAGATGTGTCCTGCAAAGCATTCTTTGTTACACAATAGCACTTGTGGAACTCAGCTGGTTTTCTTTGGAATCTAGTTTAATAAATCCTTTTTTTTTCTAATTTGTGAAATTATATTTCTGCTAATTAAGCAACACAAGTATGAATTTACATCAGGTACAGTAAWCAACCTACATCAGCTCCACAGATTTACAGGCCCTACTGTATACCTGTACTGTTTTTTAAGTAAGTCCATTTGATATTATTTGTTCTTTCCACAGGAATTTTGTATTGTTTTTGTGTTTTACACATATTTTTCAAATTTTTTTTTTATGCAAGATTAAAGCCTCATTCACTTTATTTTTCTTTACTGGAGGAAATTCTAACAATATCAGCCAGAGTTCTGTCACTGATTTCAGTGGTGAGAAGATCTTATACAATGACATAGAATGGAATTTTCTTAAGGAAATATAAATGTGAACAAGCAGACAGACAGACAAACTTAGCTACAGTTTATAGAATACTATGCAATCCTTCGAAATGTATGTCTGAATATTTTAATTGCTGGGGAAAAATATCAACATAATTGAATTATGGGAGGGTTAGATCTCATGATGTTTTACTTTCATTATCATCTTGCAAATTTATTGATTTTTTTTGTTTCTTTAACAATCTCCACCAGGAAGCATAATGTTGTTCACTGAGCTGAAAGCTGTAGTCCACAGATATTCTCTAAATTGAAATTGCTATTTTTAATGAAATTTCAGTTTCTACCAATTATTTTCTTTTTTTACCATTTTGTTTTCATAATGACTTAAATTGTTGCTATGCATTTAACAGGTTACAATTCTCACCAGGCTTTGGCTCTGTTTCTGCAAGCTATCCCACATAAATATATATATCCTCAAGATTCTACCCCAAATCTCATTTCAGTCCAAATGTTTGTTGAATTAAAGTTGTTTTATCTCAAATTTATCTCCTTTAGGAAGATATTACTAGTTGCCTTGACATTTCTGCAACTGACTCTGGTAGTCCTGTAATCAACTCAGTGATGTACTGTGGGCCCACCTTATACAAATTGTGTTTAGACATTTTTATTTCACAGCATGCAAAATGATAGGAATATTACTTGTAAAATACATAGCCCTACAAAAGCATGTACATACCCAACAATATTTTAAATCAAACAGTATATGCTTCTTGCCAGTATTAAGAATGTCGCAGCAGTACAAATTTAACTATTAAAAACAAATAAAAAGAACTACAGACTTTTCAGGATTTTAAAATGTTTAGTTCATATTTCTTTTTTTCATGAAGTTCAAGAAAGCATTTTYTTCTTCTCTGAATCATATAATTTCCAACCTAATTCTTACTTTTTTCCCCCCAATTATAGACAAAATCCTGCACTTAAAAGACTGCAAGTCTCCACAGATGATCAACACTAACTTTGTTTGTGATTAAGGGGGAAAAAAAGGGGAGAAAAAGAAGAAAAATCTGAATCCTAAATCTGTTCACTCTAACTCATGATAAATCCCTATGRAATTTACTGGCAATTATTCTGGACTGAAATCCAAAGGGCCTAACAGCTTACAGTCGTCTTACTGTCCCATAGAAGTAAGCAGTCTATATAACATTTTAGCCAGCAGTTTTAAAAGAATTATGTATTTGGAAGAAAATCTAGAAAACAAGAATTATAAATTAGATTGAGACTGAAAAACTCTTTGTCTTTATAATGCTTTAGAAAGCCTAACATTTCTCATTAAAATAAATTCTCTCTAAATCTTTCTAGAATATTAAAAAATGCCTCTCTAATGGGATGTCCCACAAATCAGAGATCTAATAGCAAATAAWTAAATGCTGAAAGCAAGTTACATCAAGCTTTAAACTTTTCATTTTTAATAAATTAAGTTATTCAAACCTTGACAGAGCTCCCGATGTGCTGACATATGAGGTTTGGATTTTTTTTTTATATGAATAATTTGAGATATCACTTCTATCTTTTCAGGAGTAACCCAGTACCCATCCGTTTGGCTAAGCTTTGGGGCTAATCAGTTCCACTGCATGTCTGCTATGTTATTAATCTTTATCCTAAATCCAATTTTATTTATCATAAGCACCCTGCTTCCTGTTCTGGACCTCTGAGATAACTAAGTATTTGCTCTTTGTGTACAAACAAGCAGCGAGCAGGACTGGTTTACATCTCGTACATATCCCACACTGAAAAGGATTTCTGAATTTCATCTTCCAAGCTTTTTTTCTCCCACATCATTTATATTTATCTACTACTCAGACTGGCCCCTCTATGTATTCTGAAGAATATATGCCTATCTTGGGGCAGGCATGAGGAAGCAGGATGGCAATGGCATGCAGACCACATCAGGAYAAAATGCAAAGTCCAGTGCACAGAACAGTGCAAAATGCAAACTACTCACCTCTCATGTTCTCCCAGCCAGAAACCCTCCCATGATATAAACTGTGTAATCTTCATCATATGAAAAAAAATAATAAAAAAAGGAAGAGTGGGATCATTTCAAAGACCTCAGGGGAAACCTAAAGCTAATTTATAACCTAATATAATCCAAATTAATCTCAGATGCAGTATGTATTACCATTAAAGAAACAATTTAACAAACTCTTTGACCTATAAGATTTTGTCAATGACAATAGCTTCAGATAAGAGTCCGCAATAAAGTCTGCTGAAATACTCATGCTAAACTGGAGATCTAAACACTATGTATAGCTTTCTGGACTACCCTCAGGTTTTTGGACTCCATTATCGTAATTACAGAAGAACATTCTATAGTTTCATAAATATAAATTTATAATTATGTGCCTACATACACAATTATAAGTATGTATAAGTTGTATATATACATACAATTCATAAATGGAAAAGTTTTATGTTCAAATTGAGTCATAATTTTAAGATATTTTCAGTATAGAAAAAGAACTGTTCTGCCAGACAGGCAGCCCAAATTGGAAAAGCAAAATACATTTCTCTTTCCTACACTGTAAGACTGAAGTGGTAAGACTATTGCTCCTACCATACTCTTCCTGTGGCTCATCAAGGAGCAGCTTTAGATTAGGCTTATAAAATTTTGTCTATAAGTGGACCCATTACTTTTTCATGCAT
The DNA here is from genome assembly GCF_003343005.1 of Rhea americana. Taxonomy (NCBI): domain Eukaryota; kingdom Metazoa; phylum Chordata; class Aves; order Rheiformes; family Rheidae; genus Rhea; species Rhea americana. Next base: position 6,471,467 of record NW_028186523.1, read on the forward strand.
TTAGGACCTGGATAAGGGAAGAACAGAGGATAAAAAATGGATATTAGTTTCTTACATTCCTTCCATGAACAAATTCTGGCTTTGATTTATTCTGCTTCATAATGCTATGAGTTTTAATGCAGTCTAAAAYGGAAGCAAGAAAAATTCAGGGAAGTTCAGGGCCATTTCAGTTTTCATGACTTCAGAGATGCCATGATGGCCAGAAGTAGGCGCAGAAGTACATTGCCCATAACTAACACAYAACTTTGTGAAAGCACAGAAGCCGTCTGTCAGCACAACTCTTGCTCCACTCCTATCACCGTGTGTCAAGGCCATCCATTATTCCTCCTCTTCTTTCCTCTCTACAGGTTAAAGCCATTCTCACTGGCATGACAGTGAAAGAAGATGCATCATATACTAGCAAAGGAAAAGGATATTTAGGAAATGAACATGATCCCTAGCAGTATATAAGCTAAGATCATATTCATGGACTAGACTAAGGAAGGTATCTTCCCACCTAAGGAGAGTATCTTTCCCAGTACTACCACTGTCAACAAAACTACTATATAAGTATCTCACAACAGATTAATAGGTATTTCATTAAAAAAATCTAATTAGCTAATGAAATACATTTTAAAATTAAGTGTTCCTTCCTTTAAAAGAAATGAACCCCTGTGTTAAGTCTATCACAAAATACAATGAAACACACCTAAATCATTCTCAAGATACATGTGAGGACAACTAACTTTRTCAGTATGTAATTAACTACAGATATTTAGAGATATAGGAGGTTTTCTTCTTTAACATAATTTGAAAATAGCAGTGAGAAGACATACTACTGTTTTTCATGATTCTGAAACAGCAAAAACCATCRCAAAGTTGATTTTTGTGTGCATGTAAACCTCTCTTCATATACTCTGTATCTTTCAAAACTGAGCAACATAATTACAAACTTAAATGTCACCATTGACAGAAGGTGCAGTAAGATGAGKTTCTGAAAAATATTCAGACTTTTTGCAGAATACGCAACTCAATATCCTAATACCTACAGTAAACTCACTCAACGTTTTCACTGAACGAGAAGCCAAATCCTTTGATTCAAAGGGATAATAGATACAGACTACAGAATTAGCCAGATGTTTATTTGAGTAGGTACCAAATACACACAAGACCCCTAGCATTTCCCCACCAGCAGTAGCATAGGCAAAAAATATATACATATATATATACACACACACACACACACACATATATATATATATATATAATGAAACTCCATCTACAGAGTGTCTATATAGGTATGGGCTTTTTGCGGGGTTTGAGGGGGTGTGTATGGTTGTTTTTGGAGGGGGGTTGGGGGGAGTGGGTTGAAATATGAAGAATTAAGTGCACAGAAGACAATGAGATTTGGCAGCAAATATCCACATGTAATTTGTGAACTTGTCAGTGAAGAAAAAATATTTTTTTCAAAATCTGGGAGTGTAACTGAGTATGAAATTCTATTATAATTTGTTATTTTCTTAGAAGATGCAAAATGATATAGCATAGTCTATATTTAAGAATTAGTATTTCTTTASAATATCACACTGCAATATCTGTAATTCTGTGGAGATTTCCTTAACGCAGGAATAGAAAATCAGTTTCTAAACTCAACTATAAATGTAAGGTCCAATAAAGAGATGATAAAATCTTCTTTTTTTGCCTGGATACATTACTTGAAATATCAGTACAGAGACAAGTATTGCAAGCTGTCACCAGTTTACGTGACTACCTTTGGAACAGTTGCTGATCATTGTTCTGCAAATAACAAATACTGTCAGTATCCCTACATGAGCAGTATCTTGCAGGATGCAATTCTGACTTTCCCAGGCCTCTTCCCAGGCCTTTGGGGACCTATTTTTCTCTTTGTGATTAGATCCTGAAGTTAATGCAGTATCTAGGTTTTACTCCAAGGTTACCAACTGTGTGATGACTGGTGTATCTACATAACTTGGCCTCTGCCAGAAGGTTTTACAGTGAGCAATTGATGCTGGATGGTAATAAGTGCAGAGAAACGGAACTTTAACACAAGTATCAATTACTTTTCAATACAGTGCATACGTTCTGGACTAAGCAAAATGAGTTTTTCTTACACAGAAAACTCTAAGTGGAGCATTTACCTAAGTACTGGCATTCCCCTACAGCTCCTTCAAGCGAACCACTGTTCAGGGAACTTACAGCCTCAGCAGATGCTGCAGATAATATGCAGTAAGATCCTGTGCCTTTTGTGGACCTTCTCCTCCTTCTATCTTGCTAGAAGTCTCTTTTCAGCACTCTGAAAATCCAAAGCTTCAYCCAGGGGAGAAGCAAAAACAAAACTAAAAACAAACAACACCCCCCACACACCCCCCACCAATCCTAATTGTGCTTAGATATAGTATCTTCTAGTAACAGGATGTTTTTAACATTACTTTCAAAAGAAAAACTTAAAGATTTCTTAAATCTTAGACCATTCTTCCATTTTTGCACAGTTCCAATACTATCTTTTCATGTTAAATTGCACACTTTCTAAGTCTAGGCACTAAAACCCCAGAACTTGGTAAGTTTAAAAAAGTCATCAAGTTTTATTATTTCAAAGTTAAGGTCAAACTACCTATTATCACTCCTACATTTCTTATTCAATATATATTCTTTTAACTGCTAATGGAGTTGCTCTGTAATATTTGATTTTGATTTTTTTCCTCCATTTCCAGAGTTCYTCTCTTCTTTATTCTTTTTTAATAATACTAGCAATCCTCTAACTTATCATTTTCCCATACTTATTAGGCTTTAACTTCTTCCCTGAAGTTGTTTCTGTTCTTTTGATTCCACTTATTGTTTATGTGTTTAAACTGGTGTTTATTCTCTTACCTATCTGTGTAAATCAGGTGTTACCAGATCATAAGGAGCTACTACTCTGTCCCCAAATTTGCATTCAGTTTTATTGAAAGACGATGATTGACCTTACCTTTGAATCCATACGACTCAACAGCGTCTTGGCATCCTGTAGCCCACTCCCTCTAGGGAACTCTACCTACATGTGCCGCTCAATGCGTTCAGAGGCCAGACGTTACCCAATTCTAGGAGATTCTTGAGGCACAATCAGAGCAAAGACAAAGCTGTGCTACTTTTCAGTCCCAAGAAGCCTGAGCATGAAAAATAATAATTTTAGGGAACAAATGGAGAGTTGGGGATTTTTTTCTTTTTTTAACTGCAAGTCAGCCCACTATGTGGTTTCCAATACTCTGTAAGTATCTTTCTGGTTCACAAGTGACACAGCTGAATTGAAGTCAAGGCAGTATATTTCACAAAACTATTTAATTGTGACACACTTCATTAAACAAGGCTTCTCTACCACTTCTGAAATGACTTTATAACATAATGGTAGAATAGATCCCACCATCTATGGTAAAATGAAAACTGAAAAAAGGTAGCTAACTGAACYATCAATATCTGAAATTAATTCAACCAACTAAATTGCAATATCATCCTAATATTTTCACATACATTTGGCTTTTTTCATACAGCTTACACTTACATACTTAAATTTCTTTCTAGCTCTCTTTGCCCGAAGTCCTGGGGATGTCATTTTCATTATATATCRTGATTTTCATTTTCTTGTACATTATCAACTCAGTTACAAATGGGCTTAGCTATTCCTATCAACTTCATCAACATCTTTTTAGATATAGCCATTTTTATCGTAATCAGCACATTCTCCTTTGAGCTTATTCAAATCATGGGAAGCTTTACGAGGCATTTATATTTTGTATTCTGTAATGCTAGTGTGCTAGGAAGTGTCTTGATTGGAATATATTTCAGCAAATATAATTGTAGAAAATCTTTTAAACTAATTGAAAGGGTTTCAAGTTCTTAATCAGTTGAAAATAATGCCTACTGCTTTTTTTTTTTTTTTTTTTTAAAAAAAAAGCTATGTTCCCTTCTGTACCATTCTTCTTTAATTATTTTTTTCTTTATATGACTTTCCTTCTATTACTGATAATAAGGCACACAAAATATTCCAAATCAGGCTGAACAGCTCTATCATGTGAATGATTATGGGAAATAAGATGTACTGAAGCAGAATYCCAGCCCCTTTAAAATGAAAGGAATTTACCATCAACTCAAAAGAAACAAGATTTTACCTTCTACATTTCAGAAGCAGTTACTAGCTGACCATTTCAGAATTTTAAATCCTGTTACTAATTCAAATCTATTTTAAAAAAGAAATTAGCAGAGAGCTAAATATATGTTGAATCTCAAAATAATATACAGTGAATAGATATTCCTATAGAGGAAGCACCATAGCAACAGGCATAATTTTAAAGAAAGGAAAAGGAGGTGTGAACTGAATTTTCACTGGCAGCCATGTGGCCATSCAAATGAGTTTCAACTAGGTACCAGACCAGTATGACCAGATTTAATTTTATGTAGCAATTTTTCAAACAACTATATGCCAGTTACAATATAGAAGATRATATTCAGGTCATCCTTCATTGTAGGAACTACGCGATAAGTTGTCATCCCTCTCCCATAGTTACAGTGTGTCTGCTCATCTATATGTGCTTGAATGAAATCTGATTTTCTAACTTTCTGGGCAGCTTTCACAGAGATTCCATATTTCATAAAAAGAACCTCCCACAAAACACATTTTCTTCTGTTTTCCCATATGTTGCATTTTCCTCCAAGATAACTCTGGTCTAGTGCCCAAGACTAACATGCTTCTGTCATGGACCTGTCACATACTTAATGAACTCTTTTAGATCTACAGAGACTAAAACTATACCTGATTTACTGTGGCGATTAGGAATTCCCACGATCAGTGATATGCTTGCTCACAGAAAGAAATTGTTTTGCATTATTTTAAAGGTTTATTTTACACAATTTTTATGATTTTCTGAGATCAGCATTTATGTCCGTGTAACAATGAAAGCAGCCAAGAATAAAATCAAGTTAACACACATATATCTACAGTAAACATAGGTTAACTATAGCAAGATTTCTGTTCCCCACTGGCTGAAAGTAGTACACTATTTTCTGCACGATTGCAGGATCCCCGGCCTAGATGGGATATCCATAAGCGATTCATTATGTTAGATGCATAGTGTGCGCATTCAAGCAGATTCTTCTAGCTGTCGCTTTTCCTCCTTTTGGCTTTTTTGAATGGAACACTGGATTTTAAGGAACACTTTTATGGTGGGAAGGCAACTTATTCCATTGAATTTATCAATCATTATGTAAAATGAACAAAGTACTGTGTAATTAGCTTGGTTAGYGTAACATAGATTTGTTTCACATTACCTATGTCTCCACTGGCAACAGTGGTGTCTCTTATGATAAAGTAACTGATGATTAATACTATCTTGACTTAAGAAACCAAAGCCACTGATGATTAGTTATGGAAAAGGAAGAACAGGTATGTGTTTTGAATACWGGCTCAGCAGAAGGCCACTAAAACTGTGTTTTGTTGTAAAATCTGATTACAAGGGATACACAGCTGAAACCTAATGGGCACACTGCCTCATAGAGTATCAGGAATATCACCTTCCGTTCCCTTTGTCATTAACTGAGAGACACAGGAATTGCTACAGGACAGTTCATTCCTTCTAAACCTTCCCTGTCCCAGAGGATGCTCTCTCTCTCTCTCTCAACTGACTGCAGAGGAGACTAAAACAGCTTTGGACACACCACACACAAATGCCTACCATTAGAGAGGATTAATCCAGGCCTGAGTTTTTTGCTATTCTCTTTCATTCACTCTGCATTATAATTATTATATTGAGTGTATCATATTTAATCAGCTTAAAGTAGTAGAAGGATCTGCCCAAGGAAAGATTTTACAATTTCCTGTATGGTGCTTAAAGACAAAGGAAATTGAGCACCGAATTGTTTCTTCTCCGATCATATATAACCTTGTAGGCAAGAAATGTGGAAAATCTCACCTTATAACAGCAGTACATTGAAATGTCTTTAAATGTGCCATTGTCAGCAAATATGTCAAAAGTCAACACCCTCTCTTTATGCATGACTACAATCACGGTCACCTCAACGTGCAGGACTATTTCTCWTTGTGGCAGGGACTCAAAGTAATTATCTTGACCATGGCTGTAAAATATAGATAACTGGACCATTACAGCAGAAAGTAAAAACATGTTGTTTGGAATGAATTAATAACTCAGATGAAAATACAACCATACACATTACTTGATAGGTAGCACAGTATGGATGGTTCCCAAATGGCATAAATACAAACAGAATGTAATCAGCAGTAGTTTTGCTTAACTAGATTTATAGCAAGGAGAACTAATTCTCTATCAGGCGCAGAAGGACACTAGATGACTTACGTCAGATTAACAAGACTAGTGCAAGAYAAACAAAGTATATTCAGCATTTTTCAGATACTAGAATAACTGTAGTCATTGGCAATCTCAAGATACATTCAGTCAAGCTAAGATTGAATTTCTTAGAGATAGCACACAGGGAATGCAAAGTGAGCTGTTTCTCAGAGCAGTAAACTAAACTCAACTCAATACTGAGCAGAAGTTTTGAGATTCTTTCTTTCAAGGAACCACCATTATCTCCACCACTAAATGACTCCCTTGTATTATATCTATCTTCTACCATCCACATGAAGTCATGAAACTCACTGGTAAAACAACTTTAAAAAGGAAAAAAATAACACCTTTATTCATCCAAAAATAGCTAAATATATCAAATAAAATATCAAATTCTGCCTATCATTCATATAGCTTCAGGGAAAGATTCTCCTGTGACAATCTGAAGGAGAAATGAAAAGACTTTTCAAAAGGCTAGTTTATTTCTCAATAAGAAATTATGCTTCTCTACTGCAAAACCTTTGTACTGTAGAATATCACATTCAAATAAAACCCTAACAAAACCAAAGAATGGAGAAATGTTCATAGTTTTAAAGATTTTTCTTCCATGACTTAGTCTTTCTAGTCAAGAAAATGATGATAAATAGCCAAGAATATCTCTGCTGCTCTTTGAGAACAATTTACTAGTGATCGTTTCACATTCCCATAATTTTCTACTCTTTTTCTTTAGTCTAAAGAATAAAACATTCAATTGCCATCTCAGCTGCTTCACTCTCCACGACCAGGTTCCCTTTGAAAGACTGCAGTCACTTCTGTAACAGCRCTCTCTCTCCTGTCTTTAACAAACAAGTTATGCTTTGTCCCTGGAAGATGAAGCAGTATTAAAATTCAGTGATCACAAAACACAGCTGTGCAACTAGTCTGCAGTTATAAGATATTTAGCAGCACAATACCAAGAAAACTGTGATATAGGGCCTTTATGGTAGAATGCATCTAACACGGCTTAACAACCTAAAAAACAAGGTTCAGGTTCAAAAACCTAAAAACCTTTTATCCTTAGCTTCCCCTAAAGTTGACAGAGAAGGACTGACATCTCCAAGGGGGTGATTCATTGTATTTAGCTTAGATGCCYGCTTTGCAAGGAAATGAATCCTCTTCTGCAAATGCCTTTTGGCATGACTGAGATCAATCCCACTTAAGCTGTATTAGAAAGTAAGTAATGTTTAGTAGAAGAAGCACGTGAACAAACTGGAATGACTTCATTCAGGAATGAGTGTTMACTAACTAAATTGCTATATGGCAAGTGTTCTTCAGGTCTGTGTCTGCATGCATGTATATATGTATATGTATGTATGTATATGCATGTGTGTATACATATATATATGCACACAGGCACACACATATGTATTCACATGTACTATGAATACATATCTAAGAAAAGACTTAYAAAAATTGGAAGTACAAGGCAAAGAAATCCATTCCTTTGGTTCAATTTGGTTTGSGGGGCACTATTACTATTACTACTATTTTAATTAGTAAAATAGACTGGAAGACAATCTAAGTTACAAAYCTCATGGCAAATATAATTCCAGCAGTCATTTCTCATAACCTTCAAGTAGTGGAAGATTCTGATTTTATTATTATTATCATCATCATCATCATTACAGTAGAGCCCTGGAACTGTTTCAACAGTGCTTCACAAGTATTTTTCATTCAACAATGGCAGTTGTGGCATGATATTTCCTGTCTTGGAAAGGTAAATTTGGGCTTTATCATTTTCAGATGATCTCGGGATGCCACAAAGCTGACATCTTCAGAACCCTAATAAAAGCCATGCTTTGTATCAATCTGATCTAAACAGTCGCAMGTAACAATTATATCCATTTACACAAACCTGTCAGTAGCACATATATTCACGGGCCCCCGGGGGAAAGTGTTGCTATGACATGAACTTAAAAGATAAAAAGGTTGAAGGTACTGGAGTAAGGTAAGAGGAGAAAAGGCTGTGCACAGAAGGTATGTACGACATCATGTTGTCTACAACCCGTAACACTGACTGTCTCGGCCTGGTCAGAAATAAGAGGACACAAGTCTCTGCTCAGTTCTTAATAAGGAAATGAATAACAATACAGTTTCACGTTCCTCAATAATTCATGACAAATGCTCACAGTAGTCATTTTTTCTCCAGTTTGTTTTCGATATTTCATCCTATTTGCTTTACAAAGAAGGATGAAAAGCAAACACACAGAACAAAAAGAATGAAGTATCAAGGCAAATGAGCACAGCACACACATAAAGGAGCAAAGCAAAATCAAATTAAAATTATGAAACAATAGATTATGCCAAAAAGCAGCTTTGGAGAACATTCTTGCACAGAGATTTAGGTTCTCTAGGCTTTCAATATCAATCTGTTTTAAAAAATAATGTGAACCATATTTTTATTCTGTACTGACTTACACTATTAATTTTTATCATTTATAATATTTTATAGTATTTAATCCACAATATGAGTTGTGATTATTTGTCAAGTACAAAAATATTTTCCAGATGGTTAATTTACTTAAATGCTTTCTAGAGATTCAAACTCCATTTGTCATTTCTTAACTTCATTTAAGAAGATATTAAAGACTGATAACTGTATATACCATGTAGATTATGACAATACCAAAGATACGGCATGTGCTTTTTAAACTAATGAGAAGCCAGCATAGTTATGAAACAGAGAAATAGCTGAAAGAACAGTATATTATAAGAGCTTCCAGGAACGCAGTCTGGGTTTAACATTTGGCCACATGCTGCTTTCCCTTATTTCATTACTTTGGCTTTGAATTTAACACATTATTTTCACCTGCATCTGTCACAATGCAATCTTTGTCCCAGTTTTTGTTTATATCATTTTCTGTTTCCTTCATGGAACTAGCATTTCTTCCTCAATAAGAATGAGCATTTCTTACTAGGCCAGTATTTCARATATTGAGTTTGAAGACCACATATCCAACAGGTGTTTGGTGAGATACAATTTACGTTCTTATTACAGCAGATGTCAGCAAGCACTTTAAAGGAGAAAGCAATTCTGTGGAAAACCTCAGAGCATGTATCCTTATAAACTGGCCTCTTTGTAATGAAGGGAGAAAGMAAGCATGATGATTGACATCACTGGTGAAGGCACTAAGCGTAACGAGAGCAAGAAGCAAAACAAGGTAAGACAAATGCACGAATATACCACCTGGAGATGCTTGCAGGGATACAATTGTCTTACACTTCACACAAGTTAAAGTCAGGAGTGAAAACAATCTGAAAAACAGCTGAAGTCAACATAGTGTGGGGAAAGCACAACTTAATTTAAATAGGGGATTTATGTACATTTATTTTACTCCAATTCTAAAATGAAATTCTGAAATTTTGCTAGGTCAGTTTCAGCACTGCCACTGAACACTGTAGATCCAGAATGCTGGATAAAAAAATCCAGATACTCTTCAGGTACTCCTGTCAGTGTTGTTGTTCAATCTGGTAACATTATATTTGGTAAGTGACAACACAGTCTTAAACTTCATTTAATGAAATCAGAAGAACCAATGTTACCATTACATGACATCCTTTCACTCTCAAAATTTCCACAACTAACACAATCCAACTCAAACTCATACAGATGTCAGTTTACTGAAATGGTAAATTAAATATTGAGTTGCTACTGTAGCAATATCTGTGGAGTATCTCTGTAAGATTCAACTATCTGTGTAGTATTTGACAGGCAACCTTCATATTTTTGAGGTCATTCTTTGATCATTATCATTATCTAGAATGAAATTACATGCTTTTTCCTTAAGTCTTAAAGCTTAGACTTAAAATTCACGTGGGATGTTACTTCTTTGCAAAACTGAAAAAATTATCTGAAATCATCTCAATCTAGTGACAGAAAAGGCACTAAATCCCCACTTTTCAAGGGGTTCCTCCAGGAACCTTCCACACAGCAGACTACATACACTGTTACTGATATTCTTTTTTTTTCCCTGAAAGACCTCAAACCAAATGAATCTCAAACTAAGATTTAGATCACAGAATCATAGAATCAGTAAGGTTGGAAGGGACCTCTGGAGATCATCTGGTCCACTCCCCCCTGCTCAGCAGGGTCACCTACAGYATGGTAGACAGGGTTGCATCCAGGCAGGCCTTGAAGATCTCCAGAGAAGGAGACTCCACCACCTCTCTGGGCAACCTGGTCCAGGGCTCCCTCACTCTCACAGTGAAGAAATTCCCCCTCACATTCAGGCGGAACTTCTGCTGCTTCCTCTTGCTACTGGGCTTTGTAAACTGAGATTTTGTTCAGGGAAATAAACTCTGAAAACATCTGCAAAAAGGGATCTATACTCAGACTATATTGCACTGTTGCTGAAATCATTTAAATAATTTATAGGACTCTTGTGGTTCATAAAGACATTTTCATGTAGTTTATTTTGCACTTGTACTCATTTCAATGTTTCTACTATTTTATAACTTTCTCAACAGAAGAAACATTATATTTAAATTCTAATTCCTCTTGCTCTTAAAAATCCAACAAGAATTCAACAATCTTCTTTTCATTGTGACAATTTCGAAGCGATGGCAAGGCAGATTATGTGAATTTCTAAAATTTTCCTACATTCATGTTCACCTATAGTTCCATCTGTTCATTAATAGTGTCACTTGTAGGGCAAGACTCTGCCAACTGAGAAAACGCACAGAGCGCATAGCATTTAGTAGAACTGACTCAAGGAATACTATTATGAGCTTTCATAATACAGCAGGAGTTTTGATTCCATTAATTCCTTTTCTGCCCTGGGTTATAATTTATGATTTTCATAGCAAATGCAAAATAGACATTTATAAATGGCACACAGAAAGGCCRAACCATTTATTGCCTCTTGATTTATAGTAACCCATTAATTTTCTTTTGCAATTTAATATAATCAACAACTTTCTGGAAACATCACGGATGTCTCAAGTTTTGTACGGTCAGGAGGACAAAACAATTTCACAGTTCAAATTCAACACTTTCCAGATTATGATAGTTTATCATATATACTCTAGTCTTTTCTAAGGGTCTATATACAAAGAATGTAGTAGCTTCTTTGCAGTTCAAAGCACATACATGTTTGTAACATCAGCGTTTCAGTCTTGTCTTTCACACACCATCTAATACATGGCATATGAGAATATATTCTAATAATGGTGAAGTCCTGGAGGAGAGGACCTATTTTTGTGGCCCTTTGCATCTGAATCTTAATCTTGTGAATTGCTGAAAACGCAATTAATTTTAAGTGTACTCTGTAGGAATTGATTGCTTGGGTGAATAAACTCCATTCTGCATCCCAGACACTGAGTAGCTCAAAGACTATTTCCACTGTAATAGCAGGTGTAGATTTTGGTAAATTGAGGGGAAGACAGTTACACATGTTAAGAGGTGAAAACACAGCTTAAAATGCTTAAACATCTAAATCAAATCATAATAAACAAAGTTATTAAATAGTGCCTGAGTTGTTCACAGTGCTGGCTTGTTTCCTTCTCAGCCCATTCAGTCTGTGTGGTTATAAGAAGATCAGACTTGCACTATGCACATATTTCTTGCAGTATTCCTAATTTGATTTTCCAGTGTTCAACTCTTAAAAGCTTATTTTAAGGCGTAATCTTGAAGATAAGTGAAGGAGAAGGAAACGGGGAGAGTCTAAGCTGCTGTTTTCCTCTGCTGAAACCTTTTTTGGAGCAAAAAGCAAAAAAAAATTTTTGTTGATCATTTTGTATGTTCATTTGTGTCAAGCTTACTGTGTTGACGGTTCACAGCTAGTAACTGAGAGGCAGCATGGTGCAGTGACTGAGAGTTCTATTTGATATGCTGAAATATAGAGGAAAAAATCTAAATGCAGTRATAATGGATGATAACGAGAGAGTCAGAAGGTCAAACTGGCTTTCATACAACTCAACAGTGTTTGAGACAACTATGTTTTTGCTTTTAAATGTTACTCTTGAACTGATGAAAATCACACATATGTCAATAATAGCTAGCTCATGTCCCTTGCAAGTTACCATTTTTCTGCAGTAGTAAAAACTCATTTCTCTCTTTTATAGATGAAACCTTCTTCCTTCTGTGAAATTAGAGTTCTCAATGTTTCCTTAAATGAAAACGGATGGTAGAATTCAAATCTGTAAGATCTAGAGCTGGGATACAGATGTAGGAATGTCTCTTTCATAATATTTCCACTCACATCAATATATCATTCTCATACTTGGGTTTGTGTGGATGGAAAAAAGAGATAAAAATCTTCTACTGTTTGTAGCATTAGTTTGAAAGGACAAAAGGACAAATATAACTTTCAAGGTTTTTATTGATACTTAGTCTCTTGGTGGTAATATTATTTACTTTATTCATTTAACTAAGTGATTTCCATCTATGAAGTCTGATTTATATACATACATATATATTTTAAATCAGTCATGCCCAATAAGCAGTTTAACTATCTATAACTTAGAGATATTTAGAGATAGTAAGAATACTGTGTAAATCTAAAAACCCTAGGGTCCTTGTCCATAAACTGCCATTACTTTCAAATTTTTAGTTAAGATATGATTTTTCAACAAATTAAGCAAAGTTCACAGAAGTGAGAAATCTAATAAAAATCATGGATGGTTTCCAAATATTTCATTACGGAAAACATTCTGCTAGCAATTCTTACAAAAGGTTTCTTTTTGTCTTCTCTTTGCCACTCTGAGATAGAATAAAGCTGAATCCTTAAATGATTAACTTATTTCCCTTTACTAGAAATCATTAATTTGTTAAACAACTTTAATTAACATTTAGAGCTTATATTCAATTCAGTTCAGCATAAACAAGTATTTAACATCTTTCTTCCATGAAGCATTCATTCAGTTCAATATGTTCTTAATTTTAAGCATCTATGTGTCTATACTTAACCAGTTAGATTGTCATGAATATGGATTACTGAATCAGGCTTTTTGGAAGAAACTCATCTCTTTCTAATCATTTACTGAATGGGTTTGATCAGAGGCATCAGGCTAAATCCTAAACTATGTTACAAGGGTAAAAATGGATTAAGCATCATGAATTCTGAGAGTCGTATGTTTTCCATCTGTATTGCTGATTAGTCTTGCTGGGATAACTGTTTTTTGGGGCAACTGCAGGTGGACTGAGAATGACCATATTTGGGTCAGTCAACAAGACCCCTCCAAAACCATAAACACGAGCTGGGTTCTCCCTTAAAGCCTGCTCTCATGCTCACTGTAAATCTCTTTTAGCACAGGCCCAAGTATAAATGAACTGAAGACCCAAATAGCAAGTTAAGAGAGGAACATATCTTGGCTTAACTGACAGCATTAGTTATGATATGCATAAGCCACTGGGTTAAACTCCACTGAATTCTACTTTCTGAATTCTAAAGGGTAACTGGAGAGGTTTTTATGTCTGCAGTTCTGCCATGAAATGACAAAATGACAAAAACAGACAGAACAAAATACTTCCGGGGATTTATTTACATTCCTATGTTTTATTTGTTTTTGTTGAAATATTAGTTATTTTCATTTAAATGCTAGTTTATTCTGAAAGAGTTAATGTAATTATGAAATACTACCATTAGTTTCTAGCCCTGCCTTTCCAAAAGACATTGTAGGGGAAAAAATAGTACAGTTTCAAATCTCAGGTCATATTCCTTAGGTCATATTCCTTAAACAATCTACTGCAGTTTACAGAAATTGCAGTAAGTCAAATGAAGAATTTTATAAACCAGCTTTATAGGGTAGAAAAATCAGACTGAACATCCAAATTCAAAACTCACAGAAACAAAGGCCATATGGCTGAGTTAAGTCAAATGCTAGAAAATACTCAGTTTTCTTACCTTTACTGGGCAGAACTTCTATTCAAATAGCATTTTTTTTCCAACAATGATAAGGAAAAAATCAAGATTTCATTCATAAAGATTATAAGTTTTCTGACCACAGAAAACGAAAAGCAACAAAGCAATGTCCCCAGGCAATTTTGTTTAATTTAATCTTTTATTCTTTGAAAAGCTTCACTGTTTTATTCTTTCTTATTTCTTCTCCCTAATAACTTTCCTATTCATTTGAATTGGAAGATCCTGCTGTATGTGTGTATGTGAGGCATCTTTAAAGTATAAAGAAAATCAGAACAATGAAGATTAATAAAAATAAAAAAAATAGATTCCAGGTAGTCTACATGCACACTTCCACCACTTAAACTGCTTAGTTTTTGAAACTAGGTGCAGTTACTCCTTGGAAACTTTATTTTACACTTACTAGAGCTAATAAATAAATAAATAAATTGAATTTTCTTATTTCTAAACAGGTCAGTACAATTTATCAGGTAAACAGGGAGAAGGAGTTATGATATTTTGAAATTCTATATTCATCGCTATTTTCAACCCCTTTTAATATCACATAAGTAATTCTGGAAAAAAAATCAGTTTAGGACTCTGGTTATATCAATTCCAGTAAATTAGTTGTGCCCAAGCTTGTTCTGTGGCAACGAGAGCAAGTACAAGCATAGCTTGCGTGCAAAATGAATGGTAGATTCTCAACAACTTCGGAACAGAGAAGCTTCATCTATACTATTTATAAGGTTCAATCTCTGGATTGAGGGATTAGGACCTATGCTGTCCTTAAACTGTCCGTAGACATTGTCTGAGAAAGTGTTAATTGCATAAGTCAAAGCATTTTAGGAAGCATGTTAACAGTTATCTCTAGCTTTGTTTGCCAGTATAGTTGGTAAGTACAGCAGCTTCTAAAATGCATAGGAATAGTCCCTTAAACTTCTTGGGATATAATACAATTGCACTCATCATAAAAATCTCCAGGTTATAAAACTTAAAACACAACTTTGAAATTTAACAGTCTCTTCTGTGCTTGGGAACTGCAAGTAGTGCTGTGCCCCTTCAGCAAAGATATTTTTGCTTTTAAGGTTTTAAAATTACTATTATTCTAAAGCAATTACTATATGGCAATACAGAGCAATTAGTTTAATTACTATGATATTAAATTATTTATGTATACATACAAAATTTAAAAACACGAAACACTGCTTTTTATACCACTATCTCAGTGCACTTAATTTAAACACTGATGTAGTGCTTTTTCCCTTGTTACTCACACCTGATTTACTGAAATCCAAGGAACAAACTGATTTTAAATATTCAACTAATAAAACAAGAATCATAATTTTGAAATCAGCATTAGGCTAGTAAAAGTAATAACAACTTGATTACTGTTGTAGTAGCATAGATCGTTAGATCTTTCTAATCACAAACAGATGCATGAGAACACTAATTCTGGTATTGTAAAGTCRCGTATAATAGAATGATCAAATTATTTTTAGCTGCTTTCTATTCTGTACCAAATTCTGCAAGCGCACTGGGAAATTGGACTGATGTCTCTAGACACTTTAATATGCTTTTCAGGTACCATCTGTTTCTAGAACAGGTGCATGCAATTCAGCACAGAGACAGGGAATGGAGAAAGGAAGCAGGATGCTACATCCTTATTGGTTGTTTCATTRGTGTAGACTAATCTACATTCTCTTAAGAGAAGTCAAACTGGACTATCTCAAACGTTAGAAGAATGTAGATTGGTCTACACTAATGAACTAACTGGCAATACAGTGTACTGAATAAGGATGAAAGGCTAAGATGTTCTTTCTTTGGTCTCTGCTTGGATGCTAATTGTAGGATGCTAATTTTGATGTTAACAGAAGTCTTGATGTTGATTCTATAGTGAAACAGATTCTTCTTGCCTCATATACCTACTGACCCTTCTCTTTTCACGGATGCTATTTGTCTTTCTGTTTCAGTGAGTCAAAGGGCCAACTACTCTCATCCCCAGCTAAAACATATCTCTAGACAATAAGTACACTATTTCTTGTAAGCTATCCAACTACTAACGCAGTTAGATTAAAATAAAATCCACTATTTCCAACATGATTTTGCTTGGAGTTTGCTGTACCTTTTTCCAGAGAGAGAGACCATGTCCCCCCGAGCTTACTATTTTTTTTTCCAACAGTACTTACTTGTCCAATTAAAACATTCATTTACATTAATGTGTGAGGTAAACTGAATTCTTCATGCTGTGTAAACATAAAAACAATGTTTCACAAAAGCACAAAATAGTTGAAGCCACGCCTCTCAGTTTTGGATTATCAGTTAACTTGCTGAGGGTGCACTCTGTCCCTTCATCCAGTGTTAATAAGTAAATTGAACTGGATCAGACCTAGAATTGACCCCTGAGAGACACCACTAGCTACTGGCCTCCAACTAGACTTCACGCCACTATTCAAAACCCTTCAAGCTCTGCCACTAAGCCAGACTTCAATCCATATCATTGCTCATTTAGCCCATACTTCATCAGCTTGCCTGTGAGGATGTTATGAGAGACAATGTCGAAAGCCTTACTGAAGTCAAGGTAGACAACATCCACTGCTCTCTCTTCAACCACCGAGCCTGTCACCGCCTTGGAGAGGGCTAGGCTGGTTAAGCACAATTTCCCCTTCGTGAATCCATGATGACTACTCCTGATCGCCTTTCTCACCTTCACATATCTGGAAATAGTATCCAGAATTAGTTGTTCCATCATCTGCTCCATCATCTTCCCAGGGATTGAGGTCAGACTGACCAATCTGTAGTTTCCTGCATCATTCTTCTTGCCCTTCTTAAAGATAGGAGCGACATTTGCTTTCTTCCAGTCCTCAGGAACCTCTCTGAATTGCTATGACCATGCAAAGATAACCCAGAGTGGCCTCACAATCACACTGGCCAGCTCCCTGAAGGCACTCATGGGTGCATCTTGTCAGGGCTAATGGACTTGTTTTACGTCTAGTTTGTTTAATGTTCCTTAACCTGATCCTCCTCCACCAAGGGTAAATCTTCATTGCTGCAGACTTCACATCTGGTCTCAGGTCTTGGGGTTCCTCAGGGCCAGTCTTTCCAGTAAAGTTTGAGGTGAGGAAGGTATTTATTTAGCTCATACATTTTCTTCTGCCATTACTAGCTCTGTCAAGCTAAAGCTTCAGCTGCAGTTCCATATTTCTGTATGTTACGCTTAGCATCTGTACACAATGAAAATCAATGCTTTATTTCAGCTTCTTAACACAAACTTACATTTGAGGTCTGATTCCAGTATTGCAAATGACATACTGACCCTAAATCCTGGTACATAATACCATTACAAATTAAATGTATACATGTCAAATCACAGGTATTGATCTCTGTTAGATAAAGACTGACTGAAGGTAATCAATTCTTCTTTTACCCATGTACTTAGAGAATTAAGCTTTTTTATCCTAGCTTTATATCGTTGCGAGATTCCAAGCGACAATGTCATTCCAACAGTAAGTAAATATAAATGACTTGAAAATCTGGAAAATGAGATTTTGCCTGTAGTAATAGGAAATATGTAGCAATTTAAGGCAGATAACAACACAAAATCCTTGCAAAACTGATATGAACAGTGCAGCATAAATGTTCTAGAAGATGCTACATTGCTTTCTAAGCTCTTTTTTTGAAACAGATTTAATTTTATCTTTCCATTTACCTAGCTGAAATAGAATTTCAGCTAGAACAATCTTACTCTACAGCAGTTATATGGCTATAAAAGTAGTGTTATATAAAGAATTGAAAAGACTGCTAAGTTATAATACTCTATTTTGTTAAATTAAATTTAATTTTAATGCAAAAAAAAATCTGGTTTAAATCCCATCTCACTGATTCACCTCTGGATTATCCATTATCCTACCGCCATTAAATGCTTTTAAAATGTGATATAACTGGATTCTACAGTCATGACATGTTAAAACATATCATAAGGGGGAAAAAAAGTCTGCCATGAGGTCTAAGTGCAATAGAGAAAGATTGATCAAATTACTAAATGTAATAAAGGAACACAAGATAGCAAATGACTACAAGTGTTAGCCAGGTCAGACCCTGGCAATAGGACAACAGCTGACAGATTCAGAAGAGCCTGCCAATGCACTGTTCTGCATGACTCCATGGTCTACAGAACCTGCCAACAATCCCACAGCATGCATCTACAGCAGGAAAACACTGGAGATGTTATCAAGGATTTTATCAAAGTGTATGGAAATATTAGGTGAAAATCACAACCTAGAGAACGCCAGTGAAGAAATAAGGCTTTTAGTTTTATTTTCTGTCTTGTTTGTTGCTATCTTATCTCTAAAAGAAAGCCATTACCTCTCAAAGAGAGGAAAATATCCTTGCATTTTCTGTATCAGATACTGTATGACTCAAAAAGATGCTTTAAGTGTTTGTTTATACATGCCTGATTTGTATCATAACTCTTAAATTTGTACACAGATGGCTGGAAAATTCAGATATAAGTATATAAACTGTTTTGTTTGTTTGTTTGTTTAACATTGGAAAGCAAGTTTAAGCTTGCATTTGGCCTTGTATGGCTGGTGGGCAACCAGGTACAAGGAAAAAAACATGCTCCCTCATCCTATCCATTACCAGCCTATACCTTTACTAGAGACACAGTAAACTTTGATAGAACATTTCTGGCGTATAGAGATGGTACAAAGAATGTACTTAGGCAGGGTATGTCAGCTTTGATTCTAATGTTAGGAAAGCTTTTTTCCTTTGATTGCAATGACATATGAAATATAACACTTTAAATTTATCAGGCGGAGATTTGAATCCAAGGTTATGGAGGCCCCATCTCTAGTTAAGTAAAAGCAATGCAAGCAGAAATTACACATATGATATGTACACATATGATATGTACACTGTTACAAATATGAAAAACTGCAAATTAGACAAAGTCCTGTATGGTAGCTGGAATTTTGTTCCATAGTTCTCTTATACAGTTGATGAATTTTTAATGTATCTAATAATTTGTACATATTGTGAACTATAATTATTTTGCTTTCATGTTGGTTTACTATTATTGGTAGGAAAGGAGCATAAAAGCATCCTGTTTTAATTTTTTTTCAGATACTCAATGGAGTGAGGGAGTGATTAGAAAGATCAAAAATAATGAAATATTGTACTCTTCCAGGTCTGTTCAAAAATTTTGAATTAAAACACTTGTATGAAAACATCACAAAAGCTTTTTTCCAGTTTAATTCGTATCTTAATATTTTAAGCACCTAATGAAATGTAACGGAGGGTATTCTCTCCATTCTTCCAAAAATAATAGTTTCAAGGTTCTTCTACAAAACATAGTATCTTACAGTGCAGTGACAACCTTAAATTAAGCTCTTCGTTAGCCTTCCAGCTGCAGGAAAATGATGAAGCCAAGATCACTGGCTTCCAAAACCCATAAATCTAAGAAATCTTATGATTCATGTCCGTAATCTCTTCTTTAAGTGACAATATTGCAAAATGTAGGCTGGATAAAAACACCTTCTGACGGTAATCTATTGAAAATAAAAGCCTACYTAATTTAATTCAGGCCTCTTGCAATCCCAGTCCATTTTGCAAAAGCTCAGATGGGTCAAGAGAATGCCCATGCTACGCAGCCCGCCACATCACATGCCACAAATAATTTTCCCAAACTCTGTAGGCCACTGTGACCCAAGGATCCTGAATCACAACAACTTCCTTTCGTTATCAATATATACCTCAGGGTTTTTGTTTGTTTTCATTAAATAAAGCATTATTCTTGACAGGAGACTTTGGCCCAAACAATAAAGTGTTTTGGTTTGTTTGCTTAAAGACAATGCCTGACATTAATTTGGGGGATAAACCTTTCTGATGAACTGAGAGTTAGTGTTGAGCAAGTCACAGAAGCCAGGTATCTGACGGATTTTATTAGTGCCAAAATTAATATTGCATCCCACGCAGCATCTCTGAGGCCTCTGAGGCTAACCTGCTGAGGAAGGAGAGAAAAAAAGCTCCTCCCAAAMCACTGTTCTCATTAATCACATAAATAAGCAGTATTTTTTTCAAACAGTATAGTATCCAGAAGTATATATTGTACAGATTATTGAATATAGGACTAGAAGAGATCTCCAGCAAGTGCAAGCAACCTATCATGTAATCTTGTTTGTAAATTTATCAAGCTTCAAGATATAAGTAATTATATTTCTTGCATTCATTACTTTTATTGCCATGACTTTTTGAAACATGATGATCTGCAGCATAAATGGCAAAAACTGATTCATAGGATATCACAAATTTCTCTAATATTAAGATAGATGGAAAGTAAGCCATCAAACATAATTAAATTGTGAATATGCGTAACACCACCAGCATTTGAGAAAAGCAGTAATTTAACTGCACAAGAACATGTGAAAAAATAAATTCGTATGTTAGCAAAACCACTAGGCTCAAACAAGTTATATGACAAGACAATATAGCAATTTTCTAAATCAATTACTTCTAAATAGAAACTTTAACTTAGACATTAACTTTTTCCACATTAAATTTTCCAGTGTGGATCTTGATTCTCTTTTCTTCTAGTTCTTCTCAACCAGAGATGATCAGTGTACCATTACCTGCTCCACTTCTACGGTTTCCTGATCCTTAAACTCTAGAATTCTCTAAGGAATGGTGCAGAGCAACAGAAGGCACCAGCCATGCCTCCTGCATGCGGACTTGGCGAGGACAGCCTGATAAAGGACATTCCATTCAGTTCATATGCAAAATAAGAGTGACTGCCCAAAATTAAGTTATTTACAACTTTTTTTTTTACTAAACAAAATTGTTCAGTTGCTCCACAGATAAAACTATGTGCATGCTACATATATCAGAAAGATTCCAGAATATAGACTATCTACACACATGCATGTGTGTACACACACACACTAAACACAATCTACATTTCTCTTCCTGTGCTGGCATACCACATGCCCCAAAACACCTCTCAAAACCCTGCAGTCAGTTAAAATATAAAGTCAAGTTTCAATGCCATAATCGACTCTCCTTAGTCCTGAGGTAACCTGGAAAAACAAGAGCCCTGAAAGCAGACCACCATGGCAGGACTACTCAGGCAGTGTAGAGGCTCATAGGAGCAGGACCACTAGTGCCCCACTAACAGCATTCAGGATTCTATTTATTTTTCTTTACAAAGTGTTTCATTCTGTAATGACTCAAAAGAGCCTAAAGAATCACATCTAACTCTTGAATTTCATGTTCACTGGAATACTGTGCTAAATTCATGGAAGCCAAAAATATAAAATGCTAACCAAGGAAAAAATGTTAACTGCATATTTTGTTGTTTCAAATTTTTGCCTTTTTMGCTGAAATTCTCAGTTGTTTACGAAAGAATTCCCATCACAGCATGAGCAAATGAAGTGAGCATTCAGTTAACGAAATGGGCAATGGATGTGAGACTAAGAGTTGATTCACCAACCTGACTCATCAGGTCAGACTGACATCAGCACTCTGGCTGATACCACCCCATAAGGAAGATAAGGATATTATTTTGCCTTGTCTGGCAGTAAAAAGTATCCTTTCAGATAAAACACTTCAGAGAAGTTCCAGCTACATGAGGTTTCAGGAACAGGAGAATCACTCTTGCCCTTTCTCCCACAGATACACAATACCAGAACCAGATTCACAGCAGATCTCCTGTCATCAGTCACAGTCATTTAAAGAGCTGGAAGATCAGCTGCATATTAGAAGGAAAAGGAAATAAGAAATTGAATTTTAAAGAGTCAAGCTGGGATGTTATAACATTTTATTTAAGAAAGACTTACAACCTCTTACACACACACAGAAAAGTTATCAACTTCTTTTACATTCTTCACTTTGTGAGGTATTTGTTCATAATTTTTTAAGTTGTCAAACATACATAGTCTCACTACATAAAAGATTTCTAATTAGCTTAGGCAAGGCTTAATTTGAAAAACATTTTAATTACAAATCTATGATTCATCAGACTGGTTTATATTTCAAATACATTTTAATTAATTAATTTAAGCTGAATAATATTACATAAATGATCTTTAAAGACTACTTTAGAAGTTACTATCTACAGGATCAATGCTAGGGAAGACAAGTCTAAGTTATCTTCCAGCACATTTCACAGATGGCTCACAAGGTTGTCAGACTTCATATATATGGCACAGAGGGAAGATAGTTGTTTTTTCTTTATTGCTATCTGATGCTAAATGCAATCTGGATTTAACGCTAGAACTTGTTTATTTATCAACAACACCTCTAATAGTTACTCCTGCCAACTAATATCCCTTAAGCCAAAGTGAACTATTAATAATTAAATTTAAAATAAAAGGATACATGGAAATAAGTATACTTACCATTGATGAGATGTTAAATACTGCCTTACAAAGACACCAAAAATGCACTTTTCAAGCACAAGCTTTTATGCAGTCTTTTAGGCAGTCTACAGCTGAGTATATTTTGTTAGTTCAAGTGAACATAAGTGAGCACCATAAATAATCAGAGATATATCGGTTAGATTATTTCAAAAAAAAGGCAAGGTTTTTCAAAAGATAACTATGGATAAATACTGTAGATCAAGTTCTTCTGACAAATACTATACCATCACTAGTATGTGCCCCTATCACCAGGCAGTGAAGACAATTTAATGCTAGCTCAATAAACTACAAATTTATATATGTGTGTATTTTCCAAAGCCTACCACGCTCATCATAATGGGCATTTTTTCCCAATCTTTAAGGAAGAGTATGATATTTTTTTCAAAATTTGTTTCTTCATTATGGAAAATAGCAAAAGGAAATGAGGTATAACCAATCGGTTTGGTGTTCTTTTAACCTATATATAGCCTTCACATGGYTCGATCTTTTTTTCAGCCTTCCAACAATATGAGGAAAAATCAATCCACCAAAAAAAAATCAGAATATATTTTCTTCTGTACAGCTTCTGAAAACTCAAATAACCTGGCTGCAAGCATCTGGCACCAAGCAAGTGGCATATGTAAGTTGTTTACAGACTTTTGACATCTCTGAAATAAAAAGCCTAAGGCTCTTGTCATGAAGCTTCAACTTATTCTCAAATGCTATTCTTCTAAGATATCAGTCTCGGAGACCTCGCTTCCTTTTGGTCAGCAAAGTTCTTGAACAATTTTAACATCTCTGGGAGGGCTAAGAGAACAAAAATGCACTGGTTAAGTGTACGTGTCACACTGAAATCCAGGGAAAGTGTTTTAGAGACTTTTGAAAGTCTCAGGCTATAGTTATAGTCGGGTCTTGGTTTACTGTATGGTCTTCTCTTTTCAAGCTCAGCCCTATTATTTCTACTACTGTGTCTTACGTTAAGGGAGAATAATATTGTATGATATTATAATAAGGCTTTTACAAAAAAAAAAAGAAAAAAAAAAGTAATTTTTCAGTCTCCTAGGCAGTAACTTCATTATACAATCCACTTTCATAACCTACAGATGCATCCAGAAATTTCTCAGGATTGCAATACTACAGCATTAAATGCAGCACTGTGATTTAACTTTGTGGTTTTACATAAGGCTGAATGCAGTACGTCAACCTCAGATGTCTGTATCTCTGCAAGACTTTTGTGAAAAACTAAATATATCTGTGGGAAATAATTACCTTCTTTGTTACATAAAACAAGATGCTGTATTGAAATCTACAGGATGTTCCACATCCCACAGCTCTGTCCAGAACTATGAAACCAGAAATACAGAAAAGTAGTCCAACTTTTTGTCCTAAGCAGTGTTATTCCACCATTACCTTCCCTTTTCTTCTCTCCTTTCCATACCTCCCACACAATGTGCGTCAGCCCCCCTCCTGGTTTTTTTCATTCTTTGTCCCATCAATTGCAGTTTTTAATCAATCCAGTATATATATTTCTGTTTGAAATATAAATTAATTTAACATTTAGATAAGTTCAGGGAAGATCAACTATAAATTAATGGCATTAGAAAAAAAAAAAGCCACAAACATTGAATCTTTTCAGATTCAATCATTGCCAGAAGGAGGCAGCCAGACATTTCTTTCATCTTTCTTATAGCTGAACAAGCTTGAAGAAGCTATTTCTAGCTTTGCACACTGAAATCCACTCGGTGTTAGCTATGACAAGCATCAAGAAATAATTAACTTATTTCCTCTAACAATGGCATCATTGGACAGCTGGTTTAGTTAATCCCCCTGTGACATATGAAGAAAATGTATTTTCTTTCCTTTACATATAAAAGGCAGTAGTCGCATTAGACACCATCTTCAATACGTGCTGCAGTACTATCTCTAATGATCCATGTCTTTCATGTATTTTCCAGTGGTTTAATTTTTAAAGATCTATCTTTAAATAGGTGTCTTGAGATTAATTTCAGGAGATTTTTTAAGTAGTGTACAGGCCTTACTGCTAATTTAGGAAACAGATAAGTAAGGTAAGTCACTGATACTCTATACATCATTTTTATGTTTATTAAGATGATCTACACACGTACCAGATATATATTTATATATGTACCTGTACATATTTATACACACTCACACATACCTACACACACACACACAAATCAAGATGAATATGTAGAAGGATATGAAATTGTCCAACAGCCAGAAAACAAGGTTTTTTTCCATCAATTTTTTAAGGCATCCAAATCTCTCTCTAACATACACCTACGTGATGTTGTATTATTCAGTGCAAACCAAACACATTCAACATATATGCTAGTTTAAAATCTACAAAGATCAGTTAAGTATATTTTAATGTATTCGGTACATCGGACATCTAAAGTATTTCTATTATTATGCAGCCTCCAGTCAYATATTATCTCAGGCTTCACAATGAAATACATCATCATTTTACCAGCTYTGAAATGCAAGATTTGAACTATCTCATTCCTACTATTGTGCAGGTCTGTCCTCCTTTTTTGATTAATTTGTCTTCCTTCTCCAACACTCCTCACCTGTTTTTTGTGTTTTCTGTTGTTTAAAAGAAACAGGGTTTAGTCTTCCCTCTTCCACGTGATTCCTCAGAGCTCAGGGCCAYGGAAGCTACCGAAAGCGCGGCTCACCCCGCTTGCCAGGTCTCAGAGCAGAGGACAGAATGGTGTGCCATTCCTGAATTCCCCCCCAAACCCACAGCAGAAATGGGGTATATTCGCTTTGCTGTATTTTTCTCATCCTTTTGTTTTCTTTAGTCTTCTAGATGTTGGTTAGTAACYAACAGGCGTCTTTTTTAAACATGCGCCATCTGCAAACAACAGTTAACATCTTCCACGTCACTTGGAAGATACAGAGTTTCCCATACAAAATTAACTACAGATGGATATAGTTTTTTTTTTTCCTCCAGTAAAGTGTAATCCACCAAAAAATATAGTTCTCAGAGAATCAAAGAAGGCAGAGGGAGAGAAAAGTACTGAAGAACGCAAATCTTGACTGAACAGTCATGTGAGCTTTGATGAATTCGTAACTTTTCTTCATTTTGTTAAGCCAATTAATAAAAAAACTCTCATAAATAAGCAGGCAAGCATATTCCTAAAGTGTCATTTCTTCCATAGAGTTATTACAGCTAAAGGCAATTAAGCCTTACTTAACATGCCAGATTCAAACTGCCTGAACAGTTTGAATTCTTCTGCATTTTCAATAAAAAACTTGCACAGATTTTTGACGGTGAGCAGGCAGACATATCTGCAGGCTATAGCTATGTTGACAAGCTTTATTCTGTTTTCGCTAGGGGTCAAGCATGACAAATTTCCAGTCAGATAATACTTGTCACATCTTAAGCCCATCCAGACAGCAATCTTTCCTGCTGCTCGCAGAAGCGACATCTGCCACAGYGACAAACAAGAGGCTCTTGATTCCCGAATCGAATCTCTTGCTGGGCTCCCAGCTCATTAGGATCTCCTAATTGACATCTTTTCAGATGCAAAACAGAAAAACACACCTAACATTGAATAAATAAAGTGCCTCGTGCCTCCTGCCCTGCAAGTGTCTSCTCGACCCTTGAACTGAGCAGCCCCCGTGGAGTTCGAGTTTCGGCAACAGCAAGCGCCCTTCTTGCGAGGTCTTGTCGGACTGCCTGTCAGCACTACCTGATGAACGAGAGGCTCCSAAGCGGCACATCCAGGCCTGGCCTGGGTTACCGGCACGCCCGGGGGCACAGCGGTGTCTGCTGTCAGCACCGCTACAGACCCGTACCGGCTCAGCGTGCGGCCCCCTCTGCAAAGCCCCCACCCACCACAGCTCCCCTCTTCTGGGCACTGCGCCGAGGAAGACATTCTGGGGCCGAAGCTTTAACTTCACATTTAAAGCATACGCTAAATGAATCCTTGCAACCCCCRAACTTGTTTAATTGCTGAGGGTTAGGCAGTGACAGGATCATAAACGCACATCTAAATCCCTGGCTGTACTTACTCCTTCAAGATTACCTGGCCCATCTTCCCCACTAGTCAGTTCACGTAACTCAGGGCATTTAAATGAGAGCAGGAGCTTGAAAAGAAGGGTAAGCAAAGCAATTTATTAGGGAATTGTTGCTTTTACACATCTRTTTTTAATATTTGTAGATTCCTGACAACACTAAAAATTCTCTTCAGGATGGAAACTACCAGTAATGGAGAGGACTTGGAAAACTTACTAGTAAAAATGAATGAAGAACTTCATGGTTAGCCTGTATGATATAGAATTACTTTTCTTTTAAAAAGGACACACACATTAGTGTGTTAGGAAGAGGTGAGATTTCACTCCGTGAAAATTTCAAAAGCAGCAGTTTTCATGGGATTTACATCTAAAAGAGCATAACAGTCTCATTTTCCTTTTGAACAATCCTACTCATACAACATCTGTCTAGAATTACAATATAAGAAAACGGTCTTCCTGTGGAGGAAGAATAACACTTATGTCTTCTTATATCTGACAAAAAAAATATGAGAGAGAGAGTTGCAGCAAAATTTAGCAACTTCACATGGATCTCAAAATTTGACAAATGCYGGGAGATTTTAGATCCTGGGGGAAAACACAGTACAACTACTACTGAAGTCTTAGTATAAAATCTTCAGTACTGAATGCCAGAGTGCAAATGAAAGTCTAACAGTGAGGGAAAAGTACTTGACCTAGGCTTTGCGGAGAGAAGTGYTTCTTGTTTTCTGGGACCAATGTTTTGTTTAACACTCCAGTAGCTTTGTTGGTTCCAGCTGCTGACTTGCAGGGCTGTGCAGAGCAAGGATTACCATATGGTGCAAGAACTTGCCTTTAATTCCACCGATCTGCTTTCCTTTTCCTGCTGCTCCACAAGCCTTCTRCATGACTTTGAACAAATTCTTTTTTCAGTTCCTAACAGTACAACATTTGTGAACCATACCTCATGTATGTGAGTATATATGAGTACATTAAAGATAGGATTGTAAGGGTGTAATTATGATCTATCTATATGAACAGAAAAGATTTCTCAGAGAGCAGAAATCAAAACTGTTCTTTGCCGATTTGCATATATTGTTAAACAAGCCCAGATCTCTGTAAATTTGACATCTGCTCAACAAATTGGAAGGACATTATTTGTCCATTGATGAAATAACAGCTGCATTTGCAGCAATTTTCTCTACATGGACTAATCTAAGCAGGAGAAAACTAGCATGACTACATTTAAAAATATAAAATTGTGCTAAATTGATTSTATGACTTCAGTTGTAAGCTATTTCTTTATAATTCCAAGTTTTAGCTTCTTTTCAGAGTTAAAAATAAATGCTAAAAAAAATTTTGTACAATAATAATCTCATATCTGAAGATGCAACATTATTTTTGTATTATAGTTCTTTTACTACCCTTGTTGCTTCAGTTTTTTTGAATACACAATCAGAAATTTGGCTTTTACACAACAAAAATGATACTTCATAAAATGCTTCTGGATCACTAAGCTCTATTGAGCTGAAGGAACTGTGCAAATATCAGAAATTAATGAGCAACACTGGACCACAGTCCAGCTCCTGGAAACAAGAGCTGAMCTGAGTTTAATGTAGCTACGTTAGCTGGCTTATCACAGAATACTTTGTGTAGATGTAAATACAAATATCTATTTTTTTTTCCCAGGTACTGCATTTTTAATATAGATGCATGATCTTCACCTTGCAATGTTTAACACACTTCATCATCTTTCTTTCCATCTAATGGCAAGGAAAAATTTTAATATACACAGAATAAAACACACATTGATGTATACAAAGATTATAGCRTCAGCTGAAGTTTGGCAACTTTATATTTGAAGTTTAGACTACAGACTCTTGGGAACATGGCCRTTAAAAAAAATAAAAGAGAGAAAAATGGTAAATTCTTTGAAACTCATCATAATAGAATATTCTAAATATAATTATTTCATTCTAGAAATGATTCATTATTTATGGGRATGGAAGCCTCAAAAAGTAAAAGCACAAGATCTTGATCGGCTTCATTAGAAAAGATACTATTATTCTTGCCTCAGGAAGTCAGAATTTTTATTTTTCTTATAAGTGAGAATACCATACCATTATGATTACAATWTTGTTTGATATATATGGAAATATATATTTATTTTGAGGGTTCTGTTTCTTTGTAAAACTCYAGGCTCCTTAGCAACTGAAAAAGAGATAGAGTACCTACAAAAATAAAGTTTTATTAGTAACTATATCATATTATTCATGACTTTAGAAGCTACATTCGTGTAGCTGGATCTCTTTATAAACTTCCCACTGTTCATATGTTTAGTAGAGAAAAGCACKACCTCAACAAGAATAATAATCAAGAGACAAAAATCATTCTACTTAATAAATTAATCAGTTAAAGTCCATTGGATATTCAGGAACACTCAAAGAYAAGAATTTGTTCAAAAAGCTACTTAGCCAACATTGCATTTAAATTTTACAGTTAAAAGTGATACCCTATCAGCAAAATCAATAGAAAAATACATTATTTTGAAACTTTCATTTGGTATTTAGTTATTAGCAATAGCAGCAGGCATTAAAAGGTACTCATAATTTAGTTGGAAACTGCAAAATTATTGTGGTAAGAATCAGGTTTAGATTTCTGAAGCCACTACACAATTTCRTATAACACTACAATAACATTACAGTTCCTCACAGATAGTTATTTAAAGTATCATAAATACTGTACTCTGAGGAGATACATACATGAAAATATTTACTGCTTTTTAATCGAATCTAAAACAGCAGACTGTTCAGAAATTAGAAACTGAATAGAAGTTGGGTTTATTTGAGATTTCTTGTCTGATACAGGCAATCATGTGCCAAATCAGAGCATGCAAAGCATGCCTTCATTTTCTCATTCACTCAAAATTCTCRTTTTTCACTTCCTTTGTGATTTCCTGCTATTTTGAAAGATGTTATAATATCTGAGTAAATGGAGGGCTGACTCCCTTTCTACCAAATCTTCCAGGGACCTCAATGAGACGTATCAAATTTAATACCTTTGGAAATCAGATCTTTGCTTTATGCCTATATATTACGGGTATGGCATCTAATGATCTCAGTTTGAAAATGTTAGCCTTAGGCTTTTAATAACAATAATAATAGTAATTAAAAACAGAAAGAAAGAAAAAGATTTCTCCACTGTGACTCTAGCCTGTTAAAACGGTGATACAGAGAGATACATCCTGCTACTGCTTCCATTCCTGGTTTCAATTCAGTTGTCTTTTCACAACGTCGTCAAGGAACGTCTAGAAACAAGGAAATATTAAGCTAACTATGGATATGTTATATGGTCTTATATGAAATGAGCAAAATGGCCTTTTCCAGTCTTGCACTGTGGGAGGTAATGGTGTGTCAGCAAATCTCTTGATATTTAAAAGGCTTTGGAGATTAAAGTTAGAAATCAAAGTTGCATTAGTGGAATCAATTAAATCATTCAGAGAATTCACTACTTAAAAGTAAAAAAAAAAAAAAGACATTTTTAGAGAAAAGAGTTTTCTGTATACTTGTTTGTTTTACAGATAGCCGTATTCACTGTCACGTCCATGGATCCCAATCATGCAGCTAATTAACTGTAATATCACATTAGAAAAGCAACTGAATCCCCTGAAGTTTCTCTCTAGTAAGTTTCTGCATAACATGGTCTGTAGGGTTTCTTTCCCCTTAGTAGGCTAATGAGCATTTTGAAAACAGGTTGAGAGCTATCTACTTTGTATATAAGTAACTTCATAATATCCTTAAAAGGAATTTTGCTTTCCATGAAGAATAAAAGTATAATATTAACTTATGACTGTGTATGTCTGGAAGTCTATAGTAAAATCGTAAGTGGAAAGTCCAAATGATTAGTCTATTAAACCACTGTACACATTATTCATGTAGTACAAAAAAAAAGGAAAAATTTCTTCTGAAACTTTAAGAAAATTGTAGAAGAAATTCTACATTAAAATACCTAGTAGAGGCTAAATGCATAAAATATTTTCCTATCCATAGAGAAAAATAGGTAAATAAAATGACTCATACTGAATCTGCACTTATATATGAAATGTAGTTTCAAGATTTTCTTGTTTTAAACAAAACTGGCAGGAGTTCTGGAGCTCACTGAAATGAAAAATGGGTATTGCTGTCTCGGACAATAGGTACAGTAAAATTTCAGAAGTCAAAGCACAGCTCTGCTAATAGAACACAAGCAGGCATACCTTACAGTTGTTGTCTTAATGCAGAAAAATATTCTAGAAGGGGCTGTTTGTTTCATGTGTACTCAGCTTAGCACTCWTGCCAGAGACTTCAGATGGAAGTTCCAATCGTTCCACCATCTACCATGCTATAAACCAGCTTTCTACCATCTTCTTGAAGAAAAAAAAAGTAAAAATAAATCATCCAACCCACTATGTATCATTGCTGCTTTGCAGTTAGGTGTAGGAGATGATAAATATGCATTTAGGCAAACAAAATATGATTGTTTTATAAAATCATGATCTACAGTTTTCATCAGATGTGTTTTAAATAAACATGTTTTTAAAAACACTTCTAGATTTGAGGGGCAGGGTTACACTTTCTGTGCTAACACAGAAGGTTCTCAAATAAAAACAGTCTGTCATCTCATAGACCATTTCTGGATGTCTTCAGGACCACCAGAGAGCCACAGCACTGAGAACTACCACTGCATTCCTTCAGTTTAGCTGTTCCTCTAYCACATACTTTCTCCTGCCACAGTAGGATCATTAAAATATCAATGATTTATTTTATTAACTTGGTACTCTCTTATTTTATTAGCTCCAGAATTCAATGTGCATAATATGTACTCACACATCTTGGGTTGATAGGGTCACAGGACTAGAAGGGACTTACTGTAACAGCACGTCCAGTTTCTCACTATCTCTGACACTGCATCGTAAACCAGAGCTTTTGTCCCTTCCATTACTGAAGAACTGTTCCAGAACTTCACTATTCCAAACCTTCCCTGTCTCCCTACTAGGTTTGCAATCCTTTCCTTTGTGCCAAAATTGTTCTGTACAAATCCTACCTCCCTGGAGTTTCCCTGGCATTTTYAAAGAGATCCTCCCTAAGAGCAGAATACTGATCCAGTAAGCAACTTTTGATGCATCTACACTCCAGTAAGAGCACAGACTTGTATGGGCACCAYCACTACCTGACACACATACACCCAAACAGTTCAGTACATGTGCTATGCCGCTGAACTAACACTGCACACCCCCTGACCACAGCCTGCTTACTGGTCTGAGCTGGCAAATCTGGATGACCTTGAACTTGTTCTACCTGGGCACTTTCTAACTCAGATCTGCGCAGAGCACTCTGACTCGTAACAGAAATGTCCTTTTGGGTCTTCCCCACTAAACACTCCCTTGATTATTCTAGCAGTCTTTCCTCGTTCCTAGTCTTTATAGCCTATACGTAGCTTACTAAACATTTATGAATAGAAAAATTCAAAAATTAGAATTATGTGCAGTACACAAGCCTSCACTCTATGCACAAATCTGATACCAGATAAAGTAGCAGGACACTCATCTGTTTTGCTGTTTCAGTAATTCACCGAAAGATGTTSATATTACTACTCTCATTCATTTAGTCCACTATGATTAACAGTTTCCTCAATCAAAAACATAGTTAAAAACTCAGCCCTCTGAAGATAGCATTTTTTTAATCATGATCTCCCTGGTTTCCTGGGGCCTCTAAGTTATTTCCGGAATCTTCCCCATCAAGATCTCTTCACATTTTTTCATTCTAATTGTCAGATAATCACAAATGAGAACTTGAATTTGGAATTAGATTCAAAGAACAGAATCTGAAACTAAGYAGTAACACTCTCTTTAATTCTGTTCTATTGTTCCTTTTCAAGCTTCATAATGCTCCATTGACCCAGTTTCAGAATGATTTTTTTCTATAGTCTTGCCTTCTGCTCAATGAAGYGGGTACAACCTACTATATTCATTTATTGAATTAATAGAGTTTTATATTAAGGACATCTTCTGAATATAGTTTTTGCATTTCAATTACATATATTCATCGGATCATGCTGCATCACTGCTTTTCTAKCATTTCAGGAATTTTCCTTATAAAAGTAACAACTTACACATGATTTCTAAGTGGAGGAACCATATACATAGTAATAAATGGACTGTAGTTCTTCATTTATCAATGTTCAGAAAGRTATTTCCACTAATTATTCTTTTCCATCATTAAAACATGAAAATAACTGATTTTTTAAAGGGAGAGTGAAATGTTGAATCAAAAGCTTTCAAATTTTAGTTCTTTGACAGAAAGCCTCTTTAAGAATCACATCACAGAGACAAAATGCACAGCATGCTACCTTTTACTGTGAAGCCTTAATTGTGGGCAGTGATGGGAGGCAAGTGGCTTCAATCCAATAAGACCTYGTGCTGACTATTCATTTACTTGTGACACACATTCTTTTCATCATCAGAATACTAAAAGATACACAATCCACAGCTTCAATGTGCTTAAAATTAAACATTTACAAAAACCTATGCATTTACCTCTAAATATTCTTGAATCTAGGCCTGCATATGTAACATTGGTATCCATATGGTATTATTATGCTTACTTGTGCTTTTGCATGGAAATTGCATTACAAAATTATATTAGACATGATATCTATACATATTACATATATGACCACCATGAATTTTGATAGTTCTAATGCTAATGCTGTCATTTGGCATTATAACATTAGCATTACATATCACTTTAATGTAAGTTATTCTAAATGAAATAATTCACATCATAATTAATTTTGATTTAACTATATTATAATTATTCTCTATTGATCTGGTTATCAGGTCAAAAGAAGAAGGTGAAGGACATAGCAATAGCTGGAATGTTCTATCGAAGTACCTAAGAAGTATTTCAGGCATATGCCTCTAAACCCTCTTCCTGTTCCAGGAATCTGCTTCAGCCCTTTGCATCTGGTAAAATCTCCTGCCTGCTGCTTCCAGACTGAAATAGGTATCGGTAAGTGTAAGAGGCAGAGAGAGAAAAAGAATGAGAAACTCAGTATCATCCTCAATAGCCTATGCAAGGGACTCCCTGCCAATCCTCCTCCTATCTTTCTTTTTGCATAGCCAAATGCATCATAAAGTCCGAGTTACACTTACCTTTACCGTTCCTTTTTTTTTAAAGTCAGTCCCTCTTGGAAACAAAAAATTATGGTACATAACTAATAATRTAAGATTGCAATCTTCAAATTATCGGACCTGCTAAAGCTAGACCTGTTTCTTCTCCATGGGAAACCTTGAACAGTGCAGTGTTCCCCAGAGCCAGAAAAAATCAGAGATAAGAAAAAGAGAATTTTATTGAGCGATAGACTGTAAATATTGCAGTTCCTGTAATTCTAGATATATCTTAAGCATATCTAAGAAGCCTCTTATTTTGTTCAAGCAAAGAAACCTCTAACCTTGTATCTTTTCAAGTTTGCAACAAGCAGACACCTAAGAAAGCATATAACATGTATCATACAATATACATAATGAACAATCTGTAAACATCAGAAAAGCATATAAAATACAGACAAGTATTTCCTTTGATTTGTTCTCCTAGCTACTTGCAATTTGGTAGTTTATTCAGAACTGAGTCAGAGATACCYGTGTTTGTGTACAAGGGTCTTTGTGTTTTATATTCCTCCAAAGAATTTACTTCCACGCCTTATCACTTTTTGAACCTACTCACACTGTATAACAATAACTTCCATAATAGTATTATGCATTCATAAAAAAAAAAAAAAMTCCTTTTAGTTCTGAACTACCTTTCATTAAGCCTCCCAATTCCATTTATGATTGTGGACATGGTCACACCCATACCCTGAGAGAGAAAGCTTGGAGGACCACCTATTTCTTTTTACTGGGAAAAATATCCATTATTCCCAACCTTCTATTGTTATCTTTTAGCTAGTTATTAATCTGTAGGAAGCTTTTCTTGCACATTCTGACTTAGTTCAGTTTAATTAAAAGCATTTGGTGAGGAAATTTGTCAAAAACCTTTTGGTACTGAGGTATAACAACTTCTCTCTATAGCCACTGCTTCAAAGTGATTCTTCAAATATTACATCTTGAATTTATAAGGAAATACTTGGTGGTAAAGCAAGAATATTCTTTTGTGAGCTCTCTGAATAGTTACTGCAGCCATTTACAGTGTACAACAATTTTGTCTCTATCTCATTCCACATCATGACAATTACCTAGTTTATATAGAGGCAATCAAATTGTTTACTACTGCATTTTCCACTTTCACAGTTCTCTCTATTAGGGTTTCTCAGTTCTTGTGAATATTTTGATTGGTTGTTTTATGCATTTATGTTATTATTCTGCCCTTCCTCTCTATGCATGGAATTTCATCCAGCAATTCAATGGTACATGTTGATGTARTTAGATATTTGTATTCTACATATTTGGCTCATATCTCATACTTTAAAAAATTACARTTTGCCTTAAGAATCTCTCTTCTGTATTTTCTGATGTTGTAATCCACAGAACTGCTGACCCCAACCTTTGACTSCTGTCCTGTTGGTACACAGTATGCAAGTCWCTGCAGGTTTCTTACTAGTGCGAAYTACATGTACAACTTATAAACAAACCCCTGCATCTTCAGCACACCTCTTTGTACCAGCTGGAGTCGGTTTTACACAGGAACTCCTACCAATGCTGTGTTTGAAAGCAGATGTTGTCTACTTGTTGAGCCTGGATGACTGTTCAAGTGAGCTTGGAAATTGTGACATTATATATATGTTCATGTCTTCACTCCAAAATGAGTTGCTGCATGTAGTAACACAGTTTTCCACTTCTAGCAGAATAGCACATCCACATTCTTCCCTTATCATCACAGTAGCTCCTGACAGGGTCATCTAAAGATGACTCTGTAAYATCTCTGCCTCTGTGGCTCCCATCTCTTAGATGGTCTTATTTCCTCTCATCAGAGATTTGTTTATCTACTGCAAATGRCATAGTGAAGAAACTAACGCCTCTTTAACACTCCAGGAGTTGTATTCAAAATATACATAGGCTGTCCCTACTCTWTAAGTTCAGATGACTTTTTCCCAAAGTGTTTTCTTCACCACTTGCTTTAATATAAAGTTCTTAGTCTTTGTTTTTCTTTTCCCCCCCCCTTTTTTTTCTAAGTGCTCTCTTGATCAACATACATTCCTACATCTTTTAAAGGTTAAAATCACATTGTAGCTCTGCTATCACATCTCCACAGCCACTTGATGCCACATCCTTCCATGTCTCTGAAATACTGAGCACCAAAAAAGCCTCATGCAGTCTAAATTATATATTGCGCTGTATTATACAATTGTTTTAGAGACAAAAATATTGTAAAGCATTGTCTATATATTTTTATCTCTATGTAGCATGTTTGGTCACTAGCACTTTCTAAAAGAACATTTTATTGCAGTAAAATTTCTAATTGTTCTTCAGAGACTTATTGTATTACTTGGGCAAGTCACATTCCTTCAGAGTTTTATTTCTAGTATATTATTATAGACATAGGGATAAATTAAACACTGAGATAGTATAACACTGAGTTGGTTCCAACTTCAGTATTAAAGCAAGTTGCTCAGAGCCTTTTCCAATCAAGTTTTGAGTATCTCAAAGCATAGAGACTGAACTACTTCTCCTCAAGCAGATAAAGGCAGAAACATTCATATATATTGTCAAAACACACATAACCATTATAAAATACCTTCATACAGAATTTGTCAAGTTAGAAAAAGAAATATGGCTCTTTAATCTCTTTTTTTTTAAAAAAAAATTATATTATATGCTTTCCTGAAAATATTTTTAGCAAGACAATATTCATTATACTTTCAGGAACAGTCTTCATTGAAAAAACAGACTACTGAATACAGTATTGCATAATGAAATTCAACGTATGTGCATATGTGTAGGCTCTGAAACAATACAGGGTATAAGCTATCTGTTCACTTAACCTGAAATGCAATATCTACATTTCAAAATTGTCTTTTCATATACCTGAGAAAACAACAGAAATCCATCAGCTCTTATTTGGTTAAAGACACCTCTGTTACACATATTATACGAGATTAAAGATCCCATAATCCCAATAATGGAAGGTAATTTAAATTATACACATTTGTATGTTCATATGTATTCAGTTACATTCAGTATATATATTTTCATTGGGATACTTTGCAAATATAGAACTTACTTAACTTTCATAATCAATATCAAAACAAAAGGCATTATCTAAGGAGGCCTAGACTCCATATAAAATGGCAGCTATATTAACATGTATCTTGCAAATTCAACTACTTTTGGACTTTCATAGAATTTGACAAACAATCATTTCTGGGCTGTCAAAACAGAGGAATCAATCATTTGCAACAACATGCAATGTCTTTTGTTTCAATTTTGACCTGTCTGTGAAGGATGAAATATATTAGAGAAATGGTAGAGGCTTAAAGAATATATTGCCACTAGCAAGACTAAGCCACTAAGCAGACTTACTTCAAGTAAAGTCTGCTCAAGCCATATTAAAAAAAAAAAAAAAGTATTAGTATTACTATCTGAAAGCTTTTTCTTGATTGAGGTGAAATGAGTAGTGAGTTTTATTCAGTTATTAATGAATGTTTTAATATCCATTTTGAAATCACTGCTATCCTCACTAAAGGCATTGTTATTTAGGTCAGCTTTCCAGACAGCAATCATTACCTGACTCACCATCACCAYTCATCTGATTCATTTAACTGCATTTTTCAGAGCTGGCCAGAAAAGCAAACTAATTTCAGCGAAAAAAAATTCAAGGAAGAATTCTAGGTATGACAGAAAATCATGATATGAAGCTTTTAAAAATTTTTTCAAAACCAAATGAATGAAGTTTTAAAACTTCAACTTTTTTGATGGAATTGAAATATTCTGCACAACAGGTTTTGATATCTCTACCTCTCTCTAACACTGAAAAGGATGAATTTTTGTAGACCAGAGCTGGTTTCATGTTAGACTAGAAAAAGAAAGAAACTTCCAGAAATAGTGGATTTGCTACAAAAAATAAAAACATCATCATGGCAAAACTATTCCAAGAGGGAATTTATTTAAATAAAAAATAGRAATGCAAAAGGTTGTATTTATGATGACCTTGATACAAATCTTACCCATACTGCTTCCAAAGAACAGCAAGTCTGGAAAATGGAAAAAAAAAAAAAAAATTGTTCAGTTATCAAGCAGATTTTGATTTCTTTGTTTTGAAAGGAAGTGGGGACAGCAAGACWGAGCAAATATCTATGATTAAAAAATAAGGATAAAATCTAGCAATACAAAAAAGAGATGATAGAGTCTTCAGATGAGTTCTTTCTGAAAAAAGGTCATGGACTCATCTCATTGCARAAAGTCAGCAAAATAAYCATTTAACAGAGGAGAAAAAAAAAACAAGTCTGCATTGGGAAGCACAAATAAAACTAAGAAAAATTAGACTGCAAATTTGGGCAGATATGTTTAAGTACAAAGTTATTTATGTGAAAAATGTAGTGTGAACTTAAAGGCCTTGTAATAGATACAGAAAATGTCATTTGACATTACTTACAATTTCAGCTATGTATTCATCAATYAACAAATCTCAAAACTCTGACAAATCTCTTGTGAAATATCAATCTCTAGACTATAAATTAGAATTTTAAGTACAATAATAACAGCTGTTCTCATCACATTTTAAGCTTTGGTGGGATCAATAAAAAACAAAAGACTTCATCAGAGCTGAAGTGTTGCTTCAGCACAGGTTGGCTAATTTTGARTATTTTTATGTTTTGGATTAATAAGAACTTCCAAAATTTATGAGAGCCTAGATTTAGAAGATTTTTCCAGGTTTCACGTGTACTGTGATAGCTATAAAATTAAATTAATTTCTGCTTCTCTTTTGCTAATTTTTTCTATTAACAGGCTGAAGAATGTAAAGTGTGAGGTGTGTTTACCCTCCTGTCATACGTCCCTGATTCTACCATAGCCTGTTCTCTCTACCCTAGTAAACTCTGTCTCTTCCACTAATTTCATGMAGTTACGTATATATTCAAGTTATTTGAAGATCTATATCAAATATCAACATCTTTAAGGATAAATGATTTAGCTCAAATGTGGGTTATACACATAAAATATGTATAATTCACCAAAGAGTCCCATTAGTAAAGATACTGCTGCAAACTCCTGCTTACATTCACAGCAGCAAACATACATCTTTTGAAAGCAGAGATTTCTATTTCCCCAAAAGACAGAAGAGAGCCCAGTGATGTTCACTAAAGTGGMCTTCTTCTGTATCATCAACATATCTCCCTTATAATAGTGTCAGACTGAACAGTGAGAGGCAGTGACAAAAGCTGCATCTTTACCATAAAATTTCCTTTATCATCTGTAGATGGTCATTCTTTTATTAATCAAGTTTTTAAGGTAACACACTGAGATGATCTCACCAGGCTTGGAAGTTCAAGCAAGCACTGTCACGTTCTCTCTTTCAACCAAATTAGTGTTATCTGATCTTCTTTTTTTGTGGTCAGCACATTCAACCACTTTTATTGTGACAAAAAAGAAGTAAATTTTTAAAAGGTGAACATAATCTCAGAAGATATTTTGAGATGCCTTTAAACTCATCTTTCTTCTAATATTCCACATCTCCAACTTTCCATCTTAATGTAGTTTATCTCATTCTAATATTGCAGCTGCTTGAGGCCAACCTGAAGAGAAATTTCAAACGCAATTACGAAGATGACAACGAAACTAAAACACCCATAAAGTGTCTTCAGAACTGGCACAGTATGATGCTTGAAAACCAATCACTGCCTATATTTAACCTGATAAACTCTCAAAGACAGAATGTCTTCAGGACAACAGAGGAACAAAACAAGAAAAGTCTAACTTCAGTTAATATTTTGAATCTTTGAGACTTTAACTCAGCCTGTTGTTGCCTGGCCACTCTCCATCATCTTTGAAAAGTCATGGAGAACTGGAGAGGTGCCTGAGGACTGGAAGAAATCCAGTGTCACTCCAGTCTTCAAGAAGGGCAAGAAGGAGGACCCTGGCAACTATAGGCCCATCAGCCTCACCTCCATCCCTGGAAAGGTGATGGAAAAACTCATTCTGGAAGTCTTCTCCAGACATATGGAGAAGGAGGTGATCAGGAGTAGTCAGCATGGATTCACCAAGGGGAAATCCTGCTTAACCAAYCTGRKAGCCTTCTMTGATGGMATGACTGGCTGGGTAGATGAGGGGAGAGCAGTGGACRTTGTGTACCTTGACTTCAGCAAGGCTTTGGACACTGTCTCCCATAACATCCTCCTAGGCAAGCTCAGAAAGTGTGGATTAGATGAGTGGACAGTGAGGTGGTTGAGAACTGGCTGAAAGGCAGAGCTCAGAGGGTCGTCATCAGTGGCGTAGAGTCTAGCTGGAGGCCTGTGGCTAGTGGTGTCCCCCAGGGCTCAGTACTGGGTCCCATCCTGTTCAACTTCTTCCTCAACGACCTGGATGASGGGACAGAGTGCCTCCTCAGCAAGTTTGCCGATGATACCAAGCTGGGAGGAGTGGCTGACACACCTGAGGGCTGTGCTGCCATTCAGAGAGACCTGGCCAGGCTGGAGAGTTGGGCAGAGAGGAACCTCCTGAGGTTCMACAAGGGCAAGTGCAGGGTCCTGCACCTAGGGAGAAGTAACCCTAGGCACCAGGACAAGCTGGGGGCTGACCTGCTGGAGAGCAGCTCTGCAGAGAAAGACCTGGGAGTGCTGGTGGATGACAAGTTGACCATGAGCCATCAATGTGCCCTTGTGACCAAGAAAGCCAGTGATCTCCTGGGGTGCCTTAGGAAGAGTGTTGCCAGCAGGTGGAGGGAGGTGATCCTGCCCCTCTACTCAGCCCTGGGGAGGCCTCATCGCGAGTCCTGTGTCCAGTTCTGGGCTCCCCAGAACAACACAGACATGGAGCTACTGGAGAAAGTCCAGCATACGGCTACGAAGATGATCAGAGGGCTGGAGCATCTAGCCTATGAGGAACGGCTGCGAGAGCTGGGCCTCTTCAGCCTGGGGAAGAGAAGCCTGAGGGGGGATCTTATCAATGTGCAGAAGTACCTGAAGGGAGAGTGTTAAGGGGATGGGGACAAACTCTTTTCAGTTGTCCCATGTGACAGGACAAGAGGCAATGGGCAGAAATTGAAGCACAGGAAGTTCCTCCTGACCGTGAGGGGGAATTTCCTCCCTGTGAGAGTGACAGAGCACTGGAACAGGTTGCCCAGAGAGGTTGTGGAGTCTCCTTCTCTGGAGATAATGAAGGCCCACTTGGATGCAACTCTGTCTAGCATGCTGTAGGTGACCCTGCTGAGCAGGGGGGGTTGGACTAGATGATCTCCAAAGCTCCCTTCCAACCTTACTGATTCTRTGATTCTGTGATTCTTTGAACACGTTGTCAGACAAGTGCCTCAAGATGAAATTATTTAGATTGGCTCATCTGTTCATTCACTGTTTCAGTAAAGAAGCAAGAAGTTTAAAAATTAAAAATA
Source organism: Rhea americana (assembly GCF_003343005.1). NCBI lineage: Eukaryota > Metazoa > Chordata > Aves > Rheiformes > Rheidae > Rhea > Rhea americana. The sequence continues at coordinate 6,512,662 of NW_028186523.1, forward strand.
AATAAATAAATAAATAAAGACTCCTGAAACAGAACCATCATAGACCCAATCACTAGAAGAAGATTGATGAAAGATATCTGAGAATAAAATTTGTTTTCATATTTGGACGGAACTCTTTGAAAACTATAGAAAAGAAAGTCTTCCTTTTACCCCAATAGACAGAGTTTTCAAAACTATTTTAACGTAAAATATTTCTACATAATATTTCATAAAGACACAGAGAAAGACCACAAAAAAGTAAGAAAGCAACAGCCATTAGTCAATATTTTTTCCCCCTTTGGCTTGTGAAGGTATCAGCAACCCTTGAAAACTGCTGCCACAACAGGCAGCACACAGCAGGCTACCTTCAATGCAAAGGCAAATGTGCTTTTTGAAGATGAATAATGAAGACATATACCTTATAGCCTTTCTGTAGAAGATAAAGCAGCACCACACTGGAATTGTTTATGGAAAGATGTTTGGTACTACCATATTGAATAAAAACATCAAAGCAGCTTAGTGGTATATAAAACTAGTTCAACCTTTAGATTTACTAGAGCAACCTTCTACCTTCCTCTTGGACATATGCTACTTCTGTATACCCATTACTTGTGCTTTGGTTCTGAAAACAGCTCCTGGGAAGACTGAAAAAGCTCGTCTGAAAATTACTCCCATGCACCCGGAGCCATACTGCAAAACCTGGTAASTTGGAAATTTTATTAGCTACAAAATAACTGACCTTGAACCCTTCTCTATTTATCTTCAGCGTGTTTATACAGGAGCTGTCAACATTACCATCAAGGATCTGCCAGCATAGTGTACTGGGATGCTGACAGAATTTACACCCTGATCATTACTATGGTTACTAAAGGCTACAGTGGAAGACTTTGATAGAATTTCCTTTTCTGCTCATATTGTTATGGTATCTGTAGTGTTTCAAATACTGCTAAGTGATAATGGCTGAAAGTCTATTTTTCAAAAGTTTTTTTGATTCTTTTTAAACTTTCTTTGACCAAGTTCTCTCTTAAGTTGTAAAACTTAAGTATGGAATTGTAGTAGCTCTAGAGAGCTTTAGTTGTACCGTAACTGAGAGTTCACCTCTAGGAACATATTTATCCTTTATTCCTTGCTCAGTATTACATATCATCAGAAAYTTTCTGAACAAACTATTCTAATTTAAAATCAGTCTAAACTAAAATTGTTCTCGTAACAGATTTTTCTTGATGAACCATTAGATTTCATGGTGAAAGGAATGGGTTTTTTTAAATTGCTATAACCTCTTAAACACTTAAAGCAAAAATATTAATTTTCATTTGCAAACAATTTAATTTAGGTATTTCAATTTATATTACATAGCTAAAAATTAAAGACTGAAAAGAAAATGAAATATTTTTAAACTATTCTGAATTCTTTCAACTAATTAGCTTATAAAAGACAAAAGATGACTATAGATGCCATCAGTTTGTAAGCAGGTGAGCTCACTGGAGAGAACATATCGATGTTTTTAGGATAACTGCAGTTCTGCCTCCTTTTGCTTCAGTACTCTAAGAATAATAATGTGATCTGCATTTTCTACCTGAATCTTCTATGTGTCACCAATGACTCATAATAAGCAAATACAGCTTTTCTTCAGACCCTGCGTCCATGCTCCCTGCAAAAACAAGATATGCTCAACAGTGCCCAGATAACCTCCCTTAAACAAGTATCTACACACAAGGTAAGACAGAATATTTTGTCACAAGATTTTTTTTTCCCMCTAACAATATTCTCCACTTCACACGTCAGCTCCACTTTATCAGAGACAGAAAGCTAGGCAGGAGTTGCTGCTCACGAAAGCAAGATAGCATTGCAGAGCTCCCCGTGAGAGCCTGCAYGCTGCTCGGTGCATGCAACAGCTCCGCGGGAGCCGGGCACCCGCCTGAGCAGGAAACGAGGCCACCACCGGTCGGGCTTTAGAGCAGAGATCACAGTTTGGGAGARTGTGTAGCAGGAACGGGAGTAGCAGGAGACACATGACTGCAATCCTATTTTGGGAAGAGGCATGCAGGAGAAAGGGGCAGACTGGTGAGGAAGAGGGGAGAGAGAGAGAGGTAACGCTCCATTATGTTTAATGTCAGTCTTTATAAAAATATTGTCAATTCTCTTTTTATCCTCAAAGCCACCTCTGTATTCAAGTAAACATCATACTACTTATTAACCTTAAAAAACATRCCAGCAAATGGACATCTCAACACGACAAATGCAGTAAATAATTATTAAATATGATTGTGCTTGGATAATTACACAGCAGATTCACAGTTTTTACTACATAGTTTCAGGAATCAAAGAACTGATTTTTTTCTAACTTACTTTCATCTTATTTGAGGAAAAACTGTTCCCTATCTGCATTCTGGAAACAGCAGCAGAATTGTCAGAACAGCGCTACCACTGCATCCCCAAATAATCTAGCTACAACTCTTGAAATTTTCATCTGTATCCCACATGCTCTGACACCATCATTGATTACCATCTTCACTTTTTTTTCTGTACTTTTTGAAATTCTGGATGTTCTACCATTTGACTTGTCCTTTCATCTGTGTCTACCATCTGCAAAAGTTCCTTTGCTGCAGGAATGAAACACATTACATGAGTAGCCAGGCTAAGTGATACGCATCTCCTGTCCTCTGTCACTGTCCATGGTTCTCTCCTGGGAAGGTGCATTTCTCACTGCTCCCTATGTATTTGCTGTTGTAAGTTCCAGTGACCGCCACTTTAACAAAAGCAGCTTGATAACCCAAGTGCAGCTCGAGGTCATTTCAAGGAGCTCTCTGAAAGGAGCCTTGGGAGAAGACTTCTTTTTAATATTTCAAGGAAAAATAGTTTCAGGTACAAAAATATTTTTCACTACCTGTCATTTTGCTTTCACCACATGAGGAATTACACTTCCACTAGCTAAATATTGATCACATATTTCTGCCCTGGTTCAGAGTTACAAACAAAAGCTCTCTAATCTCAACTAAGTCAAGCTGAAGTTCTGATGAAATATTTCTARTAATGTAGTCACAATGAAGGGTGACATTTTGCACCTGAAAAATCACATAAAGGCCGTTCAAAATATCTTTGCAGTTTCTTTTACAGGCAAGATTAATTYTTTTTGTCCTTTTTACTCTTGCTTCCTCCAGCCTAGATAATAAGATCCCTACACCCAAATTCAGAGCGACAGGAAATCATGCCACTTTAGCACTTCGCAGCATCATCTGTGACTGAAGAGGGTCTGCTATACTGAATGCAGAAACTGCCTCTCCTGTCAGCCTCAAAAAGCAGCAGTTTCCAGCTGTATGGATAGTTTATCTCTATCTTACTGTTCCAGAAAACACTAAATATGGCCACAAGACCCAGGGGCCTAGCGAGCCCACTAGAAATGTGCTAGAACCTCGGCTTGCTTTGGAGCCAAGCCACAGAATAYTTTCCTCGTATTCATTTGATGGGAGCAAAACACGCAGCAGGCATGCTGGTGGAGCGGACCAGGTGTGCAGGAGCTGGGGCTCCGGCAGGCTCCCAGCCCACCTGGCTCTGCCCCGAAGCTCCTGCCGGCGGCTTCAGGCTTTCTGACGGGCTATGTGGCTTCACCTTACAGGGAACGATCAAATCGTTCATTCATGAACTGGGACCAGAGAGAAAACACTCTTCCCACATCTTCTCTCTCTCTTTCTCTCTCCAAAATTCACTCCAGAGCATCCAGAGTTTTACCAAAAATAATAAAAAAAAAGTTAACATTTCAGACAAGGCTCATTTCCTAGGTAAAATGACAACAGTCTGGCCCTCGAAAGAAAAATGATTTAATTCATACTGAGAGGGACATGTCAAATATCCCCCAAATCCAAATTCTGTACTGCATTCCACTTCTTTTAATGACAGTAGAAAGGAAAGAGTCAAAGCTTAATCAACAGTAGTTCTCAATGGCTCTGTATCTACCCWCAGTATAGTCTTTTAGAGCTGCACCTAGAGCAGGGAAGTCACCTTAGTGGAAGAGCAAACAAAGAAGAAAGATATTTTAAGTAATAACTTTATTAAAAAGCTACAGTGCAGGCATGTATTTTTCCTTTACAGAAGTTATTTGCCAGTATAGAGTAATTCTGAACAAGATTATTCTCCACATCCCCTGCAGCGTTTTTGTCACCAGAAAAAAAAACAATAACATAATTATTTTAATTGCTATGTCTTTAAGACCTAATCTCTAATAATGTGATAGCCAGCTGTTCCTGTAATCTATCTCACTTAATAGAAATTGAAGTGGTCACAAACAGCTGTTCTCAAACAGCAGCCACACAATACGATTTTACATTTTAAGATCACAATATAAAAACTACAGATTTGTCATTTATGGATATTAATCTGTAGCTACTTTTCATAATGCAATGCTGATCCATCTGCAGAGAGATTAGCTGCATTCAATAATTGTGCAGTTGAGAGTATTTTACTTTCTATATGTAAAATATCATTATTTGATAACCAATAAAGCTCTAAGATCCAATGCCCGCACACTGAAGTCAGACAAATTCAAACATATAATAAGGTTTCATATATTTTGCTACGAAAGTAACTAAGTATTAAAGCAACTTATCCAGGGAGCAATAGAGTATTCATTTTAAGTGTCACTGAGACAAGATTTGATGTCTTGCTGAAATGCACACTCTTTATCAACCTGCCATTATTAGTTTGATGGAGAAATTACTGGATAAAAGTGTCATCCACTATCAAAGACAGAAGGTCAAATAAATCAACAATTCTGGTCTTCGCAGTTCTTAAAYTGCATGAAAATAGGATTACTAAATACATTATAAGGATATGGTTATATGCAAAATACCCTTATTTGATGTGGCAATTTTTGATATTAATTATTTATTCTCCAAACACAGGTTCTTCTTTGCAGTGGTYGGTGGATGCTTAAGCACCTGTGGTTCCTTTAAGTACAAACAGTGTAAGTTAAGCTTATAAAAACTGAATAGTTACATGGCTGACTTCTCTCTTTCTGTTTCCAACTAGCCRAAAAGCTATGCCTTGCACAAACTTTTCATTAAAACCAGTGAGAGTGACATGTGAGTCCAAAAAATCTATTTTGTCACAGATTTTGGATCACATTTTGAAGATACAGTGTGGAACAAACATATATGTATCTCCATTTTTTTAATTCTCCAAAAACTGAACAAACACAAACCAGCAGTTAGATATCATGTTTGTTATAGAATCAGATACCCAAGTTTCAGTAATCCTGTCAACAATTAATTGCACTGAAAAATCTGCCTTTGTATCAGATTTTGTGCTACTAATACTGTGCCCAAATTTTTATTAGAATAATTTCATTCCATTCAACATTCTCATTTACATGCCATTATGATCAGCTATCTGTTTGTTCATATATCTTAATCATATATTTAAAGGAAATATTAGTTTTTTTCTTCTTAACCAGTAACTTAAGTAATATGAAAAGAGTAATGGAAGCAATAAAGAAATCCTTCTTTTTATAGTTCTCCAAAATCTACGTTCACTCTGTAGTAAGGAAGTCAAATTTAAACTGAACCATACAGGGGAAAAAAAAGATTCATAAAAGGCTATGAAGGTATATAACTAATGTGACAATTGGTGTTAGTACTATTCTGCGTAAAAGGATACTGAAAAGTGAAATTATTTCATGAAGTAAAAACGAACAGTATAAAGTTCCCACTGGTAGAATTGTACAGACTTCAGTGACTCAARTTCCAAATAGCTTCTTTGATCTTATCTTGGTTTACATACAAGTTCAGTGCCATTCATTTTTGGAGTGAAAAAAGTTWGAAGTAAAATTGAATAAAAAATAAATTTTTGAAAACTATCTTCAAAATCATACTGAAGTTTTTTGCAAGTTTTCAAATGATGAGTGAATTAGATTTTATAAGGAATGATAGCGAAATCCACGTTTTATTAYTAAAGTTTCTTCCAATATGGTTATTCTTAGAAGAGCGTGGAATGAAAGTCAAGAACCAAGGAGCAGCTGAAAATGAAGCTGGCCAAAAAGACTAAAAGAACAAGAATTTAAAAAGGAGAGAAACTTCAGACAAAGACGTGTTTCAAAGACTGGACCCAAAAGATCTGATTRTGAGAAGAGAGCAAGATGACCCTCAAGAATCAGCAGGAAACAGTAAACCATGTCTGCCCTGCACCTGGGGAAGGACAAGTTCTCTTACATCCAACACACTAACACAAGCTGTTTTATTTCCACTCCAGCACATTCACACTCTGAATATCTAAGTACTAAACTACTGAAAACCTCTGATAACAAGCAACAGATACAGGAATTTAAAGCAACCTATGCCATTTTTAACCTATGAACTACATTTGCAGAAATTAAGGTAATAGAGAATTGRAAAATTCTCTAAAATAGTTTCTAATGTTCCAAAAGTACAAGATGCCACAAAGATTTATATAAGGTACAAGCACCACTATTGCTTTTTGATTTGACTTTTGACTCCAACAGGATGGGGCTGTAGCCATGTAGTCACTGCCTTCTCCTGGGTGTTGCAGGTCTAAGGGGCTTCCAGTCCCAGGCAAACCACTATTTGAAGCAGCCATGATGATGGGTCACCTTTATCTCTTAACAAAAAATATTGATTAAAATAAACGGGAATTTTAGACAAGATCATGACAACCCACCAAGAAATTTTAAAGAAATATAGTTAACAGTTGCATTTTGATAGAACCGATATAAAAAAAAATACAWGAGATGAACTCCTAAAAAATGCAACCTTTTCCTGAGAAATAAGTTCTTAAATACAGATTTCTATGGGACATAATGTTAAGCGTAAMTATCAACAAGGACACAGGATCATCTTAATGACTATCCACAACCACAGCAAAAGGGCTGAACTGGTAACTCCTCACAGTATTATACTTGTTATCTCTAACCAACATCAGAGAAATATATAAAATATGCAAACAAATACTGCACTGCGTTAGTAGTTTTAAGTGTACAAAATAGTCAAAGACCTAACTTTCCCTCAGAAATAAAGAAAATATATGATGCAAAGACAAATTAAAAGTAATCATTTAAGTTACTATGAACCCTGGAGTAGAGTGAATCCTACATTTTCTGTGAACAGAAGATTTAATAAATTGCAGTCCATCTGCTTCTTGSTAATACAGTATAGCATGTTTTTGTTAAAAAAAGTTCACTTTTATTAGTTATTTCTTGAAAATAGCTCAAATTTTATAACTTCTGAGTAGTGCCTTCCATTGTGTACAATATATATTTACATAAAAAGAATATGAAAGAGACTGAAAGGTGGAGCATTAACGTAAATAAAATAATGAATCAAAGACAGACATAACTACTGACTATTATTTATACGCTGGCAWATACTGGCTAGATGGTATAGATATGGACATGAACAACTGCCATGCAAAGGCACTTACTAATCTGCCTGAGAAAACTGGCTCAAAGATTAGATTACATGTACTTTAGCAAAATTAAAAAAAAAAAAAAAAATTGTTCACATTTTATCATGGAAAGTTTCTATGCAAACTACAGATTCACTGACCTGGATTATATCAGCCTTGTTAGACTGTTTTCACCCTGTGCAAAGTAGCTCTGTACATGCACTTAGAAACTAGATTTCTGCCCTTTCTTCCATTTTCTGTCTGTAATACACATTTTATGAGACAGGCCTCATACACACTGCCTATGTCAGGTAAATAGGTCTATTACTGTGCCAGAGGCCTTAAGTACGCCAGCTAAGCAGAACTTCAATTTAGCCAAGAGAATAAAAAGTATTATGTCTTTATCTATAATTTTGGCTGTTCCTAGTAACTTCGTAACTCAGAAAATATTTGTCTAAGAAACTGTGAAAATATTTAGAAGGGGGTATTTCATCCCTCATCTGGGGAGAAAGAAATCCTCCAATTAATAGCTGGATCAGGATTTCTCTCTATAAAAAAACTACTCTGAAAATATTTATAAGAATTATTTCCTTTCTGTTACCACATATTTAAYGATATAATGAGTTTCCTCCATCTAATATAAACAGTAATGTAGATAAAATTTTGATGTTCTAATTAACCCCTGAAACAAAGTGAACAGTAGAAACAAAAATTGAAACGTAATAGGAGGAAGGCAAGCATACAGGTGCATTTCATATAAGGTTTCACGTAAGTTTTGTTTCTTTGCTTAATGAGCTAGTAAAGCGATCTTGGGTGAAGGTAGATATGAGCTCTACCCATACCTTTTCTCCACAGCTCTCTAATGCCACTAGGGTACATAGTAGAATAAAAGCTATTAACCATGGAAGTGTAATTGTCAGCATTCGTCAGTACTCCTTTAACACAAAGGATCTGGCCTTGAAAAGGCCATCACTGCTCTAAGGAAACTGTATGTACACAGTTACTATAAAGGTGAATGGGAATCCTTAGACAGAAAAATATTCCTGAAACTGGAATTTCAGACACACCTCTGAGTAATACCGCTCTGCCAACAGACAACAGAAGGCAATGAAGCAAAAGTTTAATATTGAAAGAATTTCCCATTGTGTGCAAAATACTGGGACAGCCTGTCCCAATATGATACTAAATAATAGTGTTTAGCATATACAGCTGACAAACCCCAGCTTGGAATCCAACATGGGACTGGAATGATTGGTAGCATAAGAAAATGTTCTTGCCAAAGGAAGAACATCTGAAATGAAAACAGAGTGAACTGTGAAAAGAAACAATTTTGCTCACAAAACAAATTTCATAGAAGTCTTGTACATCTGAAAGCATATAAATAATCATTTTTCACTGATGCAGTTAAGACTCATACATTTTTGTCACTGCCAAAAGGAAAGCTTCAGCAGGCAAACTGTTTTCCCTTCTTATTGAAATAAAGCATGTCCACACATACATGAGTGCTAAATAATGAAAGGATAAATTCTACTTTGGCATACTGATATAAATTGCATTATTAAATAGTTATGGAACTAGCAGCACAAATGCATAAGAGAAGGTCTGCAAAAGYTGAAAATAGCGCCAAGAGAAAAATGACCTGAGATGTTGGAAAGTATCTCATATTTTGATATTATACTCAGAACCTTCAAAAGAGTTTGAGATATGTCTTGATAGTCACGTATTTGAGAGGCACACTAGTAAAGGTAAGAATAACCCTATAAGAAAGCAAGTTGTGTGCTTTTCAATTCTAGTCATTAGCTCTGACACTTTTATTTAAATCCAGAGACAGAAGGAAAATCCTAGAAATAAGATTAATACCTCTAAAGCAAAATCAGTTTTAAGGTTGACAATTTTTATACTAATTGATGGCTTTGATCACAAACTTAACTCCTATAAACCAGATTTACCACATTGCTTGGAAGTGAGAGGTTCAATATCACCTTTTTATTCAGTATTTGTTCAGTGTTTGCTAATAATGTACTCCTAACATCATATGATAAATGCAGCAGATAAAAAGGAGTAGATCTGAAAATTGTGTATTTTAAAAAGAGAAAATAATGYGGACAGTAATTATAAATAAAATCTGGATATGTGTGGAAGATGAAACAAAAGTGAGGTAGATGCAGCAAGAACTTTGTATGTGCTTAGACTGCCAACATATCCATAAATGAACTCTACAAGTTCTTTGAAAGGAACATTATAAAAGCATGACAATTTCGTGCTGTCTCTCTCCTAGGTAGCAAGAGTCAATGGAAGACAAATGACTAGTTTTCTATAAATACAGAATTTATTTTTCATATATTTAGCAGATTAAGCTGATCCTGTGTTTACTGAAATGCAGCAATTATGTTTCATTTCTGCTTATTCAGAAAACATCTCCTGTGACTGTGACCTATCTTCCCATCTGAATAAAGAATTGAATCGTAATTTAATACTTGTCTATTCTAAGCGTGCAATGCATAASGAATGGACAAACTGGCTCAAGAGCCATATTTGGGCTGCAATCAGTTCAAGTAACAGTTTACATATCAGTTGTGTAGCATGGATTTTGACAATTCTCTGGTAAACTTTGGAGAAAAACTGTTGAGAATTTATTCTAAGCYGAAAAATTGAGGAAAAGGAAATAAAGCGAGCAGGTATGTGAGCTACTGATCACTGTATGTTTGCTGATACGGTCCTCATGCACGCTTGGGCCAGCAGTTCCTCCTTGCTCTGTTCTGCCTTGCCCTACATCCCACCCAGTACCAAGACCCGCCTTTCCGACTAAGAACATATGAAAGGGGGCACCATCAGGAGACTGAAAACACTGCATTAGGGAGATATAGCATGTCATGGAACAATATGAAAGTAAAAACAGGAGATTGTGATCTATCATAGGTGTGAGGATCTCTCAGGAGGCCAGTAGGATAAAAGAAAAGCAGACAGAAGCCACCCCCGTGAAATGAGATATCTGACAAATTTAGTATGTTGTTGAGGCACCACAAGTTTGACCATGTGTGCTAAATTTAATAAATGAAGAGAGCTAAATAGATCTTAACTATATCACAAAAAATTAAGACCACTGAGGCTGGAGAGTATGTTTTACTGTAGAAATACTAGATTTAAACTAGGCGGAATGGGATGACAAAAAATACAACTTTTTACAGAAAATCCATCTGCCTAACAAATAATGTGATCCAGAAAATAGAAATTGAAATGTCATTATGTCCAACAAGAGCCAAATGGAGGAAAGACTACAAAGCTGCACCTTTCCCAAGATAAAAAAAGCCTAGACGGATTTGACTGAAGAAGAAAAAGCACACTATACTGGATACCAGGCAGGCACCCACTGATACACCACCAAGACGGCTGCTTATCTTGTACTAATTATCCTTTGTAAGGATATCCTTCCAACACATGGCCTTAAAACAGAGCAGTGTAACATTTTTCAGCTGGCCATGTTTATTCAGTTACGGTGCCTGAGTTCAGGTGAGTGTCCTCTGAAGGGGCGTATGAATGCTGGAACGTAAGGGAGTAACTCTCCCTTGCAGGGAGACCCCTCTACACACAAGCATATGTGGACATGTGTGATGTATCACACATAAATCATATGCATGATGTATYGTAATTCCAAGGCATGTCTCTTGGAGAAAAAGAAATAAAAAAGAAAAGCAGAATCAGCTCTAGATTCTCAGCAAGGGTATWAGCAAGTTGCAGGCATCTGAGAAAAGCAAAGTTTTGGACTTCTGGAATCTGCAGCGCTTATAGGACAGTTCTGAAGGCTAATGCTTTTTGTAATGTATCAAGACACGTAGGGGAGGTCAAAGGTTTCAAATGTTAATCATTGATGTAAAGACCCTTAGGTCTAAGTATAAATGTAAAGTCTCATAACGAATGTAAAATCATGTCTATTTTAGTATGAAATTGAAATTTTCCTTAAGTAATGGTAATTCTTTCATAAACCTCAAGAGAAAGCCAGATTCCCCTAGGAAATAAAATTGCCTTAGAGCACTTCATTGTACCTATTTTACCTAAATGCCACCTGAAGGGATGTTTTAGCCATTACCAGCCCCTTTGAAACAGATTGAGCTATAAGKCTGATGGAAGTTAGACTTTAAAGTCTGCCATGTTATCCACTGCAAGTAAAAACACTAGCTGATATACCTTGGTGCTTCTTCATCTATCATCATCTGTAGACTAGATAACAGTCTAACCAGTTCTTTCTGCCATAATATATATTCTGGGGTGTTTTTGGCATTGGCGTTCATTTTGGAGCCTATTTTTATCTTACATTAATGTCAGTGATAGTAGAGATTATGTAATTAGTAATGTCAATGATTACAAAACAGGAGAGTATAAAGCAGTCATGCAATCTTGCTGGGGTAAGGGTGCAAGCAATATTAGCTGCATTGCAAAATAATTGAGATGAAGACTGGAGTGGCCAAAAAACATCTTCCTGGATTAAATACCTGATAGATGAAGAACCTGATACAGCTATTGGGCACTAAGAGATAGATGGCAGGAGCAAAATGCTAAATGACACAATGACTTCTCTTGAGCCATTCTCCAAACCTTTTTCCTACTTCTTGAACTGTGTACACCTACCAACAAAGCCTGTTTGTTAGGAAAATGCAAACTAACAGGTGTTTTTTGTTTCTCCTACAAACTAGATCTTCCTCACTGATGAGCTTTTTTTGGCAGACTCCCAACAGCACTAATCTGTGGGCCAGTGCTAAAAACTTCCTAAATTACCTTATAGCTTCAAGATGTATACAAAGTCAGACCACAAAATCAGAATAATAATGGCATGAAGTCAAGTCATAACAAATATATGGGAATTGGTTAATAAATAATTTTCAAAGTTCCATTAAAAGCAGGTATCCTGTTAAGATGTTTCTAGAACTCTGTATTTTAAAATGACACCTTGGTTCCTTTTTAATTCACAGTAAGGGAAATGGAAGTAGAGATGATATGTCTAGTAATTGCATTATGAACATTTCAAATTACAAGTATTACTTTCCAGACCAGATTGTCGGGTTCCCCTACCTGCAGTGTATGACCCTGAAAGAAGTGAATCAGGATATTCAATTATTTACGTGAAGTCCAAGGATAATGAGGCTTTAGTGAGATTTTGTTCCATGAAATGTCATTAATTACTGGGGTCATATTGATCTGTAATTAGGCARTGCTTTGCCACATCTGTGGAAATTCTGCAGCTTCATTCAAGGCCTACCAATAAACTGGAGAATGTTCATTTTCCACAAGTAGATATACTCAAGAAAACACAYAGGGTTCAAGACTTATTTAAAAACCAACCAACCAAACAAAAACCTCCAAGTAAGAAGTCAGAAGGAAAGTGAAACTCAGAGAGAAAAGACAGTGGGGAAGTTTGACTACTAAGCCCTTAGTGATGGCTCATCCCAAGCCCTTCAGCAAATAGGTTGCATTAGCTTTTTCACAAATTTATTTCTATATCAAACTTTGTAAACCCAAAAGAAGACACAGTTCAGATACGGCTTCCATTTTATTTTAGTCAAAATTGCCATAATGTATTTTTAATCCTGAAATCAAGTAAATGCTTTCAGTTTGCAAAGCTGAACAAAATAATTGGTATTTAGTCTCACTTAGAGTTAAGTTCTGACAGGTAAAGTTACCCTGTCCTTCTTCTGTCATTAAAGAGAGGCCAGATCCTATAGATTTAAAAAAGCCTGAGGAACCTGACCAGGGAATACATAGACTGGAAAGACAAATATGCTCTCTGATGGAATTACACCATTTCCTYGGACAATTGTTTAATGAGCTTTAGCAGCTAAAAGCTTTGCCTGTAGCTGTCCTTGATTATCCAGAATAATCTAACTCTGGTTCCAGCAGGGACCAGATTTACAAGCCCTTTTTTCAAGGAGAAATGATGGTTGAGTGCATTAAAAGAGGTGACGGCAGGAGAGGACAGAGAGTAGGCAAAGGGAGCAGCTGCCAMTACCAGTAGAAATGGTAGTGCATGAGCAATGGCACTTTAGGAACTCTGGTCATAGCTAGATAAGGATATTTCTTTTTCTGATGTCTCTGAAATGAATCCTAGACAGCACTGAACAAAATTTTATCCTACATTTTTCTAGAATCAAACAGAAACTCAACAACATACAAAAGAGCTTCTTGTTAAGGAAYCTGACTACTGAGAAATTCCAATAAAGCAGAGAAAGATCAAGCCATTCTTCCCTGAAATACTTGGTTGTCCTCTGTGGCAGAAGACTTGTGGAGTACATACTCTGTGCCTCCAGAAAAGCAGACACCTGTCTCCAATTCCTGTAAARCAATCTGATTTGCTAAAGCAGAAGATATAGAAAGGCCACTAAAAACATTCATGCTCAGTGAATTGCAACACTTCTGTTTTTCTGACCTGAAGTTCGTTACCAAAGTAACTGGATATAAAACTTATGATCAGTATGACGACATTTAGTAACAAGATACCTACAGGAATAGYAACTCGGCCAAAGGATAGACCTCAATGCCTTCTACTCCTTAAATATTTGTTTCTGTCATTTGATTTTTATGCCACCATGTGCTTAACTTGCTTTGCCAGARAATATCACCATAATAATAAATTAATTTGTCCCACCTCTCCCATGAGGTGCTCACCAGGTTGAAAAAAWTGGTTTGTCTTACAGTTAAAAACTATTCACAACCAAAAAAAAAAGCAACCATTGAAATACTAATACACCAAACAAAGCATGACCATAAGCACAGACAATGAGAGACAAGGGTGCTTTTATCTGTTCTTTCTCTGAGGATCAGTTTTAATTTATATTGTCTTGATGCCTATCCTTTGGAATGGGGTTATATACACACACTAATTATTTTTTCTCACTTCTGTAGATTGACTTTCTGCTAGGAGAAATGTGATATATCTTTAATGTTGCTCATTTGTAAACTAAACTAAAGGAAAATCAAACAAAGTTTCTAGCTTCATGCTAGGAAAAGGCAGACAAAAACATCTATGGACTATTCAATGCAAAACATTACTGTAAAGGAAAATGGTTTATTAGATTAGACAGCCCTCTTAAGTGCAATAAAGCATCAACTGGGGATATACAGAAAACGCTACTGTATAACAGACTCAGGACTGATAAAAATCTATTGTATCAGTAAATAATGGACATTCCAATAGCCAAGAAATATTGCTATATTAGAAATAATATAGAGAAAAGTAACAAAACGGAATTAAAGAACACCTGTTGTTAACTTCCAAATTTTCATGAAGTACAGCTACATAGGATAAAATCAATAAATAACAGCAAAGGTCTCTATAACCTCATTGCCTTAGGGCTTATGTCAAAAGCTAACAAAAGTAAGGTTTCTATTTGGTATTTTTGCCTTTGAACAGCTAATGCTATAACAGTCTATTAGATATTTTCTTGCATTTTCCACTGCATCTCAGACTAGSTACAGTCAGAGAGAGCACATTGTTCCAGATGAAACCCTGGCAGCAACACTTCCACAACAACAACTAAAAAATCAAGTAAGTGATTATATTCAGTGATCATTTCATTAGGGATGTAATTATATACCCAATGTCTACACAGCTACTAAGAACTGCATCTATTCCTTCAGTATGGAAGTGTGTAGATTACATTTCAATATCTGCTTTAGTAAGTCCTGCAACCATGAGTAAGCTTTTTACCTGTTTTTTTTGAAAATTCTATAATTGAGAGTGTCAGTTCAGCAGAATGACGATCTTTACTACAAAAGTTCCTGCATCCCTTCAAAATAGCGTCAAAAAGTATAAGAAAAATAATTTTAATACGGTAATAATTCCTGATGCAGCTATATGGAATCACATACATTCAGCCATTTGTCATGTGCACACTGATACCTTCGCTCAGGAGTAGTAGGTTTCCTGCAGATACACACAAGGAATTTGATTCTTAAAGCACTGTTCAGATTGATAATTCMGAACAGCACAGATATTCCCAAATCCCTGTGAGACTCGCGATCACTCTTTACTCCACTCCAGCTCTTATTGCTGAATAAATACATGCTATATTTTTTTTTGGGGGGGGGGCATTATGTTACAAATCTGATCCCAGCTCCTTTACTAGTCCTGCTATAACAAGTTATATTTACCTTCACTCTTGCTTTGTCTGAGTTCAGACAGAGGGGATGGTCTAAAAAAGGAGTTGAGTAGCCTCATTAGTTTACTCAGTCGTTCTGAGACAAAATGTGACTTTGAATTCTTTTATTCTGTGTGTGTATGTGAATGCCTGACTGTGTCTTTATAACAATGAATGATTATGTTTTGATTTAGGAAAATAATTAAAACAAAAAGAATTTGATTTAGGAACGATATTTCTGGAAAAGTGGCACCACTTTTTTTCTGAATATACAAACAAAATGAATGCAGCTGTACACAAGCACAGCGAGATAGCAGGTATCTGAATAATTATATAACTTTTATTCAAGATATCACCTGTGGATCATTTTAAAACACAGTGCCATTACAAAGCAATCTGTGKTTTTTTGTGTTTTTCTTTTWTTTCCTCTCCTTACAATTGAGCTCAGCCATCTCTTCATTTCTTCTATATAGTTATAAGCCTCAGATTAAACAAAAAAGTCCCTCAGCATTACACTCAGCAAGACTCTGCTACACACCATGGACAGCAATCATAGCAATATAACTATCTCAAAAWAAATTAAACAGATGAATTCTGAAAATGTTATGGGTTGACTTAACAAACGCCATAAAATAAATAGGCTCACTGTACAACTGAAGTTTCACAGAAACATAATTGGAAAACCAACATGAGGTGAAGTTATCATCACTGAAATGTATGAAAGCTATAGACTAATTGCCTACTCTATATATAAATCAGAAATCTAAGTGCATAGTAAATATATCCATTATGGAAATCTATATGGATCTTACAGACTAGCTGTAGAAACAGAGCTCTGAAGAAATCAAAGAAAGTGCCACAGTTCTTTTCACATAAACCATAAATTATAAAAGTTTTAACATAAATCAACTTTTCATGATTACATTTTTGATTTTTTTAGTTGTAAACTCAGACTGCAGCAGCCATTTCCTTTTGAAATGCAGAATATTGCAAGGAGAATAAAAGCARAAGGAAAAGAGAATTATGGAAGCAAATCGCTTCATAACGTTTCATGATGGCAGGGAAAGTGAAGAGAGATGTGTAAACACACTTTTATTTTCTCTTAAGCCATATTATTTATTTGGAAATGGAAGAAAACAGGAATTGTATTTCTATGCCCATACATATCCTGGGTCCAGATATTTTGACAGCAATCATAGCCTGTACCTCTCTCAAAGACAGAGCTTTTGGTGTGGGTACGTCTCTGTCTCTGGGGAACTGAAGTGTCAGAACCTGTCTTAGAGATACAGGACAGGGCAGCTGCGCTGTGGGACCTAGCTTTAAGCAAACGCAGAAACAAAGGGAAATCATGGCCCTGAATATCAAATCAGAGGGCACCGGGAAAAGTTAGTGCTGCAACCTATTCAGGCTGCAGAAAATTTATGTGCACRTAGAGTTAGAGCAGTGGGACCTACRTCAAAACTGCTAAGCATCACGCCTAGGGAGCTCTCTACAAGAGCGCAGTACTCACTACATGAATATGCTGTCGTCGTAGCTCCACTGACTTACCTGACTACAGTAGGTGAAGAAAATGCTCTAGAAGTTTATCTGAATTTTAGCCTATGTTTCTCACAGAGGGAATGYGACTTAATCCTAAATGCTGCCAGATTATGATGCTACCAGATCCTCTATGACTCCTCTGCCTATCACAAATCGTTCTTTTCCTTTCTGATCCTTTCCCTTACAATGCTACATTGTCAAGAGCACAAACAGATTCCAAAATCTCTAGCTCCTTGGAGTCCCACATAATTGCTGCAGGTTCCTGACAACCTTTTTATACCTATTACACATGGGTAACAAATATGATGTACACCTAAAACGTGGTGCAGTAGCACTCTGCAGAGTACTGCACGCTCCTGGTACCTGCTTTTAGGTCCCTCCTTGCTCATGTATGCCARTTTTCAAAGAGCATGATAACACATGAGAAAAACAAAGTGCTTAACTGGAACATGTCTCAGCACACAGTTGGAAGATGATACATAAAGATGTATTTCAAGATATGAGAGATGGATACTACTTCTAGATACAACAGTTTAGGTATGAGAATAATAAAATGATGGTGGGTTTATGTGTATGTCTAACTTTACCATGAATTTTCCAAGACTAAGAATACACTCTCATTGGACTATGAAGCACAGCATAAGGAGAAGTTAAACAACTACCCTTCAACCAACCCAAAGGACCCAAGATTATTCCTACTTTCATGTCTGATCACTAGCAAGAATTAAACTGTTGTTTAGCACATCTCTTAGTGTTTGGGGAATTTCTACCCATATTCAGATGACACTAGACATTTTTTCACAGTGTGGTGCATTCTGCTAGCAGGTAGACTTAACTGAAGTAAAAAGCTCGATACATTCTAGGAATAAATGTTGGGCTTTGATCTGATACCCTAGCTTTCCTTTGTCATGTCTAGGTATTCCACATTTTTGGTATTTTTGACTGACTTTACTTTGGTCTCCCCAGTTAAAGACAGACACTGAAAAATTGTAAAGGATGCACCCAAAGGCCAAGCACAGGGTTGRGGAACTTGACATAATAAAGAAAGGTTGAAGTTTCTTCAGCCTAGAGAAAAGAAGGCTAAAGAGGGATTTAGTCATAGTCTACTGATATCTGAAAGATAGTCTAYAGAGAATACCGAAGTATTGCCTTCACAAAGATGCAAATATTGCTCAAGAAGCAATGGGTAGAACCTGAATAAGTGGAAATTTAATGTTGATATAGGAAAAAAAAATCTTTACCGTGAGGAGCATTGGAACAGGTTGCCACAGTGCCAATCTTCCCTGTGCAGAAATACACAAGACTCAAGATTCAGCTTGGTAGGGCTGTGGATAATCTAACCTAAAGCCCTGCTTTCAACAGAAAGCTGTACCAGATGATCTTCAGAGCTGCCTTCCAACCTAGCCTAATTTTTTTTTTTTTTTTAACAATTCTAAAAAAAACGAACTTTATGAGGGGGCCCATTAGATTCCCCCTCAAAAGATTACTCTCCCACAGAAGCTGGTATATGCCATATTCCGCTTTAGTTCAAAAGCTGCTTATAGCCACTCTGCAAAGTGTGTTAGCCACTCTTTCGAATATTTAGGCGTATTCATATCAGACTATGCAAAATATATATACATATGTATATTATACACATACTCAAGAAGACTCTAAATTTGCTGCTAAAGAAAGACATACTTGCTCTGTCCCATCATGCCTCTCTCACTTTGCATCAGCATCATTCATTGCAGTCTTTTGATCTGTTGTAGCAGTTGTCCCCTGTATGCTTTATTTGTGCTGCTGGGGACAGACCAGCAATAGAAGTTTCTTCGTCTTCTCTCAGACCTTAAATAGTGAATGCCTTCTGGTGTGCACACAATACAGAGAAGGAGGAGAGATGGAGGGGAAAACAAGGAAGAGTTGCAGCCTGTGGGCAACAAGAGAGTTTGAGGCTGGACATCTCCATCTGACCGTGCTCACTGAGGGCCATATGAGGACTCAGGGCAGAACTGATGAACTACAACTGCATCCTCACCCTGCCCTGCTATTGACAGACCAGCACATCAGAGAGCCTGCTGTCACTCCCCACTTAATACCCGCCAAATCACTTTTCAACCACACAGTGGTTGAACATAAATGGTATGACCATTTTATATTAATCATTTGAACACTGTGATCTATAATAAACTGTGGTTTATATATAAAATCTTCTGCAGAACCTAGAGGATTCTCAAAGCAGAGAAAAATTCGTCCAGTCAGAAGGAAGCATGTAGAGTCAGGATGTCCTGACCAATTATTCTCAAAAATGCCCTTACAGAGTATTATAAAGTAGCTACAAAATCAACCTTTCTGCAAGGCACTCATCAGTTTAAAACTCATACAGGATAACCTTTGCACAATTAGAAAAAAAAAAAAGTGCAACTACTGTTGCAGCATATTAGTGGCATATTTCTAGGAGTCTAAAAAATGAGTTCTTATTTATACATTAAAAAATCAGTCTGAGTCTAAAAAATGAGTTCTTATTTATACATTAAAAAATCAGTCTNAAGAAGATGAAGAAAGTCTTGGGTATAGGGAAAGTTGAACCATATTTACACAACCTTAAAGTTTTGCAACAGTACCTCAAGCTTGTGTCACTGATGACTTTAAAATAATATTGGACTTGACAGAGCAATGACTTGCTGTGATCTGGCACTTGGTAATTTTCAAGATAAAAACAAACAAACCAATCCTTCTCACTTTGATCCAGAAACATCCATGACTTTGTAGGAATACAAAGTAAAAAGCAAGCCCTTCCTTCTCCTAAACATATACACAGACAAAAAACATATTTTCAGGTGCAAGCAATATACCTCTCATACATACATACATATATATATATATGTATGTATATAAGTGCAAGAAGACAGGCTGCTTAAAAACAAATCCCAAAGGATATTTACAGTTGAGCTAATGAATTAGCAAATAATTACCACATAAGAAAATGCACATGAAAACTATTTTAAAAGATCAAATAGAATGGAATATGAAGCATTATCCAGAAATGAATGTCATTTACATTTTTAAATGCAAGACAAATATATTAGATATTATCAAGCTTTGCTGGGAGAAGCATTAAGCACCTTCAGATCATGCAAATGTTCTGAGATGTATCCAATACAAACATTCTGGACTTTATAACCTCACAAAGTTAAATGGGTATTATTTCACATGCASTTCTTAAAGGTGACTGCAACAATAATTATGCAAACGTATAGTAGGTACTTTTATATGTAAGTAACAGTATTTAAAAATATATTTGTATATATATTGTAGGAGCACATATATAAAAATACTTTGCATGACTTCTCATTCACAGATAAATCAGAACAGATCGCTGATAATCTCTGTATTTGTTCTCTGTACAACAGTCTTTTTAAATTGCTCTTTAATATGTCATAGTATACTTCTATCACTTCTATTTATGTTTTCTTTTTCTATTAAATGTCAATAGGGCTCATAATACAGTATAAAGAAATGTAACACAGTAGAGGGCATATTTTCCTAACTGAAGTAATTGTTTGCATGAATGCCTGCAAACTGGGACTATCTTACTTAGCACATCTTTCATGACAAAATCAAAATTTAGCAGAGAAATCAAGCAACAGTTGACAGTCAGAATTCTCTAGTGAAAAGCCACCTTCCGTATTTTCTATTTATGTAAAATATTTCTAATTATCACTTACTCCTACACATATTTTATTAAGAGTGGTACGTCAAAGCCTTTATCAGGCTGTCTCTTCCTCCATGGCACATCTGCATTGGCTGTACACATCCCATAATTAATCACTTATTAGTAGTTATGTTTAAGTAATCTTTTCATTACTTTCCATAAGTTATGCTCTCAAAAGTTTTTACTGTGATTTTCAAGCTCTGTGTGCCTTTGTTCTTCAATATTATTTCTCTGTGACAAATGTGCATTAGTATTTGTCTTTCATCTCATTTCAGAACAAAACTACTTGAATAACTTATCTCTCCCCATAACAAAACCAAAATTATCTAAGTTCTATTATAGTAACTTTTTAAAATATATGTCACATTTTTGCAGTTTTATTTTCAACGTTGTTGGTTTGAATAATTACTGATCAAAATTTTTGCATAGCTTTGCACCTTGCTTCCTGATTAGTTAAACTATAGGAGAAATAGCAAGATCTGTTTTGCTTATTTTAAATTATATTGCCTTTATAGTCTCATTCTTTTCTACTCTTGAAATCAACTACAGAAATAAAAAAAGAGTCTTTTTGAGGAAGCCATCTGCTGCTGAGTTAGAAAGACTACAAATTTCTTTTTAAATATTGCAGAACTCAACAGGACTTAAACCTGTAAAAAGTAAGAACTTGTTTATGTGTTTTGCTAAACAAAAATAGGCTTAATTATAAGGTTAAAGATAAGTATATATCTAAATGCTCAGCTGAACCGAAATCCAAAAGACTATGGTAATATTCCAGGGCACTGTGCATCCCTAATAAAGATTTTGTTTTCTATAGAATGTTTTAGCACAATATGTGTAAGAGGCTACTGATTCACCCCTAGAAGTATTCATTCTTCCATAATGCTGTTTCAGCCCATTAATTGAATCATTATTCATGAAACCCACTCATCCTCACACAATATAACTCAACAACTGTAAAGTACTCCTGCATTTCTGTCCACAATGAATGACTATAATTGATTGCTGATGTGCTGATATTGCTGCATACTTGCTGTATGTTAGTCTTTTTGTTGCGAAATTTCGTGTAGGTTCAAATATTAGTATCCAAGCTCTGTTACACTGCATCACTTCTTCCACAACAGTTTAAAACTTCCACTACTTCTGAATTCTTGATATATACATTTAATATTTCGGTTTCTGCAGTTTTAAAAATGACCTATTTTCAGTGAAAACATTTTCACTTATAAATGTTTAACTAAATCTAACCCTGAAAGCACAATTTTCTGTGATACAAAGTTAATCCAGAGGCCATATATACCATAAAGCTACTCAATCAATAAAAGTATTAATATACTAAAACAGAGCTATTATTTTAATATAAATATAATACATACCTGTACAAATTAAGTTATTAGTCTTCAGTCAATCTGTCTCCTAAGAAATCACTACAAATAGTGTGGTCTTTCTTCAAGTTCAGATATCTTGAAGAATACAGGAACGTATAAATTTAGAAACACTGTCAACACCTAAAATTACTGGATATCATGGCACATTGTTAATAGATTTCAGTAGAATAAAAATGGAAATTCTGAAGAGGATGATGAATAGCTGCTGTAAAACTGCCAAAAGACCAGAAGGGACCTTGTACAAGAAGCTTACTAACGTAGGAGTGACTTTGCAAATATTTATTTAATGTTAATACGGGAGAGAACATATACCCGCGTCCCTGTTACATCTCTGATATGCCTAGTGCAAATAAACTGAGCAGACTCAAAGTTGAAGCAGAAGGTAACAAAACCATCTTAACTTTAGATTCACCAGTTTAACCCCAGAAACCCCATCACAGCATTTATTGTGTTACTGTGATACCCACTATGGTTATAACTGAGAAGCTTGCAAGTACTCTGAACAGCCACTCATGACACTTCACTCAGTGTTTGCAAATAAGCAGGCAAAAACTATTTAAAAATAAAGAGTACATCCCATTAAATACAGCAGGCACGCTAACAACTTTAATGTTAGTTAAGCTGTTCCTTAACATACAATAACAATACTACTTTGAGTAAGATACATTAGCCCTTGGGCGAGACATTGTTAGTACTAGATTAGACAAATGCTAAATGACATCTCTTCCAAGAAGTACCTCTATTCCAACATCCATTTCCCTGAAGGACTGTACAGCATGCAAGGGTGACGATATTACTCAGAAGCAACAGAACTCCTAACAAGTTAGGCTAACTAACACACAAGTACGAGCCCTGACATACCATTTTCATTTGATTTGCATCAACTAACCATTGCTGCGCTAGAGGAAACCTCTACGCTTGACAACGAACATGGAGTAGTCTTCTGCTTAAATGGGTCACTCGCTACCCACCCAAAGACAACACCTCTCTTACGACGGCTTCTCTGTTCATACGTGGAAACGAACTCTGGAGAATAAGAAAACTCTCTGGCAACATGAAGAAGTTTGTCCAGATTTCAATCATCCTCTAAGGCCAAGGGATTTCAAACCTGAGTGATGAGGCTACCAACACAAGGCAGCCAGGCAGAGAAAAGCCTCCAAGCCCATGAGCTGCGACTAYGCACCAACAGACAAAAAAGTGCCAGATTCAGAAAAATAGGTAAAATCAGTTCAGAGAAGAGCTAATTAAATTAGAAACATGGAAGGTCCTTATAGCCTATTCTGTTGAATCCATTCTTGCACTACAATAAAATACAATACAATATAGTGTGCACCTAAAAATTCTGTAGTCCTTAAAGTAGCTARAAGTCATGTAAAACAGAAATTAAAAAGAGAATTTGAAACAGTATTTCAAACCTTGATAGGAAAACAAGTTTTTCTTCAGTAATGGTAATATTTAATGAAGAGTAAGGCTCAGTGAACTGAAGCTGACACAGTTGCTTTCTTAYAGGAATGTGAGCACCAAGAACAAAGAATGCCTAATATAACGTAGCTGTAACACTAACATACAATCCTAAAACATGAAAACATCTAAAAAGGAATTGAAAAATGTTTCCTAAAATGTAAAGGCATAGTAATTTAAAAATTAATATTACTTGTTACTTGCTGCGCAATTGAGTGTATTTTCACTGACTGGGATGCAAATTCATTTTATCATAAAAGTTTATTGGTAAATAAATAATATGYTATATATTTGATATTTATAAATGTGTATACATAGCTAAGAGTATACACTGAATAATATATGTATTTATTAAGCAAAAACAGAGTAGAACAAAAATACCTGACACACTGTCAACACTGCAAAAATATCTCTATGGTTCTTCTTGCAAATTCTGTTTTTCTGAAACAGCTGGGCAAAGACATTAAGTACAGATGCCTATCATGTAAAATTAAGTATTACATCATCAATTTCCAGTACTATGACATTAAAAAGATTGTTTTATTTTCAACCYATAAAAAWTGAAGAAATATCAAAATATTCTMAAATATTCATGTTTAATATAGATATRCAAGATATTTTCATGATCACTATAACCATGCAATTTGAATCCCTCACAGCCTTTAAAGTATTTAACCTCAAATAACTTGTAAAATCAGGAAATAACATTATTCTAAGCTGAGATCAGTTGAGAAACTGATGGAACATGGGTATCAAATCATTTTTTCAAGATTACACAGGAAATCTATCAAAATAATAGAAATAAATCTAGATAAATTTAAGGAAAAGAAACTATAAATGYCAGGACATCTGCACCACAACTGATTGAGCAGAATTTCAAAAATATCTCCTCATTGAACTTTGCTTTATCAGTGTAAATAAATCTGGATGGGCTCCTAATGCATGGTTTACTCTGTGGGTGGTTGGGAGATTGAGTGAGCTTTACTTTGGGCAAATTGCCCTTGATTGTTTAATTAAAAGGAAAAATATTTCTCTCTCCCAACCTTATTTTCTTGAATTTTCCATCCCAAATCAATTCTGTCACTCAGAAGTGATTACACAAGTCTTGTTAAACAATCTTCTTTATTCATGCACTTCTATCATGTTCATGAACATGAAAGTAGTCTAATTTAAGCCACTACCACAGGGATTCCACAAATTTAAATTAGCAGCTTTAGAAGATACTGTTTCAAGTCACTGCAATCACACTTGGATACCTAAGAAAGCCTAACAATGTATTAAATGAAAACAAAATTTATAGGACAAAAGAAAAAAAAATGTAAGAGCTATTACTGTATTATTTTGAAAGTACAGGCTTGCTCACAGCACAGCATTTTCACAAATCTGTTCTAAGATTTAAATTCCAAAAGTTATCAATTAGTAAATCACTAGAAGTATTTTCACATTAAAAGCTAAGTACAAGCTTCAATGTCCAGCTAAGCTTGAAAGGACTTCTAAGGAGACCTTTCTTTTGAAATACATTATGTGAATATCCTCATTTAAACAAAATATTCATTTTCTTTTTTCCTCAAAGAGAAGAACTGCCCTAAAGGCACATTGCCTGTTCTAAGATCTTTGTTTTTAACACTTCCCATAGCTTCCTGTTGTGAATAATCGTCCATCTTCCTGATCACAGATGGTCAGTTAGCAGTCCAAAACCAACTCCAGCTCACGAAGCAATGTCAACTAGTCAGCAAGGATGCTGATCAGCGGGCAAGACCACCGAACGGGCRGTATTGCTGGTGTGTATTGTGTGGAGGCGCGGAGGGCACGGAGATCTTCTGTACATCTCACAGGGCTGTCAGGCTAACCGCAGTACCGCACRAACTTGGGTGCACTGGTCTTGGCCTCTAACCTCACAAAGGTTGATCATTCCCGTTGAAAAGAGAAATACTCTGTCTAATGAAACCTTTGTCCTCCTGTTCTGTTAGCCTGGGTATTAACCGGTACGTCGGACTTGAGCACAGGCACTCAGGGAATGTTCTCCTAAAAGCAGTCACTGTTCTGAAGGCATGAGCTTTCTCTTTCTACTCATAGAAAAACTTCTGCATAAGCATCAGTATATCATCTCTACTTCCCTTTTCTCATATATGTACACAGAATAGATCATTCAAAGTAATTACACTGCTGGGGATTGGTCAAATGTTTTCTTGCGCAGTGGATCAGGTCCACACGATCTATAAATCTCTTTGTCCTTCACAAAGAGGTAAATAAGATTATGTTGCTTTGCCTCTTCATCTTTATTTCCAGCTGCTAACCTTCATTAGAAGCTCCATAAAATAGAGTAAAGACTTCCCTCAGGAGTCAATTGCTCTACTTCTCCCAGAATATATTTGCAAAAAAAAGGCCAGGTGGGCCACAAAACAGCCCGTACGGAAATCAATGATATAAACATTAGAGAACCCTTGTGCTTACAAAATTGAATGGGAGTTGGCAGGTATTTTCAGGGTATATAATATATCTTATTCTCATAGACTGGGAGCACTTACTACTGATTAGTTCTCAGATGCAAATGAATAAAAGACTTGGCACTCATGGACTTTGCTAGAGTAACARTATTTCCACTGGGAAGAAGATTGAATTTACTTAGCCTAGTCTGATTCTGCCAAGTCATTCAAATGTTCAAAGAGCAAAGAAATAAGCTTGTATGAATAGCTGTCTGCTATGCATTATCAGGAATTAAACCTTATTTCACTGTGAATTGACAGGTATTTCTAAAGATATTCTACGATATACACTAGAGGTAAAACACCAAGGAGGAAGTATGACATGTCCTTCAGCATTTTGTTTATGACAACATCCTTTCAGCAATCAATATGAGCACACACAGCAAAGCTGCCCTTCAGCATTGCTTCATGCTGCCCTTGAGCTACTGTGCGCAAAACATGGACAGTAGATTTTCTGAGTTAATGGAGTTCCAAGAAGTTAGAGCTTCTGTCACTTAAATATTTCAGTAAATTAAATTTCCTCCTAGAGTAGTGCCAGAAATATCACTGGCATTATTCAGGAGGGACTAATCTTCAAGACAGGCAGGCAGACCAGAGTTCAACTTTTTTATCAGTATTAGTAGTCATAGTAGTAATATAATCATTATCTTACTCAACACAATCAGATTGAAGCTGTCATACCTATACATAGATGTTCATGTAAATGTAAAAAATATATACTATTTTTTGTAATTAGGCTTAGTGTTTAACGCAAATGTCTTAAGCAAATGCATGTGCTCAAACTTGAGGGTTGGGCATCATGCCAAATTAGTCATTGCTATTGCAGGATGCTGATGAAAAGCCGATCTTTCACAAATTTAAATTGCTCTGTATGCTTCCTGCTGACATCCTATCTATAAATTGACAGATTGGAACTCTGTCTGATTTTTGACTGACATGATGTTRCCCAGCTTTTGGTTACTCAACAAGTCACATCTGTGTGTCCTTTGCTCTCACAGATTTCTGTTCTTCCTTTTATTCTGCCTCAAATAGCCCATTGTTCCTAGTGCCATTTTCTTGGGCTGTACTAAACATAGACTTGCTCCTAACACCGAGCTTAATGTAAGGATCAGTGCATCGCTGTTTAAACAGTTAAAAAATATAATTTTTTTCTACCTTTTGCTTTGTGTTCTTCTCTATCCATTTTTTTGTTTTACCCATGTCACTATTATACCCTTTATAACATGTTATTGATTTTACACACAATTTCTTGTCAAATAACAGTTGTAGTGACATTTACTTTATCCTAAATCTGTGAATGTCATGTTACCTGGGATTGGTATGTTCTGTAAAGAAAAGGTGTTTACTACGGAACCCTCTCTAATGACCATGACTAACAGGTATCTCACCTACTCAAATCCCAGATTTACCTTCAGATATCAAACCGTAAGCTGGTATGTTGAACTAGTTTAGTAGCATATGTGCAAGAAAACATATATAATAGTATTCATGTCACTAAATATTAAGTATACTACATGATTAAGCAAGACTACTACATTGCAAACCTCTTTATAACAGAAACAGATATACAGAGACTTTTAGACCTTATCAAGGAAGAGTTTTATTTATGTGTTCTGAATTGCCCTATTAGAGAAGCATATCACCACTCACTGACTGTGCAGTAGGACATAGAAGAGGTCTTAATTTACATATCTAAATTATCACAATAAGCAACATAAAAAAAAGTTATAAAGTTTGTATCTTTGTACACAAAAGTTATTTATGGTAGGATTAAAATAACTGAAAATAAGTATGTAAGATTTTCAAAGCTGGAACAAGCTTGGCTGAACAATAATTAATAAATTTTGTTAGCTTCTGAAAGAGTAAAGGTCTCTTTCCTATCTTAAGTTAAACTGTGACTTAGATTTCCATAATGCTCTACTTATAAAATCCCAATTCCTTTGTTAATACAATCATAAAGTTATATACAGATCAGATATTTTGTGTCTACACACAAAATTCCTGCAGAGAGAGTTTTGTTTTTATTGTTGTTGTATTTGACACAAACATTATGTATATTATGCATATTTGTTGACAAGTTTTTTTAAAAAATATTAATAATAATGCTCATTGACCTACATTTCAGCAAAGTGTATGCAACCATATTCTCAACTGTTCTCCATTAAGAGCAGTAGAATGCAGAATTTATCAGGACTGGTAATATCTATACTACATAGATTACTATGAYCAATAAACCAGCTGAATTTTTTCAACTTAGTTTTCTAACCTTTATTTCTATGAGAAACAACTCTTGCAATATAAGGTTTTAACTGTTTCCCTYCCTAATAAATATTCCTTCTTAAGGCCTCAAATATAGGAAGATGCTGGTCAGCATAGAGATTCGCTAGAATTTCTTCTCTTTTCCATTACACACACTAATTCTACCTTCACCTATTCTTTGCTATACTGCCTGAAAGCCTCTGGCACTAATATATTTTATTTTAGATTCGTAAGWTGCTGCCTAAGATCTTCAATTTTTTCATTTCTTATTATCTAGGCRTCAAGTTTTGATTTTTCCCAGATGTTTACTTGTTTCCACTTGACTCCATTCTAGAAATAACATGGTTTGTCGTGAAATTACACWCTACTGTTTCCAAATATCCACAGAAGACAAGACGATTCAGAAAAACTGGAAGTACTGTAGACAGCTGAGTCCTCCCTGTGTGGTGCAAAATTGTATACTCACTTAAAAACAAAGCAATAATATAAAGAATTCAGCACAATACTTCGTACAGTGAATTCGCAAATTACCTAATCATCAATGCTGTAACTGCACAAATACATTGGTAATTAAAGACTCAGTAGATTTAAGTTGTGCATGCACACACACACACATTTTCAAATGCAAGAAATCAGAATACCAAAATACCAAAATATTAAAATGGACTCAGTAAAGTTGATAATGGGAACAAGTAAATCAAAAGTAAACTCAGTTTGCACGAACACCATCCCATTCACAAACTGAATGAGATTTGTGGAGAGTTCATAATAGCCTCATTTGCACAGTAACGCTCATAAGCTAACACGATTTAATAGCCAAAAACCAGAATGAAATGAAAGTGTTTTGTTCCCAAAATGATAGACCTCCTCTTCTGCTGAAATTCACTGAAACAATATTAGTCTTCATGAAGCAGGATTGGAGACGACTACTTTTCCATGCAATGGGAATCAATACAAAAAACCTATCTCCACAATATAACTTTCATTCATTCATTCTTCATGACACAAACTAGGCTAATGTGATATAGCAATGGGCCTAGATCACTGACAATTCAAGTGTTAGAGACAATTTCTAAGGTTACATATATAAAGTAAAAGCTCCTTTACATGTCTAAACATTTTCTTTTTTTAGTGGACAAACTTTTAAGCTATCTGTTGAACAAGTAAAATCACAACCAACCTAACAGACTAGAGGTAAGCTTTTGCTTTGAAAAAGGATACGATCAGTAAGTATTTATCTCTTCAATGGCCACTTCTTTCTCAGTTTTCTATCATTAGGATGTCAAAAGAGCAAATTTATACTCTTTACTGATTAAATTGTAGCTAGAACCAGTGAGCAAGATTCATAAAAATGTATCAAAGAAAACCACAACCTGATCCTCTTTGTCAGTCCTGCTGCATGATAAATTTTTGTTATCATCTTGGTCTCAACAAATAGAAGAAGAATAGAATAGAACAAGAAAAATAATATTCTACCAAGTTAATTTTTAAGTCAGTTTTAAGACATTTCAAGACATTATGCAAGTAATCTTTAATGCGTAATTTCCTTCAAAATTCATTTTTTTTCTTTAGTAAGAAATTATTTCACTAAAAATATGAAGCAAACAATAACAGTCAATGAAAGTCAGTAACTGACTTCAGAAACATTTTCCTATCTGATCAAAATAAGCTTTTATCAGCAGAGACAGAATTCTAAAGTGTCACTAAAGCACAAATGTCAAGCAATAACTGATAATCAGACAACTCCACTTCAGCATGCTCCTAAATGAATCTTGCTAAATTCATTCATTACTCAGAGTAGTGTCTGCAGAAATACGGAGTGATTTTTTCCCCTTCAAATATTCTCATAAGCACTGAGGGAAAAATCTTTCACATGTGACTTAAAAATCTTATTTACTTGTTGCATCATTACATAACCTACAGTAAGTAAAACAAAAAGCAGATTCATCCTGCACTAAAAGTATTTTTTCATCATTATCTCTGTCCTTTTGAAGAACATAAGAACTTTACAGCCTTCCTCCAAGATCTTATTTATGTACCACTGACTCTCGCAAGATAATCCAGTTATTTATTATCCAGCATTACCAAATCTCTTCATAGCATAATCTCATCAGTGGTCTCATGAGTGTTTCATCACCCTTGAATTTAAATGTAGTTTCATTTCAGCTACATGCTGAATAATGTAAATGCTCCTCTGTAATCTTGCCCTCTGACAGATACTACTTGCATTCTGTAATAGTCAAAACATCTCCCTAAAGACTTGCCATGCTGCCTGCATTACAATGCAGCCCTAACAGTTTTGGTAGTTAAAAGTACTACATTCCAAAGCTCCTTAAACATTAATTTTTGTTTCATCTCTATTTTCCAAATAATATTACACTCCTTTGAAGTATGAAGCACTTTCACAACAGCTGTGCGCCAAACCACTAAAGTTAAGCTTGAAAGTAACGTTTGTCTTATCTTTTAGTAATTCCACTGTCGGGGAGGGTAGAATGGCATAGGACGCAGTTACTATACATAAGCTGCAATCAATTTATATGTATTGAAAAGCTTATTTGCTATGCCWAAAAATACTATCAAACTGTTTGCGTATCTAAGCCTTTTAAACAGACAAACTAATGTGCAGAACTCTTAAAAAGCATGTGAGAAAGTGAAGCTACTGAAAAACTAGACTGGGTCTGGCCCTCACCTCAGGGAAAGGAATATGGGCAAACACAGAGCAGCCAGAAAGGCAGAACTTCAAGACATTTTTYAATGTAGCATAGGTCCTGTTTCATTTCTCTATCCACAGCAGCTCTGCAGAATGAAGGCCGTGGCTTCATCYCTTGCCTTTCAAAGCTCTCTCCCAAAGTACAAGAGAAATCTTATTCAGCAAAGAAGCAACAAGAGCACCTACCCCTAGCAGGAAAGAAGGCTGACACGATACCTTTCCACAGCGCTTCCACGCCGTAGCAACGCCAGAGCAGGAACAGCGAGATCCGAGAGGAGAGGCTACAGCAGCATTTTCTACTACAGGGGTGCTGAAAGCACGCCAAACGCTGAATAAACGCCTTCACTCTGGAACCGATTGTCTTTCCTCTGCTAATTTCCACACAGGATCCTTAGCTATCCAATTTATTCTGTTAATTCAAAGACATGAATGTTTACACAGTCACACAATGCTGAAATGAACTGTTTGCCACTCCATATGGAACTGCTGGAAATGCATTTGGAATTTACTAAACACAGGCAGCAGGCAACACAAAGTCCTTTAGATGAGAACTGAGCCTCTTCTTTCCTTCTCAAAATACAGATTAATTTTCCATTATGTCTCMGAAGCAAGAGCAAACCAGTCCACTGTATTGTTATTCTGTGGAATATCAYTGCACAAAAGAATTAACAGTTTTAAGAAAAGTGGTGCCTTTGGTAACTTTGGCTCACCAATAAGGTTTTAATGATGGCACATATCCTCAAGATTAAGCTGTTACATCATCAGACCACTGTGATCTTTGACTGGGCTTCAAATTTATGATCAGATTATAGGATATAACACATTTGTTTGTTTACCTGAGCTACAGTCACTGTACTGTCATGCCCATGGTAAAATGTTTTAGACATCATTTCTGAGAGCATTTACTTGGTCAGCTGCAGTGATTCATTGTTTAATTATCAGAAYTCAACTATTTGACAGAACTGCTATGAAGTGACAATTCCCAAAGATTATTTAATAAAGAATAGGGGAGAAAATAATTCTCTGATTTAAAATCAAAGGGCTATATATCAAGCTTAATTCAGGTAAGTTATATTTAAGAAATTTGCTACTAAAATAATTAACAGGGTAAAGACATGCAAGTATTTATTTTACTGTCTGAAGATGTACTTCATCAAATACTAGAAATATGTAACAGGGTATACTTCTGTGGGAGTTAAGAGATTACTGGCAGAAAAAAGAACAAATATCATCCTGAAAAGATCACTTTGTAGGCTAAACAGTAAATCAACTGTAAAACCTACAGGCATGCATTAATATTTTGAGAGGAGTTTCCTGTAGTCACAGTTCTCCCCCATGCAGACGTTTGCTCAAGAGCTTTGCAAGACTTCAGAAAGGCTATCCTATCCCTCTGTTCATCTTCTCCCAAAGAAAATTAACCCTCCAACTGAGCAACAACACTTCTAGCCATAACAATAAACAGGATATGCTTTAAAACAGTAGGTAACATATCTCAAGAGCAGTGAAGACGTGTTAYCCAAGAAGAACTAAGCACTTCAGCTCACAACAGAAAATAAATTACTGGGGCCCTGTCTGTTGAGAAATGCCTCAAAAATCTAACAGCAGAGTGGAATTGACATTAAAATCAATTTGTAACTGTGGTGGACTCCATTGGTGGATGGATGTATTAGACTTCTATTTCCCAAACTGGCACATTACTTTCCAGGAGATCCCTGAGCTCCGAATGAGCTTGCTAGTGTCCACACACTGACCAGAAMTGAGTCAAGACCCAGCTTTAGTCATTTTCTGCAACACAAAGCTCTTCTAAATGGGTATTACGTCGTGGTTYCTTGTAATTAAA
The DNA here is from genome assembly GCF_003343005.1 of Rhea americana. Lineage (NCBI taxonomy): Eukaryota > Metazoa > Chordata > Aves > Rheiformes > Rheidae > Rhea > Rhea americana. The sequence goes on from NW_028186523.1 coordinate 6,545,536, forward strand.
ATTATTCCAGAGTTGAGCTTCAGTGCAGTGTTTTCATTTCAGAAAAATACAGGTAAAATATATGCAACCCTGCAGCCCAATTAAGTTACAAAATCTATTTTTCAGCTTTTATTTTCATTTTTTTTAATAGAGAAATACATTTAAAATAAAAAGTATACACTTTTTAGGATATGCTAACTAAAAATAGATACAAAAAACAAATGTCAACCACAGCAAGTTGGAGCATGCATATTTTTAAGTCATATGACTTGACTTTACAATATAGCTACACGCAGTAAATACCTCAGGAACCCTCACTAAGACAAACTAATTACTACTTGTGGAGGATAATTAAGAGCAACTATCAATACTTCAGAGTGGAAGGAACTGAGACAAATTAATTGTTAGATCAATACATACTGGAAATCTTACAAGTACTTGTTTATTGCTTGGTAATAAGGCAATGGCTCATATTTAGAGTGCATGATTCATTTCTGGCTCTTTAATCCTAAATTGCCTGCTTCCCACTATCAGATATGATCAGGTATTTTCTAAAAACATCTGAAAATGCAGGAAAAGCATTTTGCTCTCCCACTGAAAAACTGTATGTGTGTGTATATATATATATATATATATGTATGTATGTATGTATGTATGTATATAATCTACTAGAAATTAAGACAGATTAGAAAAATTCTCCATCTGACCAATCAAGGTTTATAATGGCAGCTTAGAATGGTTAGCTCAGTTCACAGATTATGATGATGAAAAGTATTTTTATTTTCTATATGATAAAACTACCAAAATGGGTTTTTGACATGCATCAAGTTAAACACATTTTCTTTAATACAAAAGTATGTATCTGAATTATTCTCTTCCCTTTAAAAGAGTGTGCAAAAAACACACAAACGCTATATTCACTATATTCAGCCCTTTATAAAGGAGTCAATTTCATGTTATATATCAAACCAAAGAAAATGCATGTATATAAAATAGGTCTTTAAAAAATACCCACATTTTGTATGCATATATCACATGAGAAAAGCTTGTTATTAGAACTTCAAATTTAGATGTTATTTTTTCACCACGGGACATTCAGATCAGTATGTGCTCAGGGTAGGTAATGAATGTTCACAACTTCATTTCACCGTCTTCAATCATATTGTGGCCCCATGTCCTTTTTTTTTTTTTTTTTTTTTTTTTTTTTTTTTTTTTTTTGTATCTAAACCGCAGAGTGAATACAAGATTTCTAGTTTCTTCCTTGGCCTTACTATCCCTATGATCACGCTGTCTCACTTGTCACAATACTGATTAACACATTTTTACGTCTTCTATACAAGATGGGAAATTTATTATTATACTCTCAATTCCAGAGCTGGAAAATTGTGACAGAGCTTATGACTGAGCTCCATTAATACATTACTCTCTTAAAAATTGTCTACATAAACTTTGAGGTACAGCAAAAAAAAAAGAAAGAAAGAAAAGAGCTAAAAAGAACAGAGGGCAACATTATTGCTAAAATGCTAATAGGCAGGAGCTCTGTTGGCTTTTGTCACAGCTGCACGAGTGAACATCAGGTGGTACGTCATCAGTGTCCACCTGCAGAAAGCCTTGTACAAACGGTTCCTGACCAAAAAAAGAAAAAAAAAGAAAAAAAGAAAAAAATCGCATCTGCGTGAGTGGGTGGCATTCAATTATGCAGCCATCCATTTTCTTTCCATAGCTACTCATTAGGTGGCAAATACATGGGAATCTCAATTCACTCATTAGTATCCTTCATCCTGTTCAAGGAATGGTGCAACACTCTTGTGAATCTACTTGATGACATACATATATTCTACAGGACGTCATCAGATTAGACTGTCTCGTGACATTTACGACTGAAGTGAAAGAAAGAATAAACCTACTGGTTTTAAAACTTGGTGTTACAACCTTAATAACTTTTCCTTTTCCTTTTTTTTTAAGGGATTGAATAAGAAAAATAAAAACAAAAGCAAAAAAATAATGCTAATAAACAGCCTCTCTATCTTCCCAAATCCTATAACAACTAGAGAAAATAGCTAACTAAAGGACGGGTTCATGAACACAGGTATACTTTAAAATATATTCTACAATAGGGGGAAAATAATAATATTAAAAAAAAAAACACATACAGCCTTACGTATGGCAAATAGCAGGACAAGAAAAATAGCAGAAACATTTTTGCTTCACCACTTTTTCACTACATGGACAAAAGAGAATTGGAAGGGACAATTCACTTTCTGAGAGCTTGGGAACTTCAGAGTGTGGTTTGGGAATAAGAACTCTCTTTTATCTGCTTTGCCTAACAGCCAAAATTGTGATTTCCCAGGTGGCAGAAGCAGTGCTAATATACATTTCATGGCTGCAGCAATATGAAATTGCCCACTGCAAAAGGAAAAAAGATGTGAGGTAAAAAATACCATTGCCACCAGTCAGGCCCACAGAATAGATAGAAAGTTTCTAAAAATTAACCTTTGTGAAACTAAAGGGAAGTCAGTCAGAAATAATTTCAACAAACGTAAAAGAGTTATCTTGGGGTTTTCCATATAAAATATATTTCCATTTTATCTTTTAATGAACTATGAAGAGTTTTTGTTTTTATTTCTTTTTAAATGATTTTGAAATAAGTATTATAAAGAAAAGTTAAAGTTCTTTTTTTTTATTTCTCTCTCCACTGCTGCAGCCAGTTGAATGCTGACTGTATTTATTTACGAGCAGAAAAGCAAAAGTCCTGAATGTTTAAGTAAATCATATTCTACACTTTTCCCATGGAAACATTAAACAGAAAGAAAAGTATATAATTTCAAGGTTGTCAATGCATAGTTTCAGGAYGAAAAAACACTGCAGGAACTACAGGCATGCTATAACATTAATAACAGAGATTTATTTTGAAATTGAAATGTAATAGTCATTTTCTTGCTGAATACACGTGATATATGTGCAYAGAATATCTAACTCATGATTTTCAAATGTGGACTTGCAAATCCCCTGAAGGCCAGAATTGCTTAGTTTTGCTTCAGAAGCCTCTCTCTGCCCTGCAGAAACAACAAATTGCACCGGTGTGTACYATCTAAATGTGGGTAGCTGACCAAAAAGTAGAAATTGAATGATGAAATTCAATAATCTTATATGTAAATTGGACTAATGAACTATTTCTCCCAGAAAGCAAATCCTGAGATCTGAGTCAGATAAATTAAATCAGCTATATTACAAACAGATGACAATTATGGAGCTACAGGGAGTTTGGGGTCATTTCGTTAATTTTTTTACTTAGAATACATCTGCTGCTGCCTGCTGCTAACTGTTTAGAGGAGTGGAGGCTTATGATTAGTTTTCTTATCTGGTAGGATTTCTTAAAATCCCCTTTGCTGATGGCTGTCATAACTTCCTCAGTGCTATTCCTAGCATTTCCTTCTTTCTTATGTTACCACTAGATGCTTGAGGAAAAYCCCATAGGCAGGCAAGTACGGAGATCACCTTCACTGAGCAACCAGCGATGGGCTAAACAGGGAAGAACGGAGATAATGCAAAGCACAAATCCACAACTTTTCCACCAGGAAACGGAGGGCAGCTTGTGACAATACGTGCACATGAGAACTGACAGGAGGCTACAGTCAGGTGAAAGCTTAGACTATACAAACTGTTGGGCTTATCCATAACAATCACACGGTTCACAGTCTTATACTACATACAGACAAGGTTAAAAATCCACACAATTAATAAAGATGAAAGGTGTTCCTAGCTTATTCTTTTTAACAAATGCATTCACCAGCTAAGACGGGAAAGAGAATCTATTTTTGCTCAACTTTGCTTAGTTGTGATCCAAATCTCTTTYTTCTTAGAAGTATGTAAAAGTTGTGTGAACCCACTCATGCAATATCAAAATCTGCCCCTTGGTTCAKTTTTGTTCTTGAAGGCAAGACAAATATTTTGTCAAGGATCATAAATTGTCAAGATGAATGTTTCAAAGAAACCAGAGCCACACTTTCATTGCAATTTCTTCGATAGTAAATTATTTAGAAGAACAGAATGTCATAYAGTACACAGAAAGATGCTAGACAATTCATCATCTTTTTTTTTTTGCTGAGCTGGCAAGAAGGTTTTAAAAGGAAAACTTACAGTATAACCAGGAAATCTAGAGAATAAGGTAAAAGCAAAAGAAAGRAAAAGGAGCTGTCAGTTGTGAGTTATTGATCATAATGACTTACTATACAGAGGCCAAGTTACATCCACTGATGCATATTCCAGTGCAAACATTTAAGTAAATAATAGAGTGTCTGAATGCATGCAGTCAGTAGTCAGTCCTTATGCACTGCCACCTTCTCTGCAAGCAAGGAAGCTAAGCAGACAGGAGTGAAATAAAAACCAGATACACCTCCCAATATTTTCCAGAATTCACTAGAATTTGCTGACTTTGGACGGTGACRCATCTGGCAGGATCACTGCAGGCGCAAGCAGCACCCAACACAATTGSGTCATCTGCGTTTTCAGCATGAACTCTTGCTGTTCACTAATATTTCTTTTTTTCTCTTCCCCTTATTCATAGTACCTATTAAACCTAAATTTGCACTAGTTGACTGGCTCTATTTTCCATTGTGGTCAAGCTGAAAATAGCTGTGTAATGTTCTTTGATGAGATGAAACTCTATAATTAGCTTTGTTGCTCACTGTTTCTCATTTTTACCTCTGAAAACACCATTTGAAAGACTGTCATTCCATGACATATCCAAAGAATCTTTTTCCAGCCATGACCATTTCCATGATAGCCTAAATCCAAGAAGAAGGGGAAAAAATGATGAAAAGGGGATATAGAAAATGTTAAAATGCAAAGAAATGGAAAAGGAGGTAAACAGCTGAGTAAAACTTAAGGTTTAGGTAAACCAAAGAAAAATCAGAAGAAAAAAAAGAAAACTACAGGGAAAATAAAGGTTAAAAACACTGAAACTGTGTTAACAGCATGCAAAATAAAGAAAWGTAAGTTGATAAAGTTTTAAAAATACGTATTTATATAAATATATATATACAGAAGRTATAGAAGAAGACAGATAAGTATAGATAAACTAGATATGGTAATTAAAATTACCATCACCACAAGACAAGAAGTGCAATAGTCAAAAATGCTGACACTTTCAGAATTACTGAAAGGTAGCCTTCTATTTTCTTTAGCAAATGTAGTCAATTATACAGAGGTTTTCAAGGCCATCTAAAATTATTCAGGACTAATTGGATTCTCTTCTAAGATTCCAATTCACAAAGTAGTGGTCAGGAGTAAAAATTCTTTTTAGGTTTACTACTGGTAGTATGAGTGCCTGTTTGACTATGAAAAGCAAATTCAGCTCATTCATACATCTTGTTCAAATGCTTTAGGTGACATTTCCATAGTTTATGCTTCATTCCTCAATCACAAGCTTAGTCAATGTTATTAGCCATGAGATCTATCAAGAATATGTTTTGTCAAGGAAACTGGTAGTGGGAATAAAGTGGATTATGACTTTGGTCTTGGGTGTAATTCAGATTGTTTTGAACTTCAGTTCATAAGGGCCTGTAGTAGAGAGGACTGCTTCTGAACACCAGTCACACAGAATAGTGAGTGCAGATGTGTGCAAAATTCTTCTATTCTGTTGTGATAAGTTAATGCCATTTAAATTCTCCATTTCAAACAATTAATGATCTGGAGCTCATAAGAGAACTCCTAGAAAATTCCTGTAGCGGAAGAAAAAAAAAAAAAAAAAAAAAAAGAAAAAAAGAAAAAAAAAAGAAAGAAAGAAAAGAAAAAAGAACAGAAGTATTTTGATCAACTTTAATCTTTTTTTTAGCATGGATATTTAAAAATGACTAATGTTATCATTCCTCAGCTAGATATTTGCCTTTCATTTGTTTTAGGCCCTAGGCTAGATGTCACCAAATAAATCCAAATTTTCCCAAAAGATAATTACCCACATTAACCAATGAATGACCATTATACTCAAGGGTGAGTGATATGCTCACTTAGTACTATTTTGCTTTTCTTTGTTGTTGAAAGAAAATAATTTCATAATAATTGGAAGAGAAAATAAAAGGGGGAAACTGTTAGTACAATTAATGCAGTTACAAGTCAATTTAGTCCTAGCCATCGGCATAATTGTTAATATGTTCTACCCTCTTACTCATAAAGCTGGAAATGATACCACAGTGCACTATATATTCACTGTTGCACGGCTCGTGGCTTCGGATCCCATGAATTTAGCTTTTTTTTTTTTTTTTTTTCAGTGAGCTACAAATCTATTAGACACTGCTCACTATCTTCATTTGTGATCTAAACTTAGTTGCCTGACCTGTTTCCCAACTTTAAGCTAGTGATATGCCAACTTTTGGTACAGGAAAGTTACTTTATCATAGAATAATAGTTCCTACTTACTCATTCAGTTGCTGCAACTAAGAAAAGCAAAATTATTTTTTTTCTAATTGACTATAAAGTACACTGAGTGGCTAAATAGAAGATGAAAAGCATAAGAAAGAGGAATTACATGTTCCTCAACAGAGGCTACTTATGTATAAAGACATAAAAGGAATGTAAATCCACAACTATACTTAACTACTGCACATTAAAAATAAGAAGTCTTCTTGCTAAAAACAAATATTGTCCTATTTGTTAATAACATGGCTGTGCTTGTACGTTTTTCTGAGTACTAGTCCTGTTATTTGTTTATAAATAACCTCTAAGATTAGCAGTCTTTGGATATATAAAAAAACCGCAAGCAATCCCATTTCTCACCTTTCATATTTGCTACACATTTTGCTACACATTTGTATTCAGTTCTCACACTACATTCAAATGCCCAAGATAAAATAACATACCTTTCAGATTTCTTTTTGCTCTTTACACAGACCTGTGAGATATATTTGCGTAGTTTCCCTCTTTATACAAGTTTATGACAAGTCTGAGTGCCAAAAGAAAAAAGTACTTGATGTGAAAAAGGTGGAAGACCTTAACATAATGTGGCTTCATCTCAGACTCTCTCTTTACTTTCTTTCAAATTACTCATATTTGAGCTTGCTTTAATTCTTTCACATAACTGGAAAAATGTAACAATTCACCAAAACCAAAACTGTATATAAYAGTAGTTGCCTCGCAACTAAATACTAAAGCAACAAAAGGAAGTCAGAACTGTCTTATCRTACTAAAAAGCATGTGTTAACTACGCCATATGTTCAGCTGTCTTTAGATATAAAAAATACAATTTATTGGGAAAAATATAAAAAGTCCCCTTTTTCTTTCACAGTATTATATTATAAAAACAAATTTATGAGTTGTGATTCTGTTCATAGGCAAAATTCTCACTAAGAGAATCCYTCAAGTGCTTATTACTGCATATGAATCCAAAGACCTCCAAGTGTTCTTCTTTGGGGACTACCAATTAAGACAGAGATTGGAATATAACAAATATGACTTCATCTCAAATGTACTCCAGTTTACATAAATTAGACACGCAAACTAGATCATGCAAAATATTTCTGAGAAACTAAAACTGCATGTAAATAAATAGTTAGCATGCCATGCATCTCCACCGTATTCAACTAATGGAAATAAGTCTCTATATAACCATTCATTAATGAAGCTTCAAAGTGCTAACCCATGTGCCCATGAAGCATGAATTTAAGTCAAATGGGATAAATGAGCCAAAAGAAATTTATGCGACTTGCTCAAGTCTATGTGGTAATCATAGAGCAAATCTAATTCAAAAGTTCTAGTTCAGGATTAAGATCTTGCTCTACTCAGTACCTGACATTGCCAAAATGAAATAACTAGATTTCAATTAAAACAACTTCCAGTTTTTAAATTTACTTCAATGTTCCTAACAAAAAACACTAAAAATAGTTAAATTGGCATGTTAYGACTTTTTTTTCAAAATGGATTATTAAAAAGATTTAAGATTAAAGATTTACCCCTAGCTTTCTTTTTTTTTTTCTCCTATCATTTGCTCACATGGCTTCTGATCAGCCTGCAAAATCCACTGATTAAGCAATCATTCTGCCCAGGTTCTCATTAGTTAAAAAATTTTTGCCTCTCCTTTCTTCAAACAATACATTTACTAATAATGTTGTATTTGGTCTACAAACTTTGAGGAAGTGAATATGTAGTATAACCCAAAGACAGAAATAACAGAAGCTAAATCTTCTTTCTTCTTTTCTCCCCACACACTGGATCATAGCATGGACTCTGAAGTGAAATTTCTCTCCAGCAACTTACTTCTTTGAGGTACTATACCTTCAAACTGATATGTCTAATTTCATTTGTTTGAGTTGTTTTTGAGTCCTTTTGCTATATTTCTAAAGTAAACTTCTAAAACTTGGAATTTTCTATTGCTGAGCCAACGGAATAGGTTTAGGTCTAAGGATCCTAACACTAAGTACTGCCATGGCTCCTCAACAAATAATGAAGACTTACCCATTAAAAARGGGGAGGGGGGATATTTTATCAAGCTGAAAGTAGATTTCCAGGTAATCTGTCCTTGTCTGGGATGTACGGCCTCAAGGCAAGTGTCTAAAAAAATTCACATCAAGCAGGCTCCACAATTTCATTGAATAAATGTAAGTTAAATAGCTGTGAATTAAATATTCAAGTGTAGCTACTGAAACATGAAATATTATTTTCATGCTCTCTGACAGGATGTTTTAATATACAACAGCATACATTAGTGAATTCTATTTTTAGATTAGCAGAAAAAAATTGAAAAAATGGAAAGTTTCATTTGCTCCAAAATTATGTTAAGACCTCACTGGATTATATAAAACTAGTTAAACTGTTGAACAAAATTTCTCATTTAGGCTTGAAATCAGTTCCAGATAAAAATAATCTGCTAGCATCCTAGTAGAAGTTAAGGTGACAACTGAAGATTACGGAAGTAGATTTGCAAGTTATAAAGAGAGCATTTTTACTTTTATATCAGACTGAAAAAATATACATCATGGAAGTTTCAAGGAACAGAAAGGGCAATTTAGAAACTGGACAAGAGGTGGCAAGAACAAAGTATTTCAGTAAACTCTTAAATACAGCTTTACTAATTACAACCCTTGAAAACAAAGAGCGTGATGTGAGGGAAGACAGCAACGGAGACATGTAAAGAGAAGATTAAACATAGTCAGAATAATAGGCCAGAAGGATGAGCCTTACTTGTGAGTCCTGAATGGACCTGAGGAAGCACATAGCTTTACAATGATTATGACAGTCAATGTCAATATAGGCTCAGGTAACCACGTGCATTATAGAGGTCAACAAGAAGCCACAAGAACATGTAATGTGACCGTTTTCATGACCAAAGAAGAGTTTATTACAGATTTCCAAATTCCACCGCTATCCAGGCTAACAGGAATACTTAGTGTTTATGCATGCGCATGTGCCTCTAGAACAAATACACATAACACATAGAAATTATAAATATGTATAGTTAAGTGATAAACCTGTACAAAAGCAATGGAAATATTGGAGGAAAAAAAACTATAAATGTGATGGCCATCTTAAAATCATTAGCTGATCTCAAATTACCAACTCTGTCATCCCATCAGGAAAAAGATGAAAAGCAAAAAGACTGCTTCCTGGTGATTTAGAGAAATATATTCTCCGTATAAACTTGTGTGTAATCAGTAACGGATATAGAACTTGTACCTGAAGTTTTACAGAAGAGCTGAAAACAGTCTGTGTAATTCATTTTTTTTCCTTCTCTATGGTGATGGCATCATTCAAAGAGACACAGACTGCTCACTGCTGTGCATGTGAGCATCACAGAAACATTCTCCACTGAGGCACTTGCCATTTCTTCTTCTATTTATGTTTATATAATTGTACCATTCCACTGTAGGAATAGTTCGCTTGAGATGGCAAGGGTTTCTACCAAGTAAGCGTCAGTACTCTGAATCCTATGAGCATACTAAGCCCCCTTAGAATCATAGAATCAGTAAGGTTGGAAGGGACCTCTGGAGATCATCTAGTCCAACCTACGTGCTCAACCAGGGTCACCTAGAGCATGTTAGATGGGGTTGCATCCAGGCAGGTTTTGAAGATCTCCAGAGAAGGAGACTCCACAACCTCTCTGGGCAACCTGTTCCAGTGCTCCGTCACCCTCACAGGGAAGAAATTCCCCCTCACGGTCAGGCAGAACTTCCTGTGCATCCATTTCTGCCCATTGCCTCTTGTCCTGTCACACAGGACAACTGAAAAGAGTTTGTCCCTGTCCCCTTGACACCCTCCCTTCAGGTACTTGTACACATTGATCAGATCCCCCCTCAGTCTTCTCTTCCCCAGGCTGAGGAGGCCCAGCTCTCGCAGCCGTTCCTCGTAGGGCAGGTGCTCCAGCCCTCTGATCATCTTCGTA